>NW_015555728.1:946784-959362 GCF_001515605.1 Sinocyclocheilus anshuiensis
TAGAGATGCACATATATATATATATATATATATATATATATACTGTATATATATATAAATGTTTTTTAAAGTAATGTACATTTAGAGCACTATACTTTGGTATATTACTATGGCATTAAATTACAGAAAACTAGTTAATGCTGCTGTGTGAGTGTTTCTAATACAATAGCTGAGGGAGTGACAGCAAATTTGACATCTTTGTCTCCTTTGACCAATGTAATCTCTTGATATTTTTTCCCTCTTTTGTAAAGTCACTTTTTTTAAACTAGTGGAGCAATTGGGAATGCAAAAAAAACATTTGTTGTAGTTTCCATTCACCACTAATGAAGTTTGCCCAACTACGACCACTTCTGCTTCTGAGGACCCTATAAATGTGAAAAGGGTCCATTCTGAGAAAATACTTGTGAAAATATATGTAAAAACGTCTGTCAAATCCATCTGTACCTGATTATGGTATTGTGGTCAGAATCCGTTATTTCACTAATTACTGCCTACAGTTTTTTCAGTTGTTATCTGCATACAGGGTGTTATTTGCCGTTTTCTCCTCAGACCACAGTCAAATAGCAAGTTAACCTACAATTAGCTTTGAGCAAGAAATGCGGCCAGGATTCCCATCTACAGACGGCTGAAAGTGACCATCAGTTGTTTTTAAGGTAGCAAAGCTGTAGTAAATTGACTTGTCTTACCTAACAGCAACAAACAATAGGTATGACATGAAACAGACCTCAAGTTGTTTCTTGCACTTTTCCCAGGCATTAAGTTTCCATTTTCTGGGAGTAGAAAGACGCATTAGAGCCTCAGGTCTTTGGGAAATAAGCTGAGAAGAGAAGAAAGGGCACAGTGTAGAGTGAGAAGTAAAGGGACAGTTTGTCTCGTGGTGTCGATTGGAGACAGACCCCTGACTGGGTCCGAGAAATTGGGAGGAGTTGTCCAGCTGAGTGAGTGAGTCCAGAGACTGTACAGTCTCATCCAAACCTTGCACAATATTTTTAACTTGAAACATGACCGTTCTGGATCCTTACATTTTGTGACCAGTGTTATTTTAGTTTCATCGAGATACTATTACAGTTTTTATTAATATTTTAAATTAGTTTTTATTTTTATATTTTCCATGATTATTTTAATTTAGTTAAAATGTAAGTAATTTAGTTGTTTTTGTCATTTTTATTAGTTTTTGAATATGTATGTGTAGTTTTATTATTATTATTATTATTATTCCAGTTTGACTTATTTTAAAATGAGAAATCTTTCTAACTAATCTTTGGTAACTAGCTGATTGATTGATTGATTGATTGATTGATTTTTGTCCATACTATGAATGTCAGTGGGGTCCAGTGTTATTTGAACCCCAGTGACTTTTAAAATACTTTATGTGTTCCACAGAAGAAATTGTAGTTTTGGAACGCCATGAGGGTGAGCAAATAATGACAGAATTTTAGTTTTGGGTGAATGGTTCCTTTATCAGTCCCATAAAAGCTGAGCTTCTTCTAAGTTAACTCCAACTAACCATACAGTAACAAATTTACCAACCCTCTCCCCCGATGATGTGCTTAGCCCCTATATTAAAAACCAGCCAACTAGCAACCTCATTGTGCATGTGATAAAGTTTCCTTTGTGAGACAAGGGCTGATATTGCAACATGTTTTAATATCGACTAACAAAAGTGTTTTGTGGAGCCCCCGAAGGGAAGAGGTGTTGGCTTTTTCAGTGCAGCTTTTTATGGGCAGGCCGGCAGAATGCGCTGGTGGCTCTTTGTCTGCCAGGGAAACCCTAGCCGGGAGGTGCGGGCTGAGCGCAGAGCGGCGGCATCGGATAACCACGCATTTCCTCTCCTGCTATTTACCAGCCTTTTGTTTGTTTGCCGAATGCGAAATATATACATGTCGCCAGATCAGATCTGCTTTCCACATGTTGCCCCTCTCTTTGTTTCATTTTTTATTCATCCTCCTCCTCCTCTTCTCCTCCTCTTTCTCCTCTGCCTTTGCAATCTCTTCATGCGCTGTCAAAAGTCTGTGCGCATGTTCTGGAATATTTCTGACTGAATTTGATAACTCTCTCAGAACTGTTCAGATATCATTTACATAATGCAATCTATTATTTAGGAGGTAGAACACTTGCATTTGTGTGCCAACATTGTAGAAAAGGTGTTGTTATTTGTTTGTGATGAAGAGAGATGGATAAGCTTGAGATGACCTAAAGGTCATGTTGTTGGTGTTCAGTACATGAGACAGTCAGTATGTTGAACAATAGCAGTTCTGAGATCAACTGTACTGAATTTCCAAAATGTTTCTTCACTATATCAGAATGATACAGTACAGCGGGGTCCAAAAGCCTGAGAATGAAGTGAAAAAACTGCACTAGGTTCCAAACGGTTTTCTATAGTGTGGTCATTTTACAAGAAAAAGCTTCAGTGACATAAACAGATTGGTTTTGTACACTGGTTACAATCATCTCACTGTTTCAGATGGTTGTTTTCTTGAAATGATTTGTCATTTGTATATATCCAATATTTCAATTTATCCTTCAAATGCGATTTAAAAATGTATGTACTTAAAGAGATGAAATAATCAATTCAGACTCATTTTCCTGGTAAAAGGGGAGATTTTTTTGTTCCTCCTTTAACCATGTGCCCACAAAATAATCATATTCAGCTATTTTTACCAACCTGTCTTTAATCTGCTTAAATATTCATAGGAAAGACAAGGAAAATGCATGCATAAAGGCTCAGTCTGTTAACCAGGGTTGTGCTCCATTCAAAACTAAACTGAGAATTCCTTTTTTTCAATTCAATTCATGAATTTCAACTGAGATAACAAAAAATGAAACTGAATTTAAAAAAGAGAAAAGTATAAAACCATAATTTTAACTAGAAAAGCGCAAAGTTGGTCCAGTCAAACAATGAATCTTGACTCAAAGGTTTATAAGCCAGATAGCTGGATGGATAGACTGATGAATAGACGGATGGACAGATGGCCAGATAGACAGAGATGGATGGATGGATGGAAGATTGATAGACGGATCGATAGATGTATCGACGGATAGATAGATGGATGAATAGAGAGACAGAATGAGGAATAGATGGTTCTGACTGATTGTAAGAGAAAAGATCAAGTCGATTATGATGAATATTGCTGTAACAAGCATTTTAGAGAGCGTGTAACTGATTATCATTGGCCTGATGATGGTGCTTGGTGTGGACAAGGAATGCTGGTTGATTCTGATGTGTTTATCACCCTTGTGCTGGTAACGTGTAAGGGCTGCAGAAGCGGGTCTGATCTGATGTGTAGGATAATGGGAATGTGTCTGTGTCTGCGTTTGTGTGATGGGTTGAGTTGTGACAAGCTGCCAGCTCATATGGCATTGAAGCAGAGTCACCACCGCCTCACCCCTGGCTTCACTCCACTGCTCTCCCCTCCACCTCGTTTGTGCCATTACGGCGGTGGCAGCAGAAGCCCGGGGACCTCACTCATTCCCATCTCATCCCCCTCTCTTTCCCCCTCACTGCTCCCACTGTTCATCCCCTTCCTCCCTCCCTCCACCATGTCCTGTCCCTAAATCACAGCATTTCTCACTTACCCCTGCCTCCCGGTGACATCACTGTGCGTTCTTTGCTCAGAGTGTGAAGCGGGGATGTTCATTGGACCACAGCAGCATGATTCGAAATACTATTTCTGTTCGCTTCGTCGGGCCGGCCATTGTGGCGAGGCCTGCTTGGGAAATGACAGGCCAAAGGGTGCTTTTCAATGGCGTGTTCATTAAATGTAACTGCTGCAAACTAGATGTGACATTTCACAGAATTTTTTTAGAGATGTAATTATTGTTACATTTAGTGATTGTTTAAAAAAAAACAAAAAAAACGTATATTTATTTTTCAATTTTAATATGTAATTTTATTATTTTATTTTGTTTTGTTCCGTGCATTTACAGTGAATATGGGTACATATGGGTTTGAACAACATAATTGTGAGTACAGTAAATGATGAATGATACATTTTCATTATTGGTTAAACTATCCCTTAAAGAAATTTAATCTGTGGTCATATTCAGTCTTGTATTTCATATTTCCATATTTCACTTCTTGCCAAGGTCGCTGGTTTTATTTCATTGGCATAAGTCAAAAGGCGATGATAAATCAAAACATTGCGCAATGACTTATCCTTCAGTGCCGGATTTATGAATTCTAATTTGTTCCATACTTAAAAATGTATGTTTATATATTCATGAAGATGTTTGTGCTGTATCTTGTCATCTGCATACTAAGTATGAAAATAAAAATTTGAGGGTCAAGGGAGACCTTGATGATTAATGTCCCTTAAAGGGACAGTTCACCCTTTAATGACAATCATTTACTCATATTTGTGATGTTCCAAACCCATATGATTTTCTTTCTTCTGTGGTGCACAAAAGAACAAATTTTGAGTAATGTAACTCTTCTCTTTTTCCATGCAGTTACAATTAATGGAGTGCTTTCAAGTGCAAAATCAGCATAAAATATACTGTACAAATAGTCATGCAAATACTCATGCACTATATTCCAAGTCTTATACACCGTTGAAACAATTTTGACTTGCTGCTAAATTTCACAAATAATTTAAAATAAACGGCAAGCGAAATTTTGAAGTAGAAAGACTAAAATCGTATCTTCTTGAAAACGTACTCTGCTAATCTTTGTTTTATTTGCAACTTCGAAAAATAATTTTTGCATTGTATCCTCCATCCTTGATTCTTCTCTCATGACCTCTTGTGAACATGCCAATGAGATATTTTAATGAATAATGAATTTTACTTCATTCATCGTATAGCTTCAAATGACTTTGAATATTGTACACAATTTGCACAGACCACTTTTATGATGCAGCCAGGATTTATTTATTATTTATATTTATTTATTTATTTATATATTATTATTTATTATTATTTTATTTAGGATCACCCAATACAGGTTAAGAAGACCAGGCTTACACGGGGCTTCGTTTCCTCACTTTGAAAAAAAATTTTTCCAAACGTGGCTTAAATTGTTAAAAGTAGCTCAGATCTCTGGCAGTGAGCTGTCTCACTGATACAGTCAGGCAGCAGGAACACAGAGAACTGTCTTGCTGTGACTGGAGGTGTGAGGAGTGGAGGTCTGTGTGAAACGACAAACCATGTTCACTCACCAAGAGGAGGAGAGAAACATTTGTCTCTCTATATGCATCTAATACATTTCTGAAATGTGTTTGCTGTTTGTTTTGTTTGCTAGTTCTTCTACTGAATAACTACTGAACTAATTGAAGTTCCAGCTGAACAACACCAAGTAAAACGAAACAATTTGACCATATCATTAATTTAATTACCATGCTGAGTGTGATATAACTGTATAGGGGGCTGGTATTGAAGAAATGTTGAGCTTGAACTGATTTGGACATGGCACTCCTCAGTGATGGGAAGGAGCCTTAATTGAGCTAATCACTCAGAGGGCTTTCAGTGACCTGCTCATTAAGAGTGGGTCTTCCTGCTCTTAATGCCAGTGAATAGCCTGCCAAAACTATAAAAGAGAATCACTCAACTTCATCACTGGACCCACCCAACAGAAACCCACAAGAAAAGGGCAGCCGTGAAATTCAGACATTAGGTTGGGTCTTTGGTCATCTGTGTGATCTCTCCATTTGAGAAAGTGTCACAGGTTTGGGTGGTGTTATGGGTAGTCAGCAGGCCCACATGGAATCGTTGCCTGCAGATTTCCACAGAACTGACCCTTTGTTAAGCTCCGTCGTCCTTGATTATGGTTGCTAACTCGGACGTGCTTTACAGAACATCCCAACAAAATTACCTAGAGATTTCTGTGATTTTCAGTATAATGTGCTGATAAAGTGCTATGAAGATGTTCTCACATGGGCTGGAATGAACTGTGACCAAGCAATTTTATCAGCTGTTTTTATTCCAAGAAAATGTTAAATTGCACTACCATTCAAAAATCTTTTGTAACATTTATAAATGTCTTTACTGTCACATTTGATCAATTTACTGTGTCCTTGCTGAAAAAAGTTAATTTCTTTTAAAAGAAAAAAAATCTTACAAAACACACCAATCTTGTAAAATCTCCAAAGACTTACAGTACATTAGAAAAGATCAAAAGGGAAAGAAAAAAAGCTAAGGTGGATGGCAACAGCTGCTAAGGTAGGGTCAGTAACAGTTTAAGACTGGTCTTAATGAAGGGTCAAGTGGACCTTATTTCATTTACAGTCCAGTGTTTTACACATGCCCTGCCCTGCACGTGTTTATTTATTAAATACTTTAATTTTTACTTTAGCTACTAATAATAATCTCAGTTCTGTTCATCTCATTTTACCATTTTAAATCCATTCCACAGATTTTCCCTAAATTCAGCGCTGTTTCTGTTGAACACTGATTCCACTTAACATTGCTTCTGTTGAACATTGGCTGACCTGGTCATGAGAATGATCTTTCACTCGATTTCAGGTAACTGGTGAAAAAAATGAAATCGCATTAGCACACCATGAAGTGTTTAAGATTACCAGTGACTCGTCATGCGAGCGTCGTTATGACGCAATGGGCTATTGGTGCTGAATAAGACAGCCTTTTGTCTGATTTTTGTCATCTAGAGATTTCTGTCTCTCTGTCCTCCCCTCACCTCCATCCCCTCTCCTGCCCCTCACCAACACTCCCCTCCCCCATCTACCCACTCTCATTAGGGCCCTAATTGCTCTGTATTTGTGTAAAGTGTTGAGTTTAATCAATTTACTGTGTCCTTGCTGAAAAGTTAATTTCTTTTAAAAAAAAAAAATCTTACAAAACACACCAATCTTGTAAAATCTCCAAAGACTTACAGTACATTAGAAAAGATCAAAAGGGAAAGAAAAAAAGCTAAGGTGGATGGCAACAGCTGCTAAGGTAGGGTCAGTAACAGTTTAAGACTGGTCTTAATGAAGGGTCAAGTGGACCTTATTTCATTTACAGTCCAGTGTTTTACACATGCCCTGCCCTGCACGTGTTTATTTATTAAATACTTTAATTTTTACTTTAGCTACTAATAATAATCTCAGTTCTGTTCATCTCATTTTACCATTTTAAATCCATTCCACAGATTTTCCCTAAATTCAGCGCTGTTTCTGTTGAACACTGATTCCACTTAACATTGCTTCTGTTGAACATTGGCTGACCTGGTCATGAGAATGATCTTTCACTCGATTTCAGGTAACTGGTGAAAAAAATGAAATCGCATTAGCACACCATGAAGTGTTTAAGATTACCAGTGACTCGTCATGCGAGCGTCGTTATGACGCAATGGGCTATTGGTGCTGAATAAGACAGCCTTTTGTCTGATTTTTGTCATCTAGAGATTTCTGTCTCTCTGTCCTCCCCTCACCTCCATCCCCTCTCCTGCCCCTCACCAACACTCCCCTCCCCCATCTACCCACTCTCATTAGGGCCCTAATTGCTCTGTATTTGTGTAAAGTGTTGAGTTTAAAGAGCACTAACTGTAGTGTGGACTGTTGGCTGAAGGGATGCCAAGTAAACAAGTGTGTGGCAATGCTTGGACCGGTTGCCTGGTCCATTAGTATCCAATATTTATATGTATTTATTTGTATGTATTTATATTATTTAATATAAAAATAGTTTGATTATGATATTCTAAAATAAAGAAAATATGAATACATTTACCTTCATTAAGATAAATAAGTAATGTAAAAGTATTGTTAACATTTAGAATTTATACCTAACAAGTAAGATTTTTCATTTTTTTATTCAGTTTTATTCTGTAGTGTCACTAAATGGTGCTGTCGTTGTTAATGAACAAAGTCAGAATGAATTTATTTGGCATGCTGTCTGACCACTCCCCCGCTTTGACTTCATTAGCTTGCTAGTTTCTCTGGTCAATGCAACAGTCATGGTGGGCAACAACATTCAGCCAACATGCAATTTCTACGCATTCTGTGGTTGTAAATGTGAAAAATACAGAAAACGTGGGTTAGAATTCCCACGTGTGTCGTTTTCCCCAAGACAAAAGAATGTTTCATGTACTGTACTTGGAGATATTACCCCTGCTGATACTGGGTCAATACATTGTTTATGTAAAACAAAAGGATAAATGTGATGTCGCGTCTAGACAAAATGCAAATGAATGTTGATAAACCTGTTTGCTAGCGTGTTTTCCAAATGCATGCAAACAAACTGCATAAAAACGTATTTATGATTTAAAATGCCCAGTTATGATAATTGGGAATATTATGGAGCAATTGTCAGTTTGTTATTTCTGTCCGGTTTGTTATTAAAAAACCATTAAAATGAATTAGTTTGGATCCACAAACATTCTGTTGATTACCCATGATGCCTCAAAAACATAAACTGGTAAATCTATTAGTCAAAATAACAACAGCATGCTCTTTTAACTACTCTGAACTTTGCCCTTTCTCTTTTTCAGTCTGTCACTGTGACACAACTAATACTGCATATCCCTCAAATCTGAGAGGAGGATGTGACAGCATCATCTGGTCTTTCTATGGCAACCTGTCTATCACTCTCAGGTTTCACTATATTGTCTCTTTGTACTCTACAGTGATCCACGGGCCATTAGAGACTATAGGGCCTTTCGCACCGCTTTAGTTCCAGAACTAAATGTACAGTACTAACTATGAAAAGGTTCCTGCGGTGCGAAAGGCCCTATATCTCTGTCCATCATCTGCCTCTGTCTCTTTTGATAGAGCTTTTCGTACAGATAGCTTTCACCTCATATACAGTAGATGAGCTTTTTACATCTGATAACTCAAGATAAATAAGACTGAGTTCTTCTACTCTAGTTCAGCACTGATCGTGACTGAAGTGATCGCAAACCAGAGCAAGCTACACCTCTTCTTTACCGAGCCGACAAAAAAATATTTTAAAATTATTTCCTGTTTTTAAGATGTCAATAAGATGTTTCAATAAGATGTCTTATACTGAACAAGACTGCATTTATTTGATAAAAAATACAGTAAAATTATAATAATTTTGTCAAATAGTATTACAGTTTTAAATAACTGGTAAGTAACTGGCAAAACTGATTTTCAGCAGCCATTACTCCAGTCTTCAGTGTCACATGATTCTTCAGAAATCATTCTAATATGTTGATTTGGTACTCAAGAAACTTTTTTTATTGTCATCACTGTTGAAAACAGTTGTGCTGTGTAATATTTTTTTGTGGAAACCATGATACAATTCTTTTCAGAATTCTTTGATGAAATAAAAAGTTTTTATTTATTTAAAAGCATTTATTTAAAATATATTTTTATAACATTATAAATGTCTTGGTAACACCTTATTTTAGGGACCAGTTCTCACTATGAACTAGTTGCTTACTAGCATGCATATTACTAGCATATTGGCTGTTTATTAGTACTTATTAGGCACATATTAATGCCTTATTCTGTACGACCATATTTTAGATCCCTTAACCCAACCCAATACCTAAATTTAACAGCTACCTTACTAACTATTAATAAGCAGCAAATTAGAAGTTTATTGAGGGAAAACTCTTTTTCGTAGTGTTACCATGTGTTTATGTATAAATGTTTTATTTTTATTCACTTTTGATCATTTTAATGCATCCTATAAAAACTGTCCTGTAAATCCTTCAAGGATAGCGGTTTCATCCCTGTACAAGGTTAAACATATTTCTAAGTGGTTAAACTTAAAGTGTTACAGTTCACTCTATGTTAAAACCATCCTCAGCCTCCCCTGTTTGCGTAAGCCTTCTTCAAAATGTAGTGTCTAACCTCTAGTATGGGAACAGAAGGTTTAGATGTAATTCTGCGTGTGTGTTGCAGATGATGAGTGAATGAGAGATACGGTATTACTGGGAGCCTTTTTTAATGAAACATCTGTGCTCATATTCCTGCTGATTGAAAGCTCTTTTATCATCTGGCCTCAGAATTATTTAACACAATTACTGAAAAATGGCTGGTCAGCCTTTAACACCATCAAGGTAGCCCTCAGGTATCAGCGCTTTGCTGTTGCGCCATTTCCGCCGCAACCAATATTTAAGATTATTGTGTCTGGTTGAGCAATACATGTAAAAGTTATCAGTTGGAGAGATGATTGGTCAAAACATGTTTTATTTGTCATGACATTGGATTATTGATCTGTTTAGAGATGGATTGTTTCAGTGACTGACCGTCTCTTGTCAACTGAAAGCAAAGACAGACAGATGGCTGTCATTGTGTGAGCGCCGTTTTGCACATTCTCATAATGGCGGGAATGAAACGTACTAAACATATGTACTTCCCAGCAGGACCCAGCCACTGTAAATAATGTCCATACATCTGAACCCCCAGCCAACACACACACACACACACACACACACACACATTGTGTTTCCATGTTTTATGGGGACATTCCATAGGCGTAATGTACTTCCCAGCAGGACCCAGCCACTGTAAATAATGTCCATACATCTGAACCCCCAGCCAACACACACACACACACACACACATGTGAGGATACACATTAGACAGCCTTGTGAGACCAGAGGACGTGTTTGGATTCTGATGACATTTTTAACTCAGCATTAATTGCTTAGTCTTTGCATAAAGCATATGCCTTTCCTGGTTGAATATGTGAAGACTGACATGGCCTTGATCTGCACATCTCAGTTTCTGATATGCTGTAGATCTTAAACATTTGCAGACACTGATGATGAAAGCAGCAGCTTTTATTTCAGGCACATTTGTATTCGTTAGTTCTTCAGACCGTGATACTGAAACTGATTTTCTCCTACAGTACCTTGAGCTATTGTACTTGATGGCATTAAAGTTTCCTTCATAAGATATTTATGAAGCCTGTAGTGCATCAGTTAAATGCTCCCCTAGGATTACAACGTCTACTCACATGTAAATGAAGGAGCAGGTTGTATGTCAGTATCTGATATCTTTTATAGTTTCGCCACTGAAAGCACGTAAACTGCAGTCATGCAACAGTTTTTCTGATGCAACAATTTTGCAATATAGCCATGTTTCACATATTTGTGGTCCAACAATACAGTTTAATAGTATTAACATTGTTGGGGAGTAACTGACAAGTATAGTGACGCTGTTACTTTAATACATTTTCCATGACTGTACAGTAGTTCATTTGCTTTCAAAACAATTTAGCCTTTCCAGTAACAAGCTACTTTTTATTCTTTCTTTATTTTTTTAACATGCTTTTCTAAACCACCTGCTTTTTACACTCTCGCAAATGTAGTGTTGGAAACGTGATTCATTACAGTGAAAGGGTTTGTTTCAAATGGTTCATGAAACTCTAAATCAATTTATAAAAAAATAGTAGATTCAAGGCTCTGCGTTGTGTTTAATTTAGTAGTTAATCACAAGTAGGGTGTATTTGAGTTTCTTAGTTGTAATTTGTATACAGGGAACATTGAACAACCTGCAGTTTAAAAGTGCCCAACTGTTTCCCAACACTGAATTCATCAGCTTGAAGATGAAAGATCTTGTAGTTGTAACTTGTGAAGTTGTGAATGACAAAAAGGACTGTGGACTTTTTCAATTTACATGACTTTTGCTCCAATTTTCAGTCTGACTGAGTTAATACTAGTTGCTGCAAGTCAGAGAAAGTTGTGTATTGTGTGAGGGGCACAGACTTTGATTTTGTAGCCTTCAAAGCTAGACTATATATCAATCATATATTGTTTTGATGTTTTGAGCCAATTTTAGAATATTTTTTTTATTATTATTTGTCATGCATCTCCTGACATTGTAACACGTTTCTGAGCTAATAAGTTGTGTTCTGAGAAACTTGAAAGTCTGGTCAAATGTGATCCTCAGTCGTTTAGTGTATAATGCCCAGTTTTTTTTTTTCTACTAACCATTTCCAAAGTTAGCAAATTTATGATTTCTAGTGTTTTAAAATCTGTTCAGATTTTAAAAGTCATGTAGTGTATTCCATCTTGATTAAAATTAACTTGCCAAGCACCAAATGTGAGTACATTTTGGGGAATTTTGTGGTAACTTTAAATTAAATCACAATATAATGAATACTTTTAATTGCAAGAACAATAATCTGACATTCATGGTTTCTTATCTTGCACAAGTTAAGTGAGTTGATGCCAAAGTCATACAAGTTCTCTTGCAGAGTGAATGTATCTGTAATGATAAAAGTTTGCGCATTTTATAGACAGCTTCATGGCTAGTGCATTTCCTCAATTCATTTACCATTGGAAGGTACTGTATAACAAAAAGTTAATTTTGTACCCTGAGTATGTCTTGAGTGTCTTCAAATAGGCTGATGCAAAATTCATGAGAAAGCATGCCTACGTATCAACACGTGTGCCAGTGTAACGTCCCCTAACAAGAGGCCTTACCCGCCTCTGTCTCTGTCTCTCTCTCTCTCTCTGTTTCTGTGCTGAGTGCCTAACTGTAGCTGACAGGCAGCAGCTCATTAGAGAAGACGCTCATTTTGTTTCTCTGTCCGCCAGCGCCCTGGGACTCTGCTGAAGGGAGGGGGGAGGCTGGGACCGGCTGCCCCAAACAATGCTACTGTTTGTCCATGACAGGACAGGCTTACATCCATAGCTCAGGATTTGGTCGGAGGAAAGGGGGGGTGTT
>NW_015555728.1:959515-969224 GCF_001515605.1 Sinocyclocheilus anshuiensis
CTGCGTGTGCACATGGTTGCCAGGTTGACAAAGATAAGTAACACATTTAGCAGATATTTCCGTACTGCGCAAGTGTGAAGCTCTGTTTCGGGGATTACGTCTCTTTATATCAGGCAACCCCGGTTGTGTTCCTCTGCGGCCAGTTTAAACCTTGTTGTAGCCTATATATGCTCTATTCATTATTTTTTAGAAACCTCGCACTTTTCTACTAAATTTTAAACGTTGTAAAATTGTAAACAAATTAAGAATGGTCCACTGCTGCACACGTGCCACAATATCGATACAGGGCCAGCTGTATCGATACTCGTATCGTCAAATCTCTGTGACGATACATCGTCGAATCGATATTTTGAACACAGCACTACTACATTCATAATTGTAATTAAGGCAAAAGGTATTAGGATTAAACTGAAGTATTTTGAAGCTAATTTTGAAGTGTTTAAATTAAATTTTCAATCATAAATTTGCAGTATACGATTAGTTGGATAAATGACCCTCTACAAAAGTAACTAATTTACAGAACAAGTGAAAGTGGAATTTAACAGATACAAAAGTAACATCTAAATAAAATCTAGCATAGATTTCACACCTGAGTATCCTGATATTTTAACGGTATGTAGCCTATGCTAATGTCTTATTGAAAATTTGACATACACACACTCACGTTCTCACTTATACACACACAAACACACTTCTTTATTACCTGAAATGCTTAATATCTGGAGCTGACATTGTGTTCTCAGTGTCCCTGAGGGAGCTCTTTGCCCTGCGATTAACAATGATTATAGCCTCTTCACTTCCTATTGCTAGCACACTGAAGATTTTAATTTGTAGTTTAATTAATTTTAATGACATAACATTGGGCTCACACAGAAGGAAAAGGACTGAACTGTACAAGAAAACAAAAACATCACAAGTTCGTTGTTGAGGGTTTATGTGCTCAGTGTATCTGTGCACGTTAAATGAATTAGATAATGTTCATTTGTACAGAGAAGTTCTTCTCATGGCTGTAGATGTGCATAAATGGGTTTTAGAGGACAACATCAAAGGGATGTAAAGTAGGCCTTTAATTAACTACTCCATGAGTCAACCAAACAACAACAACAAAAAAAGAGAATATTTTTACAATACCTGAAAAAGAACTGCGATATCTAAGCCATAGCATGTTATTATCTCAGTTGTAGTGGAGAAACTCTCATTTTGTGATGTGTTAGTAACAAAAGATAATCGATAGGAGATCAATTAGTGGCGATGAGAGATGGACAGATGTCAAGGACAAACCCTGAGAGCCAGTCGATTAATGAGGGGGAGTTTCAGCTGGGTTCCATGGAGGGTGTTTGTTAGTGTTGATTTATTGCATAATGACTGCCGTCACCCTTAATGTGTGTTAGTGGAAATGTACCCAACCCTTCTTCACAATTCACTTAGATGATTGTTTCAGTTTTATTTATGTTTCGGATCTTTTATTCATCGGAAAGTTGTACTATTCTCAGTAGAAGCTACTGATGAGGCCTCAGTCTGGCCACTCTGAAACCAGCAAACTTTCAAACTAGCATCTGGAGCCAGAAATGTGTTGTGTTTTTAAGTAAGCTGGTCTGAAATCGTGTCCTTTGGCGTGATGGGTTTGTCTTTTTGCCTGTGTGTGTGTGTGTGTGTGTGTGTGTGTGTGTGTGTGTGTGACAGATACTGCACCCTCCTCTGTTCCCCTCTCCTCTCTTTCTCAGCCCCATGAGCCAAAACAACAGGCTCCAAACAGCTTGAGCCTCTCCTTATCAGCAGAAAAAAGTGCCCCATTTTCACAGCTTTGAATCTGACATTGTTGGCACATTAAGTATTGGTCATTAATAAATTAAATGTAATGAAGTGACATGAAAGAAGAACAAGTCAGATGGTACAATACAAAAAAGTAGAAAGGGAAGAAAAAACTTTCTTTAAGTAGCAATTACAGTAGCTATTACTTTTTTAAAGTCATCTGAGAGTGTTTTTCATGTTAATTTATTCAGGCATATAGTGAATAATTAAATGGCCAGAGATGTAAGGAAGAAATACAAGTGAAGTTTGTGCCAGTAAATTCCTGTTTGTGGACATAAACCAAGGATCATTTTGAATTTATTTTATTTGTCGTTTATCTTAATTGGTCAACCAGAGGGTATTTTGCAGCTTTGAAATAATCATAGGCATATTCTGGGTTGGATTAATATTTGCTTCTGTTTTGATTCAACCAACAGTGTTTATGTTGATCGTTCATCACTTGTAACCTTATTTTAATACCACCTGAATACAAAGTGAATATTACATTAAAAAGATGCACAAGGTGATGCTGCAAAAGAGGCGAGCAAAAGAGCCATAGTAAAATAAACAGATGAATATACAGTATTATAAAGCACAGAAATCAAATGAATGAGTCAGAGTTGTAATCATCTTTCTGAAATCAGTGTGCATTCAGAAGTCATAATTATAGTACGGTATAATTCTATAAAATATACAACTATATAATTATATAAGTTAATCAGCAAATTTAGAACTAAGTTTTAAATTGTATTATTATTATTATTATAGATTTTATTATTGTTGTTATTGTTTATTATTATTACTTTTTGCCTTTACATTTATATTCATATTTAGCAGTAGTAGTAGTAATAGTAATAGTATTAATAATATTTTTTCTCTTCTCTATTATATAATCGCTCACACTTTATTTTAAGGTCCAATTCTCACTATTAATTAACTATTAACTACGACGTTCCGAATTACTGCTTATAAATAGTTAGTAATAGGTAGTTGTTAAGTTTAGGTATTGGGTAGGATTAAGGATGTAGAATATGTGCTTTATAAGTACTAATAAACAGCCAATATGCTAGTAATATGCATGCTAATAAGCAACTAGTTAATGGTGAGAACTGGTCCTTTTACTGAAGTGTTACCTTTACAACAAAATATCATTTTTAATTAAATGGTTTTTATTACAATGACACCACTTCATTAATTCTTCAAAATTGTATTATCCAATTTCAATAAGAATTATTTCATTGAAGAAATATACAATTATCACAAAATATACAAAATCACAATTTGTTTACAAAGCAAAAAATGAAATAATCTCGCTAAACATGAATTGTTTATGAAAATGTGTAAGCCCGCAGAAGTTTCAGCGCATATGTAGCGTGTCAGTCAGCTACAAACTTCCTAGTTTAGGAGGAAGTGGGTCTAAGCCTCTGGGCCATTGATTGAGAAGGGTGGATGAAGAGAATCATCGGTAGAAGGATAGCAAGAGAGCCAGAGCCTGGGAGAGCGACTGGACCAGCGGCCCTCCTCTGGGCACTGGGATTAGGGAAGAGTGGGTCGGCAGCATGTTGATGAAAGGATGGGGCTGCGTCCATAGAGGAAGTGGAGGGGCGGAGAGATCAGGTCAGCACTGAAAGCGGGGGAACGGCACGGAATCAACTTAAAAAAAAACAACAACAACAAAAAAAAACACAAATAAACAAACACAAAAAGAAGCAGTAAAAAGAAAAGAAAAGAAACAGAGGCTTCAAGTTCCTTTCGCTAATTACCAGCACTTGCATTTATTAATAAGGTCTAATGAGCACTTTCTCAATAGTTTGTTTTCCCTTAATATGAATATTTCCTTTTCATTAACATGTTACATGTGCATGGATTCTTTCCAAAGATCACATCACCGTCTCTTCTTTCCCAAATGTGTGCCCTCATGTGTTTATGTCAACATTAAGTGCTAGACTACACGTGAGAGTTTTTAGAGATTATAGATCAGTCCTCTGTGTGTTTCATTGTTTAAGACTGTAGTTGTGCTTGTTCAGTTATATATTATGTGCTCGACTCTTCCTATAAGTCTTCATAATGTCAGAATCACGTTAGATCATATTGACAGAGTGAGTGGGGGTGGGGAACCCATCCAAGTGCCAAGTTCAGGCAGATGATTTGCTTTAAAACTGCCTGATTGGAAGCATGTAGCCATCCAGGGGCATAGCCATCATTTCAGAAGTGAGGGGGACAGAAATGGATCATGCACAGACTATCCTGTCTCTTTGAATTGAAATCTATATTTATTCACACGGGCTCTTGAAAACCTCTATGCGAACACACTTGCCCGAAAAAGTGCGGGGGACGAATTTACGTGATATTAAAAGTGGGGGGGACACGTCCCCCGCGTAATCTACGCCCCTGTAGCCATCATTAAAGGTAATAATTTCAAAAAGAGTCCATATTGTACACATACTTATTTAATCAGCCCCTGGCTTGCTTACTAAATCACCACTGCTGGTTCTGTACTGATATAAACTATACATAATCACAAACATCTTCTTTCATCGGATCAGGAAGTTGTGGATTTATTGTTTGTGCTTTAATGAATTATTGTCTCTAAGTGACTGGTCTTCTGGTCTGCACCGCTTATGAAAGCAGCATCATTGAAAAATTTTGTTTTGTTTGTTCCTGTTTGGACTGAGTCTGTTCACTTAGTGAAAATTAGGATGAAAGTTATTTTGGTACTGTGCAAACGTGTCACCGTATGTGTGTGTCCAGTGTGTTTACCTTATTGGTATATTCTTCAGTAAGATATTTTTATGCTTTTGAAAGAAGGCTCACCAAGGTTGCATTTATTTGATCAAAAATACAGTAAAAATAGTAATATTGTAAAATAGTATACAATTTTAAATCCAGTCTTTAGTGTCACATGATCTTTCTGAATATATTCTAACATAGTTGGTGCTCAGGAAACATTTCTTATTATTTTCAATGTTGAAAACATTGTTTTGTTGCTTAATTCTTTTGTGGAAACCATGGTAATTTTTTCAGGATTCCTTGATGAATAGAACAGCAACCATTTGCAATCTTTTGTAACATTATAAATGTCTTTACTGTCACTTTTAATAGATTTAATACATCCTTATTAAATAAAAGTAATAATTTCTTTTAAAAATAACTAAAACACTGTCATAATTCAAGCAGCGTCAAATTGCAAAACAAACAAACAAAAAAATGTAATGCTTAAGTGCATTTAAAAGAAAGCATGTTGTGTTCACCATGGGGCCTTTATATATTCATCTTTAAATGGATCAAATCATATGAAATAATGGGTCTCATTCTCCATTTCTTTGTCAGGCTGCCTAAAATGCTCATGAGTCTTTGTATCTGTGCGATACTGGAAATTGGACAGATTATACAGAAAAAAATCACTTTTACTACTTAGATTCTACTTTGGTTCTTTAGATTTCTGTCTTTAATCTTGAGGAAAATATGTGGGATGCCAATAAATAAATATTTAATCGCTCCCCAGAGAACAAGCCATTTATGATGCTGTCAAAATCAATACAATATGACTAATATATGATGCAGTATATTCTGGAATGACATCTAAATTGTGTAGGAGTGTGTGCATCGGTACTTTCTTTTGATACTACAGTGGAAAAGTAAGTTAGACCGTACAGTAAGTAATCTTTCTGCATGAGCAGGCTGGTGTTGGTGTGTACAGTAATTAAATCCAGTCTGAGGGGAGAGTGTGGAGCCGGTGCCAGCAGGGCTGGTTAATCTACTGTGCTTTCTGCCTGTAGGCTGCTTGTAATTAGTGATGAGTTGACTGGTAATCTGGCCTCTCCTGGTGCTTTATCTATGGCAAGTTAAGACACCCAGCTTTAATCTGGACAGCCCAGTCTGCCTAGCGTGTGCATGTATACCAATAGAATTGGCTGAATTTTAATCTCCGACCTCCCCCTCGCTGGTGTTTTGTCGGTTGCTGGTGCGTGATGTAATGATCTTTGTGAGATTTGGGCGTGATTAGTGATGGACGGTCATTATAAGTGTGTCTGGTAAATAGTGCATTTGCTTTTATGCATATGTGACTGGAGTTCGAATCCAGCTCTGTTCATTTTCCTCACGTGGTTTCTTGAAATATATTTACAGGTGATGGAACGCAGGTGTGAGCTCGGATACGCCCTTGATGGTTGGCTCAGCAGGACACAGAAATGTTACTGGGTTGCAAAGCTGAAACAATGATCCCGAAGAGCAAGGGTGGGTCCCCTCTCACACTGTGACAGTATAGAGCAGGAATATATTGTAGCAGAATAATGAGGTAACCTATATACTCTTTTTGTGTCACTCTAACCTAATTACTGCTCAATACACCAAGAGCCTGCGTGTAACGCTGCCCAGCAAATCTGATATCGACATCCACCTCTCAGCTTCATTACTTTGCCACCTGCTACGTTACATGGGACTCACACACTTAGCTAGGTTTTTTTTTTCTGTGGAAAAATTTTGCGTGGCCTTTTCCATTAAAAGTAATATTTGTATGATCTTTCAACTTGGAAAAACTACTCAGCACCTGGGTAAAAATATTAAAAATAACCCAATAAAATGACCCAACAGGCTGAACCCAGCATTTGGGTTAAAAAAAAAAAAATAACCCAGCATTTTTTAGAGTGTAGTGAACTGTCTGCTGAATATGCTTTCTATATACTGAGAACCTGAGGTTTATATTTATTTAAATTACGCTACCACTAATTGCCTATTACCTCTGTCAAATGACATAAGTGCTGAAAAATAATGCAACCTAAGATATTAATAATTGTAATTCTTTAACAGATGTTTAGGTATACACTACCATTCAAAAGTTTGGGGTCAGTAAGATTTTTTTTTATGCTTTTGAAAAACAAATCTCTCATGTTCATCAGTGCTGCATTTATTGGATCTAAAATACAGTAAAAACAGTAAAATCATTATGCATTTTTACAATTTTATATTTTAATATATTTTAAAATGTAATTTATTTTTTGTGATGGCAAAGCCGAACTAGCCATTACTCCAGTTTTCAGTGTCACATGATTCTTCAGAAAACATGCTTATTTTGGTGCTCAGGTAATTGTTCCTTTTATTATTATTACAGTTGAAAACAGCTTTTTTTTCAGGATTATTTGATGAATAGCTACAATAGCATTTATTTAAATTGTTTATTTATTTGTACAATGTAGAAGTCCTTACTGTCACTTTTGATTAATTTAATGCATCACTGCTGAATAAATAGGTAGGTAGGTAGATAGATAGATAGATAGATAGATGAACATGTACCTCTTCTTTCCTTCCTTTTCCACTTTCTCCCACTTTTGACTTATGAGAGTGACCACATGAAAGCCCATTATAGAAATTCATCTTGGGAATCTCATAAGCAAATGAACCGTAATGGCGGGAATTAAAGCTTCCCTTTGGCAGGTCCTGGGGGCCTGTAGGAAAGTGGCTCAGCGTGTCCTTTTCTGCACATAAATGTTAGTGCTCCTGGTCTGAGACACAGAAATGCTAAATATGCCCCAGTGAAGAGAGCGTGCTGGCATTTGGAGTCTTAACACTGCATATACTTACAGCAGAGGGTTGTGCTGTCTTTGTTCATATTTAAATGGATATCAGACCACAGACAACACTTTTGTAGGCCTCTAAGGGAATCCGTAGGCTGAGGAAGGTGTGATGTTTTTTCTTGATCTTGTTAGCATCTGAATCTGTCATGTGAAATTTAAACCATGCATAAAAAAACAGAACAGACATATGTCACTATTGCATTGCTGCCATGACAGTTTCACGGTTTATACAAAGTCAAACAAAAAGACTAAATGCGCCAGTAACCAAACAAGATCTGAGACCTGTCATGTTAGGGTACAAATAAAGGCTATTAAATCTATTCAGAAGGGATTTTAGAACACATGCTTAATGTTCTGTGGTAAGTCCTCTTATTTAGTGGAGTAAGATGTGGTAGTTTTTATTTATGCTGTGCTTTAGGCAAAGAGAGATGAGACAGAGGTAAAACAAATACACCGAACTAAGCAATGTTGTGCAGTATGTTCAGTATGTTTATTTATTTCCTATCTTAATTTCTGGAAGAGGTGAAACATGTTCCCTTTCAGTCGGTCACTCTGAGTCATGTCGGTGACCGACGAATTGGGATCTCGCTTCGAGAGACAAATCTACTTCGAGTGTAAACTAAACGAGCCAATGCACATTGGCATGCGATGATTGCATCCAGCTGCCGCTGATCACAGCGTGAGCATAAAAAGGCAGCAAATGCAACGCATACCAGCTTTTCGCTTCGGAGCCGAGCAACATCGTTCTGCTCCTACCAGTGTCTTCAGTGAACTACGAGTTCAGCGCACTCTTGGAAGCTTTTGTGTTGGCGGATGGCGCTTCAGCAGTGGTCCGAGTGGTGTCGAGTGGGTTGCGCACTTCAGGCATCACTACCCCCTGTCGTGCTGCAAGCGGCCTTCTCCCCTGTGCGCCTCAGCACGTAAAAGAGCATTTCCCTAAAAGAGCCAATTTTCTCTAAAAGAGCTTACACGGGTGTGTCTTTGTAAAGACGACTGATCGTCTTTTTAAAGATGCCATTTCACCCATGCGTTTCTGGATACGGTCGTTACCTGGCGCCGGGTGATGGTCACGATCGCTGCCTCACGTGTCTGGGCATGAAGCACGCTGAGGTGGTGTTCGTGGATGAGTCATGTTCCCATTGCGGGCAGATGACCATCTCGGAGCTGCGGACCAGGCTTCGCTACCTCCAGGGGGTCGGAGTTCCGTTGCCTCTGCTGCGATCTAGTGCTCGTTCTGGCGGCAGCCAGGCGAGGACTACTTCTAGCAGTAGCGCGGGCGGTCTGAGGGTTACAGTGGTGGCAAACCCCTCAGGGAACCAACCCTCGGCGAAGGATGCGATAGAGCCGGTCCCTCCAGCCGATATGATACAACTTCATTGTACCCAAGAAAGGCGGTGGTTTATGGCCAATCTTGGACCTGCGTGTCTTGAACTGGGCCCTGCACCGGTTACCGTTCAAGATGTTGATGCAGAAATGCATCTTCGGGTTTGGCACATTTACTGCCAGAAACCGACCTTCTAGCTCCTCCTCTCTCACCACCCTCGACGGTGGTGCAGCGAGGGGGTATTCGGCGATCCCCCCAGTGGAGCGGTCGGTAACGACGCAGTTGTGTCCTAAGACCACCTTCTCCTGCCTCCGCTTTACAAGCTATGGCGTTACTGTAGGTGCACCAGGCCAAGGCACTGAAGGACCTGCACGAGGGTGGTCACGATCCGGAAGTTCTGAAAGAGCTACGAACCGCCACTGAGTCCCGAGGTGGGCGTGGCAGCGCGGCACTCACCGGGTCCAAGTTACCCCGGCCTGTCACCAAACCTTCACCCAGAAGGGGAAGGCCATCTCTAAGCAGAGGATGGCCCAATGGATTGTGGATGCCATCACCCTGGCTTATCAGGCACAGGGTGTGCCCTGCCCACACAGGTTGCGAGCTCACTCTACTAGGAGTGTTGCATCCTCCTGGGCGCTGGCTCGTGGTGCCTCGCTGACAGACATTTTTCGACACATCCTGCCCCGGCGGGCAGCTGCTGCCTCCACCCGCCCGCCGCCTACAGCGCCCCAGCCTGCTCGCCGCCAAGGGCGGCCCCCTGCTCCGCCCCCACTCCCGCGCAGCCTCCGCAGCAGCCTCCACCCAAGTAGCACCGTGGAGCCGGGCGTAGGAAGGCCGCCCAGCCCATCCAGGCCCCCGCCAAACCTGGCGGCAAGCACAAGAGCAAGCGGCCCTGAGACGGGCGACCCAAAGATGGAGGGATCTGCTCTTCGGGAGATGGTGAACGCACCACTCCCTCCCCTGGAGGAGGGCCAGGTGGAGAATCTTTTGTTTAGTTTTACACCGCCGTCGGCCTGACGGT
>NW_015555728.1:970008-979524 GCF_001515605.1 Sinocyclocheilus anshuiensis
CCTATAAAACGTTCTTAGTTTTTCCGGTAATCAGATGAAGGCATAAAACATCAATTTCATTTATAATCAAATGAAAATTAAACCCTTTTATTTTTTGGCAAACAAAGTGCTGCACAACAGAGGTTTACTGTTAAAATTAAATGCCGTGAAGAACTTCCAGCTGCTGTGTATGTGATATGACAGTAGTTTTCTCAAATGAGACGGTAAAATGCTAATGAAGTGACTCTCAGAGCAACTGGAGATGACATTTGTGTTCATATCATCATATAGTGAGACAGCAGAAGCTGAAAACACCGCGAGCGTCATCCGTGCTTTAGTATGTGTGTAGTAAACAAAACAGTGCGCCGCACCATCCGCCATTCATTCATTGCGGAAATCATGGCTCGATATCGAATCGACGTCATTTAAAAAAACGATTAATCTGAAAATCTTCTTTTTTTTTTTGCCCAGCCCTAGTGAGAACCGGTAGAGGCCTAAGTAATTCCCATATGTGTAAAGTCCACGGTATAGCCTCAGAGCCCATGTTTCCCCGGCAGACTTTCTGCTATTTTCCAAGAGGGTTACAATCACCTCTAATCTTCCATATGCTCCTAGACGGTTGTTCATATGTGTAAGTGCTTCCGAAACCTCCTTCGGGAAGAATGGGTCTTCCGCAACGTTCCTGTTTCAAGTGGAATGGGTACGTTTTCCCAGTGTTATCCAATCTCACTGAGTGGGTAGTGCTACGATAACGGTGACTGGTCTTCCTGTTGCGAGCCCCGGCCTACACCACAAAGGGGCGCAGGCGGCTCGCACAGGACACTGGAAGGGGCAGCATCCATGGCGCTTTGGTAGGGATCCCAATTCGTCTGAAAGGGAAACGTCTCGGTTTCAAAAACTGAAAGGGAACGTCTCGGTTACGTATGTAACCCTCGTTCCCTGAAGGAGGGAACGGAGACGTCACGTCCCGTCGCCATGGTTGCTGTACCACCGCTGAGCGGCCGGGTCACCGGCTCGGCTCCTCAGCGAAAAACTGGTATGTGTTTTGCTGCCTTTTTATGCTCACGCTGTGATCAGCGGCAGCTGGATGCAATCATCGCATGCCAATGTGCATTGGCTCGTTTAGTTTACACTCGAAGTAGATTGGTCTCTCGAAGCGAGATCCCAATTCGTCGGTCACCGACGTGACGTCTCCATTCCCTCCTTCATGGAACGAGGGTTACATACGTAACCGAGACGTTTTCCATTCCAAGTATTTATCCACATTTCAAGACAGTTAAGCAAACTTTCAAGGACCCACAAAAGGAGCATAAAATGGAATGGAATGGAGTAAAACAGAATTATTGTCCAGTCTATTGCTGGACTGAACAATCCCAACACAAGGGAACAGTTGCCTATGTGAGACAATTCAACATTCCAGCCATTAATGTTGCCAGGAAATATGAATTATTGTTTCTTTGAGATTTCTCTTCTATAATTTTAAGGCTGAAATATCCTCTTTGCAACATATTCTTGGATCACAAGCAATCAATTTGCCAAAGCCAATGTTGTGGTATCGCTTGCATTTGGTTTCAAATTTTGCTTAAAGGGGTCATATGATGCTTTTTTAAAGATCATTATTTTGTGTATTTGTTGTAACAGAATATCCAACTACCGGTCTAAATCATTCTGGATCATTCTCAAAGTTGTTTTTTTTTTTACCCAATAGTTTGTTGATAAGTTAATAATTTGTTAAATTATCTTCTGGGATTGAGCAGAATAGTTATGATATTGCAATACTGAACTGTTTTTTTCTGGCTGCATCTGTCTCAGGCAACCATTTTCTTCAGTGTCCAGATGAGGGAGGAATACTGTGACTAGCCTGTGTCTTTGTAAGCTTTTAGACAAATATATAGTTATTGAATAAATTGTTCAGTTCCTGACTCATTTTCATTTATGTTTTACTGATAGAAAAAGACAACAGACATGATTGAAACACTTGACATTCATGAATCACTGTGCAAATAATTGTTAAAAATATATACCCTTTATACAAGATTTGGTGCCTTTTTGTGCTGAAACATGTTTTTATACAAACAGTATGGGTCTGTATACTTTTACAGATTGTCACATGCATATACTTAAGGTTAGAATGAGGTTAAAATAGACATTCATATACAATGTGGCTTATGGGAACATGTTGGACCTGCAGGGCAAAACAACCAAGCAGAAGATACAAAGAGAAACAAGTGTGGAAAGCTTTTAAGTTGAACAGCGTGAACTTTATGTGGAGGAATGTCTAGACGCTCAGGAGAGTGATGTGCTGCACACTCCAACAAGCCAGCAGTGAAACCCCGTGCTGACTCTTTCAGCTCAGTCCTTTCAATGCAGGACTTCTGCATTATCTGTCTGTCAGCCGAGGCCTGCGGGCAAACTCAGAATGCGAGCATCTCTAGTACTGTGGATAAGAGATTGAGACTAATTCAGCATCAGATCTGCAGAGTTTTACTCAAACCGCAGATCTCAGTTTACTAGACTAGACTGCAGGGTTGTCAGTCATTCTCTCCTTAGTTTCTCTTGCAGTTGACCTCTTGACCTTTGAATGACCTTAGAGCTCTTTGTGCATTCATTCATCTGGACTCAAATACAATTATAAAATTTGTTGTTTTTGTAGTCCTATAATAAGGATTTGTAGATTCATATCTGCACCCACCACAAAAATGATTGAATAGCTGGAAATAATAAAGCTATAATAATGATACAGCTACCGTTAAAACATTTCGGGTCAGTAAGATTTTTTTCTTTTTCTTTTTCTTTCTTTCTTTCTATAGAGATTTATGTATTAATAAATGTATTTATTTTAATAAATAAATTAAACAGCAAATAATAATCACAAGGTATTCATCAGCTTCTCATAGTTTTATTTAGTGCTTTAATATCAGTATTTCTATATTGTAACTAGTGTTGTCAAAAGACCCGGTATTTCGGTACCAAGTCGGTACAAAAAAAATGAAAACGTTACTGTACCAGGTTTTTTTACATGACAACACTAATTGTAACATTGTTTTTTTTATTTGATTACATTTCATAGGATTGTAGTTCATTGCCTCATAGAAGACATTAAATACATAATCTTGGCTTTTTTCCTAATTTTTATTTATTTATTTATTTATTTATTTTTCCTTTAAATGAAAGACTGTAAAGTTGTGGTTCATCATAGAGCTGTTGTTTTGTCCTTTTTTTTAAAAATCCCTATGTAAAAAAAAAAAAAAAAATCTTGGCTGGTCACTGTTGTGCTTAATCAAAACAAACATGTTTGAATGGCTTAAAATTTTAACGGTTTATTCCGTGACTTTTGTACCAGAGGGCCTTTCTGGGCACACATTAAAAAAAAAACACAGAAAGAGTAAATCAATCTGAACAAAATGAGGCACCCTGTGAGATCATCCCTTACTGTAGTCTGTGACTGAAGTGGGGTCTATCAGCACACTTTGATGCTGCCCAGCGTGAGAGGCCGTTGAATATTGTGGGGTGCAGATCTATAAGGTAGAGACCCCTTCTGAGTGGTGAGTCCTTGACGCAGCAGGAGAGTACGTTCCCACTCTCATGATTGGAGACATCCATTATTGATGATGTCCTGATGAGATTAATCAAGCTTGAGAGTCTTTTTCTTCCTCTTTTCCAATTTTTTTAATCCAGAATCATGTTGAAACCAATAACAGCGTCATGACATCCTAATCGCTGTGTGATGAATATTTATATCAAAAGGAAAATGATGCATTCCATATTCATGACCTTTCTGTTTTTGTTTTGTTCTTTCATCTATCAGGATTTTATTTGATTTATTTATATAATTATTGAAAGTGCATGTTTCTGAAGGATACTAAAATACTGCATATGGATGCGTGTTTTAGTGTGTATGTTCTTTAATTCTTGAATAAATCTGTGCGTTACTGATTATTCAAATTATACTGTATCTGAGTTCTTTGCTTACTCAAATATGATACATCTTTCTGTTTTGACACAGCAACATCCACATGCTCATAAATATTATCTCACAAAAATAGCTTCTCATAACTATACATGCTGTCCAAACACATCAATTGCATAAGCTTCCTCTTTCATTCAATAAAAGACAGAAATAAAGAGCCTGTCATTAAAATACATGCGAATGCATCCACATTCAGCCTCAGTTAATGTTAATTTTGATCAAGGCTGGAAGCTTCTGTCTTCCAGTCTTTCCAAGTAAGCTACAGTATGTAAGACTTAACTATTGCAGAAGCACTTGGTTGTGTGAATTATTGATTTACAGAAGTTTTTCATGCAGTTCTGTATAACTCCCTCAGCCATTAAAAACTCTTCTCAGAATACCTTATCCAGTCATTAATTAACAAGCTAAGCAGGATGACAAATCTATTCAGTAGATTTACAGTGTATTCATGTTATTTGTAACTATAAAAAACAAAATGAGCAACAAAAAAATCTGAATGCAGTCCATGCTTTCTTTAGCAAATCAGGAAGCTTTGAGGTTGCTGTCTGCCAGTGTCCACCAACAGCATGGTTTGGGATGGTACTTTCTGTTTGTCCAAAAAAAATTTAAAAATTGTCAGTGCATTGGTTTGTATCAATAGTAAAACATGTTCTGTGAAAATTCTGAAAATTGGCTTTATGGTTGCAATATAATTTTTATTAAGAAACTGTTCCTTTTATAAAATAAAAATGAGGAATATTGAGTACCGTTAACAGTTCTCGCATGTATATTCTTTCGCTGATGCAGAAGGAATAATGCAATAACATATTACTTAAAGATTCCTAAGATCGGATACTTAGTCCTATTCCTGAAATAATAACTCTAAGCATGCTTTCACACTAGCACTTTTTATTGCACACTCAGTTTGTTTGACATCTGCTGATATGAATGCAGTCTGGTTCGGACCAAGCAATCAAACCAACTATGAAAGCACCCTTAAGAGCTGGATCTTGTGGTGAATCCAAAACAAACAGGACAACCAGTCTAGTCTGACTCTTGAACAAATGATTCTAATAATTAAGTTATTTTTAGTGAATCAAACACATTTAGTATAGCTTACAGCTAGCTACCTGTGAAACTTAAATCAGTGAAATCATAGACTGCTTGTTCATATGACAGTTCAACATTCACAGTTCTCAGTGGTTTTTACGTTTGTTTAGCATTGTATATTATATCATTTTAAGATTTTGAGGCCAATTTCATGCTAAAAAAATTATTAAAACTAAAAAATGAAAAGGTCATTAAATGTCTGTAAGAAAATTTGCAAAAAAAAGTTTTAGATTTATTACTGACATTCTCTTATTGTTTGCCAATGTAAATGTTTTTTTTTTTTCAAATATTTATTAAAATAAATTTTTATGAAACCATTCAAAAAAGGGTTCATTAGGAGTAACTGGATTCATTTATATTTTTACAAGTGAATAGTATGATATAATGTATATATTTCATCTTAGAACAATGCTTCTGAAACCATTTTATGGTCAACAATATGAGATAAAGAATGTGATGTACTAATGCATATTAAAAATACAGCCTCTAGGAGTTGAGGAGAGTAAGACATTTGTTGACGTGGTGACCAGGGAAAGGTCTCTGTTAGCCTGCAGTGTCTCTTTAAGCACATATTTAAATGCAAAAATGCAGATGAGATATTAGAGCACAAAAAATACAATTATTTTGCATATACGGTACTCAGGTTCATGTCTAGAATCAGGAAAAAATGGAACGAAGAGAAAGCTGTAGTCAGTAGGTTAATGGTCTGCTTTCCTTAAAAAGATAGTACACCAAAAAAAAAAGAAAATTCTACATTCTGTCACCATTTACTCACCCTCAAGTCATTCCAAAACTCTTCTGTGAAACACAAAAGAAGCTATCTTGAATAATGTTGGTATGGACCAAAATACTGTGACAGTCTATGGGACCTGCAACTGTTTGGTGAGTGTACAAGGTTTGATGAATAAATTATGACAGAATTGCTGTTTTTTTGGGTCCACTATCTCTTTAATACATGGATTTGTGCTTGTTTGACATTGCAGTGTGATGTGTGTGAGTGTGTTTGTGTATGATGAATGTCCACAAGGCTAATGTCAATGAAAGGACTTTCAGTTTTTCTTGGGTAACTGAAAGCATAAAAGGTCTGATGCTGGACCCCTCTGCCCCAACAATTAGTTCAGTGCGTGCCCGTGCGTCTATGTTTGTGTGTTTGGCTATGGAAGGTGAATGGATCCCCTGCAGCAGTGTGTAACAACCAGTGTGTTCTAGGTAAGGGGTACAGAGGGGGAGGGAAATGGATTAGATGAGAGCCATTGCAGGACATGGTGTGTTAAAGATCTGCCTCCTGGCTTTCCTTAGTCTCCATCGCTGCTTCTGTCGCTCTCTTTCTCTCTCTCTCTCTCGTGCATTTGTCCATGGCAGTGGCCGTGAGCCGCAGATCCCCTTGTTCGGCCGAGAAGCAGCTCTGTCAATAAGGATACATCAGTGGTTCCAGCCCATAGAGGATCCACCCATTACCCCCCTCTCCATACTAAACACACACGCACTCACTCAGTCTGTAGCTACACTGCCAGGGGCTTCCATTAGTCCCACCACCTGCTGTGCCACGGCCCCCCCAAACACACACAATCACTCTTTATTTTTTAGAGGTCTCAGAGTGAACCATCCATATGGTTTCTCTCTCTCTCTCTCTCTTGCTTTTTTCTTTCATATATTCAAGAATATCACCTCTCTGAACTCTTATGTACAGGATTTCAAACTTCTTCACAAGGAAATGAGTAGACCGAGACAGAGAGGCGAGAGTGGAGGTCCCATCGCCGCATCCCTCATGCACCCCTCCCTCTCTCTTGGACTCACAGAGCGAAGACAAGGCGATGCGGTGCAATTATTTTAATTGGTTGTGACTTCTTCATTTACATGACAAGTGCATGCACATCCTGGGAAACAGCGGTCTCCTTCTCTGTCAGAAGAGACCCCTCGGTCAGCGTGGGACACTGGGCTCTGGAGGTCCTGAGGGGGCACGGGGGTGATATTGTGGGTCTTTCTATGAAATTCCACAGTCTCCTACCAAACTAGCATGTCCTATCCAAACTCCAGCCAGCCTAACTTGGTGTAGTCCTGTCGATTTATCCCTCTATTGTTCCCTGTTGAAAGTCACCGCACCCCAAGCTTTATTCCTAAGTGGTGAAAGTTCTCATTAGGGCAGCAGTGTGGTGCAATAGTAAGTGGTGTTAGTTTACCCTTACGAGACTACTCAGCTGAATCATTATAATGATGATTAGTTTGGCTTGCTAGTGTTTTCTTTCTAGAAAATACATGGCCCCCCCCCCCTCTTTGGTTTTGGTTGATGTCCACGCAGTCACTGTCAAAGTTCTCGTATCAGAATGAATTATATTTAAATGTTTTTGGTTGATTTCCACCCAGCCACCATCAATGTTCACAAATCAAAATGAATCACATTTAAATGATGAGTTTGTACATTAAAGTACCTAGCATCTAGTTAAAAGACCACACATTTATTTAGAATATTCAGATATTTTTATTTAAAATGTGTATACATATGTTGCATTTATCTGTGTGTAAGATGTTATCCTAAATCACTTACTAAGGAGGAATATTGTAAGCATTTTATTATAAAAGCCGACAATATTTGCTCTACACAATGCCAAGTTTGAGCTAGAGCAGTTAAATGCATATTAGTAGAGACTGTGAGATTATTTTATTTTATTTTATTTTTCTATAGGAATTGTTGCAAAATGTGTCTTTAATGGAATTTAATTTACAGAAATTAATTTATTAACGAGTTTTTCTTTCTATGTAATTGCAAAATTAAAAAAAATATATTTAAAAAAATATATTATAATAATAATATATATTTATTTATTTATTTAATTTATTTTTTTTTTATGTGTAAACTGTTATTATCTTTCATGTGCATTCTTCATTCTGGACTTGCAGATGCTGTTGTATGTTTTAAGTTCATGGTGATAATGCATATAACTTGTGGCATAATCTTGGCTATAATATTTGCCCATAAAAGTTGCTGATTGTATTGTTAATTTGATGCTTTGATCAGAGATCTAAGATATTCTCCCCATAATCCCTATTTATCCTGCCCCATAATGTTGATTATGATAAATAATATCACATCCTGCATGTATAACTTATCTATCAGCTGTTCTCACGTCAGGTAGTGACTTGTCTTCCTGGAATCATATGTTCAAATGCTGAGAGAATGGACAGAAACTCATGCCAAGTCAGGCATTAGAAGTTATACAGAGTACAATATCACAGTACTTTGGAGACTTAAATGAAAGAGACTTGCTTTAGAAAGTAACTAATGAGTTGAAGGCTCATACAAAACAAACTGTATATTTCAGCTTGTTAAAAACAATCATTTTTATGTTTATAGGATACTTAAATTGCTCTACATTCGCATGTGCCTTTAAGGAAGAAGTGTTATACTGTTTTATGAAAAACTTCATGCACTAGTAAGTTTATATCCTTATAAATTCAAGTTGTTTTTATTAGGATATGTTAGATTGTTTGATTTAATCACATGAATCCACTCCACAGTAGAAAAGATGTGATGAGGAATGAGTGTGTAATATCATGCGTGTGATTGTTTGGAACAGACTCTCTGTAACTATCCTCGCTCTAGGTGCAAGTTTGGATTAACTGAAATGAAAGGAAATCAGTTCAGTTTGGGGACTCCCAGGGGTGTTGTCTGACTCTGGCTCATGCGTACGCCACCATCAAAACATGTTGGCAGTAAAAAGACGTGTCTTCACATAGACGCCACAAAGCCACCTTTGTGCTGCATGTGAGGGAATCTTTTAAAACAGGGACTTCATAAACAGAATAGTGAGTGATACAGAACTTCTCTAGTCTACATTTTCAGCTGACAATGAGACGAGAAAAGCACAATGTGAGTGATAGGAGTGAACAAAAGAGTGGTTTTCCCTCACAGAGACGACGGCGCTTCCAAATTTATGGTTCAAAACAAGAGGCAGATGAAATTCTAGGCTGGTGTTTGGGTTTGATTCGGTCCAGTGTGGAGTGCAGCTGGTCTGTTCTCACGCCCCGCCGGGTGTGTCTAGCGGCTGATGGAGTGGCTGTCCAACACCTAACACAGCTCTGAACTCTGAGTTACCTGTCCCACAGACAGAGCCAATTTCACACAGAAGACAAGGGAGATAATGTGTATGATTCGGGGTCATTGCAGGTGTTCAGCTCTTTGTTTTCAGAGACTCTTGTTTTATTTGGGCCATTATAATTGATAGTTTAATGTTATTCAGTGCTCATGTTTGCTGTCTGACACAAACACACACACACATATACAGTATATGTATATATATAGCAAGGATGCATTAATATTTTGTAATATTTCACAATATTAATATTTTAACTGAATTTGTAACACATTTTTTAACAAAAAAATTGCAGCTTTGTGAGCACTTCTTTCAAAAGCATTAAAAAAATCTTTCCAACCCCAAACTTTTGAACAATTATATATCACAAGTATTTGCAAGGATTTC
>NW_015555728.1:979955-982220 GCF_001515605.1 Sinocyclocheilus anshuiensis
TTCTTCTCACATAATAATATCATTTAAATAGAACTCATATCCCTATTTCATTTATTTATTTATTAATTATTTATGTTTTTTATGTTTTTCTAGCCTGAATTTAAGTCTCAAGTCGATTGCTTATGGGTCTCATTTTAATGTTTTTGTGTAAGGGATCGTTCACCCCAAAATGAAATTACTGTCATCATTCCAAACAGATTCCAATATTTCGTTTCTCCTACAGAACACATAATTTTTATGAATTTTTGAACTTTTGTTCATACAATGAAAGTCCATAGGTCATTTTTGGGTGAACTGTCGCTTTAGGTGCAACACAAGTCTGAGTCTCAGACTGAAGTGTCAATCTCTTCACCACTGTGAACACAGAACCTGAATGGGCTTTTTAAAATGTAGAAAGTGTGCTCATATACAACACACGTCTGGATATATGCCCAGTTATAGCACTATTCTCCATCATTTAATCATTGTTTGATTAATTACTGCTGCCATGATTAAAAGAGTACATACACAGTTGTCTTTTTAAACAGAAAATCCATTTACCACAAGCAATCTGTGCCGTTTTTGTTGAAATACCTCACACAAAAGTGGCACGCTTGTTTAGTGAATTTGCCCCAGAGCATGTATGTGTGTGTGGATACGATCACGTTTATTACCTTGTTGGTTTATTTGATTGTCCATAAAGGGAACTGATTTCTGGTGTTTTCCATGGTCTCTTTCTGTCATTAAACATGCCTGTATTTTATTAGCTCGGTCCCAAGCAAGGTCATTAATTGCAGCTGGGACCTGGGGTAGCCCAGCTCCACTAAGAGGTGAGAGAACAAGAGAGAAAGAGAGTGCGAGAGAGGAGGAGGAAGGATTGTTAACATGTTACGGCACAGGCGTCTTCTGAGATTGCCTGCTTGATTGCTTCATAAGGACACTGTGGCACACAGCAATTAGGAGCCGCAGACCCGAGGAGCACTCCAATGATTTTGCTGAGACTCTTCCCGTATCAGTCCAGCAGATCGGCACACTCAGCCTTCCCCTTACGGAGCGACAGTCTGAGGAACGGGGCGAGAAGAGAGTTTTGGGAGACGTTAATGACATCTAGAGCAGGGAACATGTGCTGTGGGTAATTGGTAAATGGTGGTATAATGAAAAAATTATAAACGTCGTAATGACTGTGCTCCTGTGAAAAGAGAAGTGAGTGTTTACACTGGAGAGGCTCAGGGAAGAAAAAAGATAGACGGAGAGAAGCAGAAAAAGAGGTGGAGGAATGGATGAAATGATGGCTAGGTGCAAACAAAGCAGTGATACTGATAACTGTGAATCATTGAAGTTTAATAGAATGGCCTCTGGCTGTAGGAAAGGTCTGATGATCCATTATATGCTCAATTATATCAAGACATATATAGCTACAAACAGTGTGTGTGTGTGTGTGTAAGCAGTGCTCTGTGGTGCAACAGCAGCAAGCGTAGGAAATATTAGAATTAGACTGATATAGGGTCTTGTTTAATGCTGCCATATGATGGCACACACAGTGACATTATGTCTTCTGTCCTGCTGCAATTCATAGTTTTCAGTCACGTGACTGGCACGGAGACCTAGAGGGCAAAACATCCATAGAACTGCAGCACAGGCCAGTCAATTTTCCATCTGTTTCAAGCCACAAATATTTAGCTCACCTCTCAAAAGAAAAAACAAAGATATGTGAATAAACTGCAAGCTTTGGCCACTTGTGATCAGTACCTGCTGAAGCAGTTCAATTCGTAAAAAAGCGGGTCGTTGTAAACGGCACATGGATTAATGTACTTAGTGATATTAAAGGATCAAAGTCAGTTTACACCTTATTTATGATGCATATACACAGATAAGCAGATGAGGCCAGAATATGAATGCAATGTGCTAAATTGCACGATTACTTTATAATGGTTTCCTATGGAAAAAATGTGAAACTTTGAGCATTGTGTTCATATTCTGGGCGCATCTATTTGCCTGTATATAGTATGCATCATCAATGAAGTGTATACTGAATTTATTGTTTTAATATCACTGTCCTAGTACATTAAAGGGGTCATATGATGCGATTTCAATTTTTCCTTTCTTTTTGGAGTGTTACAAGCTCTTGGTGCATAAAGAAGATCTGTAAAGTTGCAAAGACTAAAGTCTCAAATCCAAAGAGATATTCTTTATAAAAGTTATAAAAAGAGGACGATATCTGCTTCGTCATGCCTGGAGCTGATCCGTGCTGGTTGCTGAGGAAATACATCAACTTTGCGCTGTGGA
>NW_015555728.1:982613-1019380 GCF_001515605.1 Sinocyclocheilus anshuiensis
TATAATGGGTTTTCATGTTTTTGAATCATCGCTCCGGCCTGACAGGGCATCATCACAGTATGGTAGGGGCATAACATTTCCGTCACACGCTTGAGGTATTCGGCCAATCATAACGCACTGGATAGCTGGCCAATCACAGCACACCTTGCTTTTCAGACCGATGAGCTTTGTAAAAATCGACGCGTTTCAGAAAGGCGGGGCATAGAGGAGAAACAATAATGTACAGTATGTGGAAAATAATGTGTTTTTTGAACCTTAAACCACATAAACACATTTCATTACACGAATTCTGTACATCAGTTGTTTTGGCCCTGTTTTACTATTTTATTTATTTTATTTTATATTTTATTTACAAGAGAGGTCATATGTAAAGAGTGTAACAGAAGCCGACCTTACACCCAAAACACTTACATTGGAAAGTAATTGTTAATATATCTGCCACAAATTAAATCAAGTGTAATGTGGGTTACAACTCGGTTGGTCATTTCCAGTTAGTAACTGCATCTCCATGGGCGTTCTGGTATCAGTGCCGCAGGGTCTTTCCACACCCTTCCCCCTCACAAATACACACCCACATACTGCCGCACATAATTGACAGTGTGTTTAACCACAGCTGATGAATGCCCTTGATTTCCCATGTGTCCGAGACGCAAAAGGAAATCAAGGTTGTGTGAGGCTGACTCGAATGTAACCGCCATTCATCACAACCAGGAGGATGTGATGGGGTGGATGACCCAACCTGTACCTACAGACACATCACGCACACTTCACCTAGGCGAAATTAATAAATTACAGTGAAAGATGTTGCATTCCTAAATTCTTGAGGAATATTCACCCAAAGTGATTTCTTTCAATTAGTTTTAGATCAAAATCTCACCAAATCAGTGTTGTTTTCAATGCTAGATATTAGAGTAATGCTTTATTGTTTTGTATTGCATATCTCATCCAGTTATTTGTACTAATGGGTCCAGCTTCAAAGTGATGGATTACCGTCAGTCTCAGACTTGTATTTCTTATCATAAAATCCCATCATTTTCAGATTGCTATTCTTCTAGAGGTTTGAAAAATCTAATAAGCAGATGTTTTCCTGGGCTCCTGTTCATGTTTATGTACTTATTCAGTTCTGTACTGTACTGTCAATTCCGAAGCTAAAAGGATCTCTTCTAAACGTTCAGATATGAGTTGAATGAAACTTTCCCACAGCACACTAAAGTTTATAATAATATTACCTCTCGCTCAGAAGGTTTCTGCAAGTCGATATTGAAGATCTCTGACAAAAGAGATGTTATGCACAATGGGGGAAAAAACTCTAGCAAACTAAGCAAAGCAAAGTTAACTATTTTCTTTTTAATAATGCTCAATCTAAACTTTGTTTTTTATTTATTTCCACCTTTTTCCCCCTAGATGCAAAAAGTCGCACAGAAAGTGAAGTGAGCACAGCTCCTGTGGCTTGGTTGGCAGAATAATTTTCTTTTAAAAAAATATTCTTTATTCATGTGTTATTTGTTTATGTGGATAAATTATTAAAAATTTGCTGGATTTTTGCAAAGGTTCTAGTTTGCAGTTAATGATCCCCCTCCATTCTCTCCCGATGGGTATAGTTCGTAATTTTCTTGAATATAAAAGCTGCATTATTCATGTGTATCGGCAGACCACATCTATTAATTATGTCTTTCTTTTTAGGTGCTTACATTTTTCCTGCTTAAAAGAGGATCAATAACTACATTGAATGTAATGGAGCGGCCCTGCAGTAAGGTTAAATATCACTTTAAAAGTTTCAATAGTTAATTGGGACATTAGTTTTAAAACATAAAGGCACAAAAGCAAAGTACAGAGAAAAAAGAACAGAGAGAAAGAAGGAGAGAAAGAAGTTTGTTGAGAAACAGAGATGTAAATGCCCCTGTTTAGTAATTTATAGATGTGGGAATTGAGTGAGACTCTCTACAGAGTCATAAACTATTGATGTGTCTAATCTTTTAGATCCTGCCAACATAATAATCATGATCTGGATGACAGTGAGAGGCAGAGCCACACCCACTTCCTCCCCTCACCCCCACAACAAACACACACACGCTCCTCCATCAATGCCTCTCCGTCAAAACACAAGCTTTGCTCAGTTAAAAGCCGAGCTTTGCAAACACTACACATTTCTAGTAAAATCAATGAACACTTCACTCCACGTTAGCTGCACAAATGTCCTGTGGCATTAACCGTTTGCAGCATTTTTTATTTTATTTTAACAACGCTCGTCTGAAGTTTGAAGAGTGCTCTAATGAGTCATTTGCACAATGACTTTTAAATAAAGTTAGCTCAGCCAGAGTATGTATCATGATTGCCCATAGGAAAGAAAAACAAATGAGATCTCCTTAATATCTCAGCGGTTTGTCCTGGGAAGCTGTGAGATTTTGCTAATTCTCCTGCTTCTCAGATTTTTCTCCTGAGAAAAAGACCAGTTACAGAAGTTTCAGAAGATATCTGAATAAAGTGAAGGATTTCAGTATGAACTCAAATTTTTGTAAAAGAAAAAAAAAATAGCCTTCGACTGCATTCATGATTTTACTCAAAATATATTCCCCTGATTGAAGAGGTTGTCTGGTCGAGTGCTTCAAATAGCTGCTGAAGTATGTGATTGGTTTTAATGGTTTTAATCCAAGTTTTTCTCTTGTAGTCACAATCAGAAGGAAGCACTATTGTTGACCATTATGTCAGAAATTTGACTTTCATCATTTGTGAGGATATCTCTAATAAAGAGAGCCATGAATTATAGAGAGACGTTTACATCTCATAGCTGGAAGGTCCCCTGTGGGTTCAGCAAGGAAATCATCAGTCTGCAAAACAAATTAAATGCTTGGTCTTTAACATGTGACATCAGCTATTAATTATTGAGCGACATTTATGCACACTATTGTTACTCTAACTACAGTCACATGAGCACACACTGTCCTGGAGGAACATGGCTGAATTGGTGTTGTTTGTTGTCCGTGTGTCTTTGCTGTGGGCCTCTTTGGCATGTTCAGTCTTGTCCATCAGACAGAGGAACTGAAGGTCATTCATGATTCTGACAGAGTCTGATCAGTTTGGAGTCTGAGTCACACGTAGGCTACGACTTCCTCAGAATGGGCATGTTTTTCTCCTGCCTTTGGATTGAAGTTGATGAATATCTATCTATCTATCTATCTATCTTATGTATGTATATTATATTCATGTCTTTTTCATTAATCGTATAAAATAGCCATGTCTTGGCTTGAAGCACTGACTGACAGTGCTCGCAGGTCATCCACTCGCTTGACCGACGCTAAAGCCAGAAGGAGGGCAGTCTTAAGCAACAGGAGCCACAAGTTGGCCAAATGGAGCAGCTTGAAGGGAGGGCACCATAGGGCCCTGAGGACTATAGGTAAATCCCAAGTCAGCACAGTATGGGGGAGAGGTAGATTCAATTTCCAAGCTCCCCTCAGAAACTTAATGACCAGGTTGTTTCTGCCGAATTGACTGGCCAGCCACAAGAGAATGATTTGCTGCGAAAGCTGCCACATATACTTTAAGCATGGAAGGGGTGTGCTCCTTGTCCAACAGATCTTGTAGAAAAGTTTGCACGTAGGACACGTCACAGGAGGACGGGTCCTCATTCCATGCTGCATCAGTCATCTGACATCAGTCAGAAAAGACTGACCGTTTAAGGGCGTAGAGACGTCCTTGTAGATGGAGCTCTAGCCTCCAAAATGATATTAGCTACACTCGTGGTAAGCTGCAAAGACTCCCGTCAAGGGGCCAAACATGAAGGCTCCACAGCTCTGGCCGTGGATGCCAAATCATGCCCCTCGCTTGCAAGAGGAGGTCCTTCCTCAATGGTATCCACCAGGGGGCTGCCGATAGCAGCTGAATCAACTCGGGGAACCACGTCTGATTCCTCCAGAGTGGGGCCACCAGGATGACCAAACATCTGATCTGACCCGTCTGATGACCTGAGGAAGCAGGGCAACCGGGTGGAAGGCATACAGGTGCGCACTCTGCCAATCGTGGGCCAGGGGATCTCGCTGCTTCGAAAAATAAATTGCCCTCTGCCCTCCTGAAGACAGACCGGATCGTTTGAACCTTTTGGGAATATAGTCTCCATTCTCATGTAGCTACTTTGCCCCTGGACAGCATGTCTGCTCCCTGGTTCAGTCTGCCCGGCACATGAATTGCTTTCAGGAAGAGGAGTTTGCCCTGTGCCCATAAAAGGAGGCGTCAAGCCAACTTGTAGAGGGAGTGTTGTCCAAACAGACCAGGACGTGGTGCCCCTTTAAGGCCGGCAGGAAGGTTTTTAGGGCTGAAAAATCCACCATCATCTTGAGGCAGTTGATATGTAAGCATTGCTCCAGGTTTGACCAGGAACCTAATGACGTTCTGCCCTCGTACAGAGCTCCCCAACCTGAGTTGGAGGCATCTGTCGGGACCACCTTCCTTCTGGAGTGGTCTGTGATGCGGGGCTATCTGGATGTGAAAGTAAGCATCTTTCAGATCCACAGATATAAACCAGTCATACTTGCGAGAGGATCTGTTTCAAAGTCAGCATCTTGAACGGTAATCTCATGAGCGAGCGATTCAGATGCCTGAGATCGAAAATGGGCCTGAGCCCGCCATCGTTTTTGGGAACGAGGAAGTAGCGGCAGTAAAAGCCAGACTCACTGTTCGCTAGAGGAGCCATTTCTACGACTCCCTTTGCAAGCAGTGTTTGCACTTCAGACCGGAGAACGTGAGCATTGTTGTTCCGTACCGAATTTTGAATAATACCTCTGAAGCGAGGTGGCCTGTGAGCAAACTGAAGCGAGTAACCTCATTCTATGATGTTTAGAACCCAAATTGACACATCATGGAAAGCTTTCCAAGCCTGAAGCCAGATGGCAAGTGGTCTTGAGTTTTTTGAGTGGCAGTTCGCCAGATGGAGGCGGGGAACTGACATGCGTGGTGAAATGCTATTTTGAGTATGTGGGTCCGCTATCACAGTGGTAGTTTATTTGGGCACACACTAAATGGGGAGGATGAGCCCAACTTGAATGGAGCTTTCATCGCTCGGTGTTGAGTGGAGGGATGGAGAGCGAGCGTGAGACTTCTTCGAGGGAGTTACAGCCTTGGCGAGAACTGACCCTTTCCTCTTCCTCTCTGCATTTGGATCAAGACGGCTTCTGTTTCCTGCACTCTGTGGCAGGGACCTTGACGCCTAGGAAACGGGTAGCATTTCACTGTCCTGGGGCGCTGCTGAAGCCCATGCTCAAACTTAGGTTGGGGCTGAGGTGGCTCCGGCTGGGCAGGCTGCTGAGTGGATGGTGCCTTCTGGCGACTTGAAACAGCTGCTGCACTGGAGCTCTTCGACACGAAGTGACGCATTGCCTGCAATGACTTCTGTGGTGCTGTAAACCGCACGGCAAACCCATCCACGGCAGGGCCAAACAGTCCTTTGGGAGAAACTGGCGAGTCTAGTGTCCCTGCTCTCAGTTAGATTCAGCCAAAGGTTGTCCTTGGCCTTGCTGATTGCCTGTGCAGTGGCCTTAGTTGCATACATGGAGGGCACAGATGTGCAGCAACTGCCTCTACATGAGGGGGGATCTTGCTGTAACCTCATTCTTCAGCATCATCAACAATGGTGAGAGTGGCAGAAGTGTAGGGGTCGCGCCCATATCCTCGTGAACCCCTTTCAGAAACCACTCATCAAGGAGGCCATGGACGGGCTCCAATCCGCCAAAGGAAATCAAGCCGCTCGAAGCTGACAAGGGGCGCTGATCCTCACGTGTGAAGAAAATGAGTGGATCGAGGCATTGAATGGAGAGTGAAGCATGCGGGACCTGAGCCAGCGTGATTTCACTCAAGCCCGGTGTTTGAGCCCGGCTGCTCCATTGTTTCTTCCTCCTAGGAGAGGGGGGAAACTGGAGAGCAGGCCAGGGAGGACCGCCTTCATGGAAGAAGGCGATCCGCGAGCAGAGAAGGGCAAGACTCATGTTCTCACAGCGAGAACATTCTGCCTCTGTGAGTGCAGCCTCTGCGTGGGCGCTGCCCAGACAGGCGACATACTCACTGTGCCCATCTGCATTGCACAGGGGTTCCCTGCATGAGCCACACTCGCGGCACGACATTTGCAACAATGTTGCAGTGGAAATTTGTTCAGAAAATATGCTCTTTTTAAAAGCCGGATGGCCGCAGGGGAAGGTGTCGAGCTTCTTCCACTGCTGGTGGCTTCTTCTTACAGCAGTGAGCAGGAGGCTGAGCTTTTTTCTTCTATTCTCTTCGGCTTCTTGCTGGTGGAGTCAGCGAGGAGATGATCTTTGTCGCTGAAAGTGAAAAATCGGATGAAATGGCATTCAGAGTCATCTTATATAGCAGTTGGCTCCACACCTTTTGACAGGTTGAAGCGCCATTGGTTTGTGCAGCTACACAAACATGATCAAATCAGGCTTCAGTATCAGAGTAAACACGAGTTTCCCCCATAGCGTGATTAACGCAAAGGGGGAGACCGTTCAAAAGGGAACTATAATAGTTTCTCAATACTATTAATTATTACTAATATATTTCCATCAACAAAAATTTGAATAATTATAATTAATTATTTTCTTGGTGTATCTTTTTCATCTTCTCTAACTATTTTTCTTATACTGTTCTGAATATGAGCAGAACTGCACTAAGCATGAACAGTAGGTTTTTGTGGTTTGTAGGGTTTTTAAGCTGAAAAATTACTGATCGTGTTTTATTATTGTGGTTAAAGGGGTCATATGACGTTGCTAAAAAGAACATTATGTTGTGTATTTGGTGTAATGCAATGTGTTTATGCGGTTTAAGGTTAAAGAAACACATTATTTTTCACATAATGTACATTATAATGTACCTTTCTGAAACGCGTCGATTTTTACAAAGCTCATCGTTCTGAAAAGCAAGGTGTGCTCTGATTGGCCAGCTATCCAGTGCATGCCGGAGGGGTTGTGGCAACCACATGTGACAACCCCAGACTGGACTCCGCTTTGTCCACAGTGAAAGCCGATCCGGCGATTCACAGCACAAAGTTGATGTATTTCCTCAGCGACCAGCACAGATCAGCTCTAGGCATGACGAAGCGGATATCGTACTCTTTTGGAAGGCCAAACAAAGTAGTTTCGCTTTCACAATGAAACACACAGCATCTCCACAACATGGCGGCGGCGGCAGCAACAATACTACAGAGAGAATCAAAGTTACGCCTTCTTTCTTTGCGTGAACATTTGGGCGGTGTTATGCAAATCTTCCCACATCGTGACATAGACGTGGGGGCGTGTTAGAACAAGCCATTTTAGGAGGGCATGGTTGACTCTTAACTTATATAAAGAATATCTCTTTGGATTTGAGACTTTAGTCTTTGCAACTTTAAAGATCTTCTTTATGCACCAAGAGCTTGTAACACTCCAAAGAGAAAGGAAAAATTGAAATTGCATCATATGACCCCTTTAATGGAAAACATAAATAGACTGATAATTTGCTGTTTAGGCCTATTTAATGACAATCATGTCTTTTTAATGTTTAAAGGCCATGAATAGATGTATAAGGCCATCATATTACTTGGAATCACATCGAAAAGAAATTAAGTTAAATCACCCATCTAATCTGTTTTTAACTGTATGCTCAAATATGAGAATAAAATCCATAGCATGATTTATTTCTTTATTTTTCTCAGCCTATTCGCAAGTGATGTATTTTATTAGCTGTATACCTAAAAAAAAGAAGAATTAAAATCAAGCATCATGACCTCAATTATTAACTGTTTGTTTTGTAAATACAGTAGCTGTTTTATACTCTATGGAAGAAGAGAGCAATATGAACCCCCCCACAGGGTTGTCTCTTTTTCCCCCAGTCTTTCTTTTTCTGTTTCTCATCTCTCTGAAACATAATGGAAACTCTTTTCTACACAGTGATTATATGATTTGCTCTGCCAAGGCCTGTGTGTTATTGTCTATTAATGGATAGACAAATTATATAAATGCATCTCAGAAATAATGGTGCACAATGGCTGATGCATGTAATAGCCGTCAGTGTGGCAGCCCAGCAGCTCATCATGAGGGAGCAATACAATGTTCCCCAGCTTGAAAAACGCCGGACGACTACCTCTGAACCCACATTACTCATCTGTTGATAAAGATAGGGGGATAGAGACAAGATAGGGAGGGGACGAGTGATGCGCTTGCACGTGCAGGGTCTCAGACCTTTGTTTTATCTATATTTTATTTAGACTTTGTTTGCAAAATGCCAAATGAAATATGCATAGCCTGCTTGAGATCTTAAAGTTTAATGGTGGATTCGGGGGGTGGGGGCTTCAAGCAAGAGGGCAAATCAAATGTGGGCAAACATGAGAGTGATAGAACAGCATTTTATAGATACAAGGAGACAGTGAGGGACAGGATATAGGTGGATGAATATCCAGTAGCCTAATCATTTGTGAGAGTGTGCTAGTTATTGGGATTCATTCTTCATGTGGAACAGAATTGTGAAGTATGTTTTAACTGTTTTTGTCCATACAATGAAAGTCAGGTTGGTACAAAATTTTCACTCTATGGAGGAAAAAAAAAACATTGAGACACTCTTCAAAGTATCTTCTTTTGTGTTCCACAGAAGAAAGAATGTCATACAAAAGGGGTTTTTTACAGCGGTGCCATAAAATAACTATATTTTGGGTTCCCCAAATAACCTTTCAGTGATAAGTTCTTAAAATAACCATTTTTTTATTAGCGTGTGAACATTTTAATAATATAAAGAACCCTTTTCCTCTGTAAAGTACCTTTTGTGCAATGGAAATGTTCCATGGAAGTTCTTCACGGAACCAAAAATAACCTTTATTTTTAAATGTGTATGGGTGAGTAAATGATGGCACTTATAAAGTCTTATAAAGCGTGATGATTAATGGAGATATCAGCTGGCTTAGTCCTGGATTTGGTCTTACTAATGATATCTGGTGATAATGTGAAGGCTTTAATGCAACCTGTTATATAATTATAACTGTATTTTGGACAAATGAGGCACACGGTCAGGTAAAGTCATTCATGTAGGTATTAATCAGACTGGGCATGTAAGATTCTAGTTTTTATGCTTCCACCTCCTTACGAATTTTACAACACAGTGTCATTTTGGCTCTAGGCTTTGCATGCATGACCAAGCATGCCTGCTGTAAAAGAGTGTGGATGCTCGTAGCTCATTGTAATCTATAATTAAACCTGGCGCTAACAGCTAAGCTCTAAACCTACGCACAGATCCGCTAACAGCTAGCTGCCCTGGCAACTGCGCTACCATAGGAGTTGCATGATGGGACCTGACAGCACCGCCCGGGGATTCCCTTGAGAGGGTGGAGCCTACCAAGGTGGCAGCAGGGAGGGGCAAGGCATCTGAGATGAGCAGCCAGGCTTCCTGTTAAAGAATGCGACAGTATAAGGAATTTTTGATTTGACCACAGACAGTGGAATTTAATTGCATACATGTACATATGGAAATGAAAAATTCACAAATTCATGTGAAAATGTTATGCCACAAATTCCATACTTATATCACTGATGCATGCAGTCAGATGGAATGAAAATTAAATGTAATCAACAAACAGACAGAATATTACAGGACAATATAGTCTCACAGACACATGCAGCATGCAGTCCATGTGTGTTAATGTGCTTTGACAGGTCATGGAGGGCTTTCTTTCCCTTCAGCTGTTTCTCTCTAACATTTGCATTTGAGTCATGGTTTCGGCACTGTGGCAAACATATTCTTTAACAATGTGGTCACCATCATGCTACAAAGGGCATGGAATCATGGGACATAAGGTGAATTGTTGTTTAAATAGCTCTACTGAATATGTAATATATATCTAAATTTTTCCAAATATGTTGATTATCTATATATGTTGACAAAATATATAGATATAGATATGGATATATAGATGTAAATTGATGTGACACCTTTGAATATAGCTGATGGATGTTGGACCTTGCAACTTCTTAGTTATGCTGCAGTAAGAGGGTGAAAGTTCACTTAGGGGTTTTCCATTAGTGAGAAAAAAAAACAGTGTCTGATAGCCATGAATAAAATATTGTAAAGTATGCCAGACTGTAGCTTTTACCATCGCAACCCATGAGAGACGAGAAAGAGTGAGAGAGCAAGTGAGAAAGCGAGAGTTGGGGGAAGCGAGGATGGTGAATAACACACAAAAATCAATTTTTTAAGGCTTTTGATCACATTTTAGTCATCAAATTTTAGACCACACGCATTTGTTTTTCCATCACAGTTTGGTAGTATTTCTAACAAAAAAAAATACACTTCAAAATCAAAATATGAAAAGCCTTTATTCATCTGGCTATTTCATAATAAACATTTTTTTTTTTAAATAATGAAACCATTTAGCATTTTTTCTATATTAAGACAATATTTTGTATGAATGTGAAACTGTTTTCCTTGTGGAAACCTTTGACTGGTCCCAACATTTTAGATGATTGTAGGTTAGGATTAGGTTTATCCTTGTGAGAACATTTGGTCCCCAGAATGTATGCAAAACCAGGCCCCCACAGACATGCTTAAAGTAATATACCATTTTAAACTTTGCATAAATTAAAATTTCAGTGTTATAGTTAGAAACTATGTTGCTAGGCAGATTGGGCCACCAGATTTCACCTCCACTCACTGAATATTAGCTGTGAATATGAGCGCTATTGTACACTCACTGTCCGCAGATCATTTTGTGGGTGAAGAGAATACATGTTGCATGCAGTAACTGCACTGACTGAGTTTACAGACTGATATTAGGTGTGACAAGCATTGATGGACAGTGCGTGATGACAATAATGGATGGAGCTACAGTGATGATGCATTTAAACAAATCAGTCAGTTAGATATTTATGCTAATTCAGGATGGGCTTAACCTACCTCATTTACCTCATTTATGGCAGCTCTGTTACAAGTACTTTGCCTATCCACCTTATTTGTAACGTAAGAGCGGGTGCAACCATTTGTACCTTGAATGCGTAAGGCTTCTGTTGTCATCCACTTCCAGTTATTTTAGCAATACAAAAATAGTCTGTTATGCTGCATGATGCTGCAAACTCGTATTTGTTATTATATTATTTTAATTTATTATAAACATATCGTTTGATTTGGCATGTTCACAGAAAACAGCTTATTTCTGTATTGCAAAATAAGGTGAGTATTTTTTCCCAGTCCATATTTCACTTTACCAAAATTTAAATCAAACTCAAGAGAAAAGTTTATGTACATTTCTTCTGGGCTGTCAATAAGCATATTACAGTAGCTTGTTTCTGCCACACAATTAAAAAAAAAGGTAATTGTGCCTTTTTATATCACAATTCAGACTTTTTTCTCGCAACTGCTAATTTTTTCGCAATTCTGAAAAAAAACATATAAACACACAATTACTTTTTTTCTTGTAATTCTGTTTTTTTGTTTTGTTTCTGCCACTGAATAAAAAATAAAAAAGGTTATTGTGACTTTTTATCTCACATTTCAGACTTTTTCTCGCAATTTCGAGTTTATTGCTCCCAATTTCGACTTCTCAGAATTTAGCTTATCTAGCAATTCTGAGTTTCTATCTCGCAATTCCGATTTTATATCTCTATATAATATATCTCTCTATATATATCTCTCTTTTTCTAAAAGAAAAATCAAGAATTATGAGTTAACAAGTCGCAATTACATTTTTTTCATCCTGTGTCAGCTTCCATAGCATATAGAGGGAAGGCTGGTGTGAGTGTTGAGGGAGTTTGACAGATACATGAGCATAGTGCAAATGCACATATGCATCTCACCTGGGGCAGAAGATGAGGGTGTGTGTGAGCAAAACTACGCAGAAACAGTCACCATATTTGGCATGCATATTTGCCTGAACAGCAACTTCAGTGGCTGTTTTCTAAGCTGTTAAAGATTAAGACCCCAGGATGCCCCACCCTAATGTAAATATCACATGACATTTTAATGGCATTTTGGCAAATCAGACAGTGCAAACAGTTTGTGTGAAGTCTCATCAGATACTTTACTCTTTTGCATGCTACTGTGTGTGTGTGCACGTGTGTGGACACTGTTAGCAGCAGAGTTTTGACTGTGCTGGTCAATGTGCACAATTCTATGACTTCATGCCCTGAAGACTGAGTCTAGACACAAGCCAGCCAAGCTGCCCTGATGACCTACATCCCACTATTACAGCCACCATTCCATTCACAGAGAGAGAGAGAGGGAAGGAGAGAGAGCATGTGCAGCGGGAGAGGAGATGGGGAAAATGTGAGAATGTGGAGAGAGAAAGTACAGAGTGAGGTGGCTAGGAAAAACAGAAAAGTGGAGTGAAGCATAATGATGTGGAATTTAAAAAGAGAGAGAGAGAAACCAAAACAGAGAAATGTAGAGTTTGTCCACAGATGAGGAGGTGAGATGGGTGGTTTAGTGTAGTTTTAGAAATAATAAAATAAAATAAAATAAATTCACCCGTATGGTTTTTTTTTAAAGAACAAAAAGAAAAGCTGCTCTTTTCCATACAATGAAACTGAATGGAGACTACGGCTGTCTAACATGATGTTAAAGGAAAAGTTAGGAATACAGTAAACAAGTTGTTTAGACTACTTTTATGGTGGATTTATTGTTTTTGTCTTTTTTGGAGCTTGACAGTCTCAGTCTGCATCCACTTTCGTGGTATGAAAGAGAGAACAAAATGAACATCCTGCAAAACCTTTCTTTTTTTCCACAAAAAGGAAGTCATGTGGGTTTGCAATGTCATGAGTGTGAGTAAACAGACAGAATTTTTTTCATCGTTTACTATTTACTGGATGAATTGTCCCTTTAAGAATCAAGCATCCAGACTGAAGACATGCCACAGAATATGAAACATGACACAATTGGAGGCAGTAAACACAACAGCCTACAGTAACTCTTGTTTGGAGGAAGCCATGCACTTCAGTTCAAGTCACATGACCTATTAAGTTCAAACATATAGTCTAAAGAGCACACATTTCACCCATGTTTTTCAGATGAGGATAAAGGAGCCAGGCTGAGACTGTCAAAGAGATTTTGCTTTTCTGCATTCAGTTTCTTTACGTATTGAATGAGTCAGTTGGACTGTATTAATGTGTATTAGTCGGTGCCTCTGTGTGCTTGTACATGTGTGTGTGTGTGTAAAAAGATGTTTTCGAGCATGCAGAATCAGACAAAAGTGTGTGCGGTTTTGAGGCATATGTTAAAGCAGACATAATGCCACAGAAATAACATCCTCTACATATGGAGCTGTGTATCCCCCATCCCCTCCACCCTCCCATTTCCTCCTTCCACAAATACAAACCCACAAGTAAATATCTACCACAAGAGACATTGCAAGATTATGAGAGCGTTTGCACTTGCAAAATAATTCTGTATGATGTCGCAAATTTGTTTATTTCAGTTATCACACCATTTGTCATGTTTGCAATATCAAAAATGTCAAATTTGCTGTTGTTGTTCTAGTGAATCAGCTATATACATAATAAACATGCGTGTGTGTAGTTTGTTTCAATAAGAAAGCTGAGTCATTTTCTCCATCCTTTATTATCTCTCCACCTCCCCCTCCTCTCCCCACCAAAAACACACACACACACACACACACACAGTTATTAGAGTTGTTGCAACTACTTAACAAAGACAAATTGAGATGACAAATGATCTGCCTGGCAGTCAGCGTTACAGAAAGGAAGGAGGAATCAGGTAGAGACAGAAATACATTCATAAATAACACAAAAACACAAAAATCCCTCTTTTCGCATTGTGACTGTTGTAATGAACATACTCTACCATTCAAAATTGTGGGGTTTGTACGTTTTTTAATGGCTGCATTTATTTGATAAAAAATACAATGAAAACATTAATATTGTAAAATGTTATTACAATTTAAAATAACTGTTTTACAGTATATTTAAATATATTTTAAAAATTCTTATATTCCTGTGATGTCAAAAGTACATTTCGAGCAGCTATTACCAGTCTTTAGCATCAAAATCCTTCAGAAATTAAAATATCTATAATCTAAAATATTTCTTATAATCCATGCTGAAAAAGCTGCTTAATATGTTTGTGGAAACCATGATACATTTTTTCAAGATTCTTTGATGACTACAAAATTTAAAAGAACCGCATTTCTTTGAAATAGATATTTTTTGTAACTATTTAACACTCTTTATTGTCACTTTTAATCCATTTTAATCCATCCAGTCCTTTCTATATAAAGTATGAATTAAACACAGTAGTGTATAGTGACTCAGAAAACTTTCTGGACAAATTAAAAAAATCTGTCACAAAAATAATAAAATAAAAATGCTCAAAAAGTGAAGTTTTTGAGAAAAGCTCTAGCATTATTTGTTTGCAGCCACTTGATTTGATATTCAGCATTTAATTCAATAAAATTCTGATATTTTAAGTCTGGAATAATTGTCCATATATAACCTCTGCCATTGCTTTATAAACCAGCTGAATTTACCAGAAACATTGAAAAGACTTTATCAGGGAAAAAAGTATAACAGTCTGCGTGTTATTTGTGTGTTTGTCTTCATGTTTACATGCTTGTGTGTTTTCAGCATTATCTAATTGTATAAAAGATCATTATCGCCCAGCAGATTATAATATTCCTACAGCCATCATACGCTAAACTGCTTATATACATAATCTTGGATGTGTGCACTAAGATTTGATGTCTGTTGTGAGATGTTGGTATGGTCGAGTGCCCTCTAATCCCTCTCCCAGACTCAGGATTAAGCCGGCCAAGGCCGAAAGGGAGGGAGGGACGAGTTAAAAACAGAAGGTCTCATCACCCCCCATCATTGTCATTAGAAACACACACATGGCACACACCAGTCCCCCTCAAACTGCCCAGCGTACACTTCTACACTACAGTTCTAGTGAAGATTAAATTGCGACGCGTTGACTGGGCTGACGCTAAGAGGATATAGCAAGACCCCAGCCTCTGGTGGGCACCAAATGCCCACGTGATTTCTGATGGGGTCCAAGCATGATGTCAATATTCAGAGGGCAAAGGTCAATGAGACATGATATTTCTTCAGATACTGTCTTCAGAGAGTGCAAAAGTTGTACCACGGTTGCGTCATGTTTTTTTTTTTTTGTATTTTATATGAAGTAAATTGGTATTGACATTATTGTAACAGCAAAATAATTCAGTGTCCCCTAATGACATACGTCCTTGGGTACCTGTAATGATGCTGAAAAGTCAATAAATCACTAACATATTCCTCGCTTTTACAGTATCTATATCAAGGATGATAAAAGAAAGACATCATCATCATCCTCTTCCTATGGCTCTCAGAGACTCAGACTCCCTCGAGAATCCCCATAATCCTCCAATGGTCCAAGCTGTCAGCAGCACTCGGATGTCTGCTACAGTAAATATGTCTCTGTTTGTGCATTTATGAGTCTGGTGCCCCCCCACATCCCTACAAGCATCCTGACACTACTGTAATTTCTCCTCAACACTGGCAACAAGTTCCCCTTTGTTTCCTGTTTGGCTCGTGAGACAAGCCGTCTGTAAGCCTTTCCATACTCTCCCAGCCGAACAATAGGGAAGCTATGTAGCCTCTCCTTTGTGTCTGTCTGTGCTCTTGTATTGTAATGCTACTTTATTTGTCCACTCTCAGCTTGCGCAGGCAAGATGCCCATCAATTCATTAACTTAATCTGTTTTTCATGCGCGAGAGAGGGAAAGCACGAGGGAAGGTGCGCTGGAATCCGTAACGGTGTTGAGTTTTGTTTAAAATCATGCCAGGAAATTTGGATTGGTCATCAGCCAAACGTAATCAGGAACGTGTCGAGGTTAACAGTGACTGTGGAACTAACAAATGGGAGATAAATGGCATACATAAAAGTGAAGAGTGGGATGTTAAAACACTGGGAGACTCTTTGAAAATATGCACATGACAGCAAGTTGCTCATCAGAGAAGAGAGAGAAACTTAGTCTCACTCCAGACAGCCAGTAGTGTGTGTGTGTGGGTGTGTGCTTTGCGTGTTAGTGTATATTGCATCAGTGGCTCGAGTGAATAATTCAGCTACTGCAGGCGTATGTTCCATTACCTCAACCCCTCTGACTCCAGTCTTCAGCCCCTGAGGTGGCTGTACTGCAGCCATTAGCCTTTCTTCATCAGACACTTCCTCTTTGGGGGTGTAGAGAGGTGAAGGTCTCCCCCATTAGATCCATCCCTTTAGATTCATAAATTGGAAAGGCCAATTTGCGATAATGGTCCCGTAAAAATGATTGCGCACATCAAGTATGTAGGTGTGAATTATTAACTGCGAGTTATGTCTGTGGATGAATAAGGAATGTCAAGTTAATGGTGTATATCTGTGGTAGACTAAGAAGTTCTGAGAAGTGCCGATTTGTTTGAACTTGGCTTATGTAGGACACGGAGGTCACACTTTGACACAGAATCCGGTCGCTTCGGGTGACTCTAACTGCAACAAATGAGGATTTGAATTAGACTGGGATTTCTAACGCACAACTAAATTGCGCTGCACGTCAGGGTTCTTATCACCTTGTCGAGGTTTATTTTGCAATAATGACTGTACATTATACCACATATTTCATGGCTACTCACCAAATAAATTAATAAATAATATATATCTGCTATATATAAATAAAATATTCATACGAGTTAAAATGATTTAATAATCTATACCTGTATAGCATATTATCTTAAAAGAATAGTTCACCCAAAAATGAAAATTTGCTGAAAATGTACTCAGCCTCAGGCCATCCTAGATGTAGATGTGTTTGTTTCTTCATCGGAACAGATATGGAAAAATTTACCATTGTATCACTTACATTGGATCCTCTGCAGTGAATGGGTGCCATCAGAATGAGAGTCCAAACAGCTGATAAAAATACCACAAAAATCCACATGACCCCATGTTTGCCATAAACAAATTCATCATTAAAACGTTTTAACTTTAAACCCTTGCTTCTGACCAAAAATTCCATAATCCATAATAACGCTGCCTCCAGAGAAAAGGTACTCTAGAAAGGCACTTCGAAGAATAAGTGGTCTAATATTCAATGTTGCCATGGATGACAGCTGATCTTTGAGTGGCTTGACTGACCAATCAGAATCAAGTATTACAGAGAGCTGCATTTACATTTTAAAGCACATTTTTCTCATAATTCATGCTGCATTGTATTGTCCGGCTACTGAAGAAGTTGTTCTGACATTTATAACAGAATAAGAAATAGATGTTATAATAGCTGATCTTTATGTTGTGTTAGTATATGCTGAATTGAGATCGTTTTCAAAAGCAAGAATTTTAAAAGCAGTGTTTCTATACAAAAGTCTCTCTTACCATATCCGACATCAACATTTATTAGGCTCTGAAAACTAAATCAGCAGGAGAAATTATTTTGAGAGTTTGCCTCAGGGCATATAAGGATATTCTAATGTGTCATACAAAAAAAATAAACTACACACTCAATGTAACATTAGTTTTAATATCTTAATAGCTTTGTTAGAAGAGAGTGAAGGAGAAAAAAAAATCATGGATTAAGAAAAAATTCCAATTAAAATCAACTGATTGGCAGTCTTTTGTATTATGTTGATGAGAAGGCAGTTATATTTTGCACGATTGGTCTTATTAAGAGCTTTGATGAGAAATCTGCTTATTACTTGCTGATACAGATGAGATAGGCTCCAACTTTATTAGTCTAGCAATAACATTATAATACATTCCCTTGGCTTTATTTGGGCCATTTTGACATCAAGCTGAAATGATTCCATATACTAGATCTGATCATTTATTAGTGTGCAGAACTTAGACCATCTAATTATTTTCAATTTTAACCATACTTTTGATAAGTGATCTGTCAACGTTTATAATGTAATTGTGTATAGAAAAAAGATATAAGGAAATTGCAGCATCTCTGTAAAAGTGGCAAAGCAGTGTAGTACAAGAATAAAATTGTGTTTAAAGAAACAATATAATATTTAGTTTGTTTGTGTGTGTTTGTGTACGTGTTTGTGTACATGTATGTGTGTGTCTGTGTGTGTGTGGAGAAGTTTAGTGATCTTTTCCACTGCCATTTTTCAAGGTGACACGACTCGGCTCCTTCAGGACTTTCTTTCCAATTCTTTTTGGGATTGAAATTATGATGAAGTAATTTTTTCCCAGAAAATTGCCTCTGTCACTTGTGGTATCTTTCTGTAAATTTCTCAAGTGTATTTTTCCCCTCTGTCTCTCTCTCTCTCTCTCTCTCACTGAAAGCCAATGTCATTCTCTCTTTCGACTCATTACAGCCAGGATTTTGTCTGAGATTCAGCATGTTGACATTTGACATGTATTTTGCAAGGGGAGACAATTATCAGGTGAACTCTGATCTATATACCTAAATATCATGTTGAACAGTGATAGAAAAGAGATTCAAACACGAACGCACCTATAAAAAAAGCATCATGTTCTGTAGGCCTATATGATATTATATCAATTTCTCAGTAAAACGTTCTCTTTTTAAAAAACACCTGTTTCCAGAGTACAATATAAAGGCATGTGTCATTTGAGAGTTAAGGGGAATCCCTTTGAGAAATAGTGCCCTAATTTCCTAATTTTTATTTTCATTGGAAAGTTATCCAATTATATTTAAGTTAACTTCCTGATGGTCGATTCAAGGACAAAGGAGTTGCACAAATATGCTTTAAACTTAAAACCAGGGAGAGCTATCAACTCATTTATTGCTTCTATCTTTAGACCTCAGTCCTGTCTTCTCTCAAAAATAACGACTAACAGTGAGGTGGCCTGACCAACAGTACAGTTAGTCATTTGTGAGGAAAACTATGTACTTATGTGAAATAACATCACAATTTAGACGTTCTTGAGCTATTCTATTTGACAACAGTATACCAATGCAAAAGAATAGAAGAGAATACACACTTTGCACAACAAGCTCTTTCTTAAGCCTTTGTACAGTGCCAAATATGTTTACTTTGACTAGTTTTCAGGCCCCATATGGCTGCATTCGTCTTTGGATAATTAACATATTCCTCTAGTTCTGCTGTAAATCTGCAGCCCTGAAAAAAATATATCTGTTTGGTTCAAATTTTGATTGTAAGTCAGAATGACTTTTAATTCTGTTTATGATAAACTTTGTCAAATAAAAATATTTGAAATGTTGCAAGTTGATTTCATAAAGGTTACACGCACTATAGCCTATCTATTCCACTTCACAGGTTACATGTATTTCTTTTTGCAACACTCAGGCCTTTCCTGAATAGCCAGAAAAAGCGTTTTGTTCAACAACAGTGCTGTCACTCCAAGACAGCGCCTTACAATATCCAATGGACAGGTCTGGCTTTATTGTCATGCTTGTTTTTTGTCATTACATCACAATTATGAGTTTGTTCATACAGGGGAAATGGAAAATAAAAAAGGGGGTGGGGAGAAATGTAGGTCAGTGGTGATGCGCTCTGGGCAGCTAGTCTCTGCCTTTCCCTGGATGGGTCTGTAGCTCAATCTCTGTCTCCACCTCCCCCCTACAGACACAGGCAGTGGGCAATTTCACACTCTCCTATTTGCTGTTCAAATTGATGGCTATAGATGAGGGTGATTTAACAAAGTATAATTATTTGTTCATCAGCCAAATGTATAAAAAATATGAAACCATATTATGCAATTTAAAAAATATATTATTTTTTTAATTTATTCATTTTTACTTTTTGTGCCATAGAGAAAACTGTAATGAATCAAATTTATCCGATTTTTTTTTTTACTACTTTAATACTACTGCTGTTGTCTGATTTGGCACCTGATACATTGATAAATTAGCCAAAGTGTTTGTGGGAAGGAATGGGATATTGTGTCTTTAAAGGCAATTTGGTCTCACAATTTCACAAGTTGTGTTTTATATAGCCTTATTGTGCCATACAGATTTTGAAAGTTTGTTTGAAACTATAATACATAAACTTTAAAAAAGTATCCACACATTTTTACTCCGTTATGACCAACCATGCAGTGCAACTCAGTTCATCTGGAACATTCAGACAAACTACCAATAATAATTGCTTCTACTACTACTACTACTACTACTACTAATTATATAATTGTAAAAGCAATCTATTAACGGGGGGAAAACAAACAAAAAGGCTAATAAGGTGATAGGTACGAGAAGAAGGATTTGAAATATTTTCTTTCGATAATGAATAAAAATATGTGTGTGCGAACTCATGGTCCGCGTCGCGCTCGCAGACCGCACAGTGTCCGTCTCTGCTTAATGTCGCTGAAGACGCTAGAAAGTGGGCGGAGCGAAAAGTGTCAGTCCAATCCGGGCTGCCGTGCGCCTGCTCTCCCGTGCGCTCACGGAGGCAGTGAAAACCTCCGTTGGGTATATGCGCTCGCAGATGTCATGTGAAAACCCGCATGCTTGCCTTACCGCACAACTGAAGAGTCCGAGCACCGCTTCACGCACCTGGAATGGTTTTGCACAGTAGACTTTGACTTTGACGAGACCAAACTTCACCACCTAGGATTTTGTTTGTTTGTTTTTTACTCTGGTTTATGTTTGTTTCTTCATGACTGACGCGTTCGGGAGCGAGTCGCCACCACTATGCGAGGTAGGAATACAACTGTTTGTGACAGCTCATTTGAATAATGAAGTATAGAGTGTCTTTTTATTCTCATCCCAGAGTTCTGTCCGCACAGTTTGTCCATCATCCCTGGTGCTGTCTGTTTCATAAAGTCATACTGACGTGAAGGGGTTCGTGTGCGGTCTATAATACAGAAATCTGTCAGATTAACGTGTATATGGATTTTTAAAAAGTCTGTTTTTGGTCAGCTGTATTTTTTTATTATTATTATTGATTTAGAACCCCAGAGTCTCGTGTTGAAGGAGTGCACGCGACAGTTCATCTACACTCCAACTTTCCTAAAGATTGCATTTTATTTATTTATTTTTAGCCTATGAAGACTTAACACGGCAAATGCCTAATTATGTATCTTACTTTGAGTCTTGGGCTTTTAATTGAATTTAGCCTATGTGCGTGTGAGTAATTGCAGCCTCTTTCTAGACTGTTACAGATAAACAGATTAGCAGGGGAAACAGCTGCATCAAAACTTATTCGTGTTATATTTTAAGTGATGTGGGAAGTGTTTTAAAGCAGACCACCACGGCGTGGGTAAAGTGGAGTTAATGTCGTGCGTTCTACTGACCCATTTCCGTCAGTCAGGCGCCGCGGCGCGCTGAAAGCGTCGAAGTGCAGCAGCGATGTCCGCGCGAGCCGAGATCACACACGCGTGGAGCAGCGCGCGCTTTTCGGACTCTTTGCAGTTACACCTGTAAACAAATGGAATTAACGAAAGTAGAAGTGTTTGGAGACTTTTTGTTAAAAAAATGCAGATATATTTCAATAATAAAGTGTAAAAAGGACAGAACAATGTGGCTTGGATTTAATTTGAATAAAGACAGACTACTTCAATGTCGTAGTTCATGGTTCAAGTTCAAGTGCAACATACTAATGCTCTGACTTATTTACTAAAATACTTCAAAGATATTTTAATTCCTATTTTAGACTGTGGATGATATTTTGAAATAGATATAAGCCTGCCTTTTCTAAAAATTTAAGAATGTATAAAATCATGTTCATGTACAACATTTACAGTTCATGGCCAGGTCTTTATCGTTGCATTTAAATATATATTTAGATAATTAGACAAAAAAAATGAAAGATGTTGAACTGCTAATTAAAATATGGATTAAAAGATTTTTCTGATAGACAACTGATTGGTTCAAATACATGTATATTGTAACCAATCTTCTGCTGTTTTGGTTTCGATAGTTTTCGATTCATAGTAAAATATTTAAACAAATACAGCACACAATGCACACACATGGCAATACACGAAACAACACATTCTGATATATATATATAAAACACCAAAAACTCAGTTCTCCATCTCTGTGTCACAACCTATACACGCCCCCAAAGCACCTCTCTGCTTCTCTTTCTGTGCCCCAAAGGACCGTGTCAGAATGAATCACGTCAGTATCAGGGGCCTCTCACCGAGCCCAACTCTCTGACACTGACATCAGCCTATAGCACGGGACTCATGTTTGCAAATAACAATGAAACATGCAATCTACATACAATCTTGTAAAATGTCCAATTACTTTTTAGGTTTACATGGACATCATTTTTAGAAATACGATATATTTTTATAGAACCAAATATAGAATTTTTAGACTACTAGATTACTGTCTACTTCTTTTAAATGTCAGTGACAGGACGGAAACAATTGCTATTATTTGTTTTAATTCGTTTATCTTATTATTATCATAATTTTTGCTTTTTATATTTATGCTTCATTTTGTGTGGTTCGACGTCAGAGAAACATTTTAGCCGATATAATGAGAAAAATTAAATAGCCTAAATCTTTCATCTTTTTATTAAACATTGTACAATTTTTTTTTTATAAGAAGTAGAAAATGATACAAAAAGTTTTTTTGGTACCTAACATCACTAGTGCAATAGTTAGTTTGTTGTGTGTGTTTTAGGGTGTCATTTGTGTTCACATAGATGTGCCCTATTGGTCAAAACATTTATCAGGTTGCTTCATTGATCAGAGATGAACTACAGTGTCTTCCAATGCATATATCTGATGGACTGTGGTACCCAATCTAGTAACTCTAGCTCTGCATCCGCTCCAAACCTTTTCTTCTCCATTACAGTGCACAGTGCTGCTTCAGGGCTGGTGTTAGTTTTCCCACAACTCTGTCACACGCAGATCACGTTCAAACTGCGTTTGTACGCACACACATGTACAACACAACACATTTCTTGATTGCTGTTTTAGTTGTTTGACTTTAAAGAACAGCAAAGAAACATATCTGGCCTGTGTTTACTTCATATCTGGCCATAATTTCCACAAATGCCCCTGAGCTGCATTGCTTTGTCCATGCTCATTTTAGTCTTTGCTGCACCCCTGAAACTCTGAGCCACAGACACAAAGAGAGACAGTAACGCATGAACTCCCAATGCCAATAGCTTTTAGCATCACATTGGCTTCCAGAGTGAGAGGCCATCTCTCCATCGACCTTCTTGATGTTGCGTGGCTCAGCTCGTAGAAGAGCAGGATCAATATGCATGGCCTGCTCAACCATGAGCTTTATTCCTACTGTAAACTGTAAACTGTGTGTGTGTATATATATATATATTATAGCTGTGTAAAGTAGAGGATCCATTTGACAAATCTTCTGTCCCATCAATGTATGTGTGTAAATACATTGCTTACCAAAGTGTTGGTTTTTGTTCAAACAAGTGTGTTTTCTATACTGAAGTTCAGGAACGGATCAATAAACACAGCATTGTTTGTTTGACACCATACAAATGACCACATAGCAGACATGGATTACGCATTGCAAGTCTCTAACCAGGCAGTAGGCCAACAATAACTTGGTAAAACTAGCAATAACCAGCCGCTACGGCTACATCTGGTGTGTTCAATGAATTAAAAAGACAATAAAGTCTTGATATAGATATAATCATGAAATTGCAAGGCAGGGCCTATCCGATCTTTCAATTTGAAGCCTAGGTTTGTAATGGTACTAATATCATCTGGTCAGTTGTTTGTTGTAGCTGCTAGTTTTTTCCTTTTTTTTCTTTTTGCTTTGCTGACAAATGGCTTGTACTTACGTAACCTGTGAAAGATTACACAAAGAAAACCAAGAGATGTAATCCCCTAAAGTGAGGCAGAAAAAGAGTTGCACAGCCAGCACAAATCTAATCCATTTAGTATATTGCGTTCTTTATTCTACACTCAGTTTTACGGGCCTGTACACTTTAAATAATAAATTCTGGATGCAGCGTAATTGCCTACATACTGAGAACTGAGTTTACCTTCTAGCCGACCACATAACGTCAACCAGATGACTTGACATCTCTTTCTGCGTGTGAGCGTGTCGGCTTTTGTCCCCTGTAGTGTTTTTGTAAACCCATCTTGAGTATCGGCTGGGAATGTGTGGACTAGAGTATGTCATCTGTTTGCTGAGCCCTTGTTTGAGATGGTTGCGTGTGCATGAGAGAGCAGCTCTGAGAGAGGCTGAACTGTAAGGCTAAACATGTCCTTTTTATGTTTGCATTTTGCCCTCTCTGTGGTATTGCAGCAGTGGCATTTCTGCATGTTTTCTCTGCTTTGCTGCGTGTCGGATTTATTAGTTCTTTTTGACTGGTCTCACCCTTCACTAATGTGTGCTTTGGAAAGTGGCACCTGGGGCTTTTGATATGGTGCAGGAGGGGTCTGGGGAGCTGACATCAACGGAGACCGTTCTCAAACATGACAATGATGTTGCATGCTGAACATGGTCATTTTTGTTTGTAAGGTTTATAAATTAATGCTAGTTTTGTCCAAAAGTCGGATTCAGTGTGATATATATGTCCAGAAAGTAACTTTCTGCTGAAAGGCTTACTGTTCCACTGCAGGCACGGAGGAAAGAGAAACTTTGTTTTACGCTTTAGAAAGAATTAAAACAAATAGTTATGTAACACAGAAATCGGATCTAGAGTAGAACTCTCTCTCTCTCTCTCTCTCTCTCTCTCTCTCTCTCTCTCTCTCTCTCTCTCACTGCGCTCTCAGGTGAAGAGAGGCCTTTAGATTGTGATCAATTTGCTTCTTTCAGAGAGGGGCTCCTGGGGCCACTTTGGGGAAGGACCTCGTTACATGGAATTAAATTGTGGCCTAAGGCGAGCTATTACCATCCCGTCCTGAGAGGAAAGCCGTAAAGAGGCATGCAGAACACACACACACACATACTCTACGGTATATCAACATTTCGAGAACAGGCATTTTGATTAATATCAGGCCAATTTATAACTATAAATATAAATCTATATTTAACTGCTCAAAGCACCAGATGTTTCCATGCCACGTAATATTTAAAAAAAAATTGCGTTATCCCAAACCAATAAACATATTAGTACAGATATTTTAAAAATATAGAAATCAGATGCATGCCAATGCGGGAGGCGTTCAATTTAAATAATTAACCATGGGTTTTATCAAATATTAATATTATAATTCGAAAGAGAATATCACTTTTGCTATTTTTGAATAACATCTTTTAATTTAAAAATACCACATGAAGCAATTTTTAAAGTTACCCAACAAAAATTTTTCACAGTGTATGCCTTCTAATAGATTCAATTTAATGACCTCCTTCTTCAGCATTACAGTGCATCCATATATACTTCCTTTGACCAATCATGTAGGATTATGTAATTCTGAAGAGGGAAGAGCGAGAGAGGACACTGTCCAAACACCCAGATATGACACGGCTATGCCTCCCTTAGGCTGAGTGACTTACTAACCCACTTTAAGAGTTTACACATACATACAAACACACACATAACTCACTGGGTCACAGTGACAGACCTCGCTCTATGAAGCCTCTGTGTGCGCCAGTATACTCTCGCTTTCAGCTAGAAACAACCTATAAACACTTATCAAAATAAGTAATAAGATGCAGTATGTTCACTATGCGTACAAATAACCAGTAGGTTAATATATATTCTCTGAGACTGTAATAAAGCATTTTGTGTCATGTCTTGTTGATTACTTATCATAGTGAAAACACTTGAACTTATTCATTCCAGCTTTGCACACGCAAACATACACACAGGCAGTGTCTTAAAGGAAAGTTCAAAGGTTGATGAGGTCAATGAGGTTGTGTTGGTGGAGAGCGGGCAGGTCATGAAGGTCAGAATGATGGAGTGTGAGTTCTTTTGTGCCTAGTAAATGGTTACACCCCACAGTATCAGAACGGACTTTCACACCGTTTCTTAATTGTGCTTCTTTTTTCTGGGTTCCACCAGTTCAGTTTTGTGAATTTCTTTGAGAAAAAAGATGCAACAGTTCACACTGACAGTGATAAAATCATGTCTGGTAACGGGAGTCTCTGTGTTGCTTGCTAGTAGGGGTTCTTTCTCGACTGCTTTATCTCACTGTATTAGTGCATGTGTTATTCACCTCTTAGGGAGACACAACAGGCGAATAGGCTAAAAACAAAATAATATTCCAATAAAATGTTAGATATTGCTATGAAGCTTTGCCAAGTTATTGCATCATTAGAATTTTTTTTCTATATTACAAATTGTCCCCAAAGCATGCTAATATAAAATATTAGACAGTATTTAAAAGACTGGAAAGACAGTTTTTGTCCATGTTTACACACAATGTGTAAGAAAGAATCAGAATTTAAATATTACGTAAATTAATCTCTATTTTTAATAATGTTTGAGAACCTGTGTGCAAAGTTGGTTTCTTGGTTCTTTCATGTTTAGTGGAAGCTGCACTGTAAAAAATGACCGTGAATTTAATGGTAAAAGACTGTAAAAATGCTACAGTAAAATCCTGTTAAATGGTTAACGGTAAATTCCCCTACTATATACGGTGAAAAACTGTATTGGACATTACATGTTTTTGGAAGTGAAAAAGACCATATAATTTACAGTGAATATTTTTACCGTACATTTTACGGAATTTTTTTTACAGTGTGAGTTGACAAAATGACGAAAAACTCTCATTTTGATTCATTTGAATTGAGTTGAATTTAACGTCTTTTGAATACAGTACAAGCACTAATTTAAATTTGTATTTCTGTAAATTTCTTAAAGCAATAAATCAATAAATACATACATAAATAAATGAATTAATTAATAAAAAAAATGTTTGTCTTAATTTTCCTGATGTCTACCAAGGACATACACGGAAATATAAACAAACTACAGATCAAAAAGTATACCATTCAGCATATTAGAGTGATTTCTGAAGGATCATGTGACACTAAAGGCTGTAGTAATGACAGATAAAAATTTAGCTTTTAAATTACATTTTAAAAGATATTAAAATAGAAAACAATTAGTTTAAATTATAATAATAATTTACAATATTACATTAAAAAAAAATCAAATTAATGCAGCCTTACCGAGGATAAGAGACTTTTAAAAACATTAAAAAACATTTGAACGATAGTGTGTATGTTTTACTGGTATATTTTCCTAATAATTTATCTTGAACAAATATGTTACAATAATGATTTGCAATAATGAGCTTCAGTATTGCAGTATACAGTGACTGGTTGAACACACACATTATGTAGCATAGTGTTCTGTAATTTCAGATGTATGTTGTTTTATATACTTCAGATGTTGGATGTGTGCCAGTGTGTCCCCTTCTGTAGCCTCATTGAGGCAGCCAATCACATCTCAGATCAAAGATGCCTGAGTCTGGCACAGCTGATGGCAGGCCAATGGGGAAATGCCTGCAGCCTCATCAACAAATACATATTCTGCACTAGAGATAAAATCCCAGCAAACTGTGGCACATACAGTAGGGAGCACTTTCTAACAGTCTACTCTTTCATTCACAAATGTATAGAGATGCATAGACAGCCAATGTTAGTATTATTTTAGCATAATTAAGATACTATTATAGTTTTTATTATTATTTAATTAAAAAATCATTTAAATACACTTTTATTTTTATGTTTTTTGTTTTCATTGTAAATGTAGTTAGTTTTACAAGTTTTGTTTTGTGTTTTTGCCATATAATTTTTTTATATGTCTAAACTAAATGAAAAAAAAAATTGCCTTTGCAGCTAGCTTAATTAAAATAAGTTTAAGTTTTTGAGCACACTTTATTTTAAGGTCCAATTTTTTCATTGTAACTGTAGTTAGTTTTACAATTTTTGTTTTGTGTTTTTGCCATATAATTTTTTTATATGTCTAAACTAAATGAGAAAAATATATATTGCCTTTACAGCTAGCTTAATTAAAATAAGTTTCAGTTTTTGATCATACTTTATTTTAAGGTCCAATTTTCACTATTAACAAACCATTAACTACGACTTTTGCCTCAATAAACTCCTAATTTGCTGCTTATTAATAGTTAGTAAGGTAGTTGTTAAGTTTAGGGATTGGGCAGAATTAGGGATGTAGAATATGGTCGTGCAGAATATGTGCTTTATAAGTACTAAAAAACAGCCAGTACGTTAATAATAGGCATGCTAATAAGCAACTTGTTAATAGTGAGAATTGGTCCCTATACTAAAGTGTTATGAAGTTTTTTTATATAGTATATTTTAGTTCAATGTTTATTTTATTTCAAGTAACAAAAATGTAATTTTTTATGGTTTTAGGTTTAGTTTCCGTTAACTATAATAACCATGTGGGGTAAAGTTATATATACTTATAATGCAAACATCTTTGTTTGACATAACATAAACGAGGCTGTCAAATATGTATCTGAAGGTCAGTGATAAAATTAGACTATACTAGCATAGAAAGCACAACATTACACACAGCAGACTAAAAAGGTCTACAGTGCAAGCATGTGGTGCAGATGACTTCACCAAAATGACCTGAAATGTACCGCAATACACAATTTCTGTCACGGGGTTGTGGTTGTAGTGAGCGCACGACGAAGGAGCAAAGGAGTATTTTTAATCAGCATCAACCACATAAACCATTGAAAAATAACATTAATCCAGGACAAAGGAATGACAGAAACTGAGGGCTTATAAAGGGCAGGCAACTAAGGAGCAAACGAGATGATTAATACAACACAGGTGGAAACTAATGAATGATGATTAACTAAATGAGCAGGAAATGAACCAAATAGGGGCAAACAGGAACTAAACAGAAACCAACATGTGACAATTACTATATGTTAGTCTATAAACATTAATTTTAAAATTTAAATAAATTTTAATGTATGTCAATGTGCTAAATAGATGTGCTGGGACAGAAAAAAGTAACAGAATAAAAGGGCCTTATTTCTTTGCTAAGCAAGGACACACAGAGCAAATGCATTTTGATGGATCATTAAACAAACCTGGGTTTCAAAACAATATATGCTAATAATTAGCTCATTTACATGACTTACTAGAACCCAAATGCTAAGGATTCCATGTCAAGGATTATATCAATAAGCCAAGAGACTGTCCGGAAGATTAGTTATGCTGTAGGAGTTTCATACTGATGGAGTGGGTAGTTCTGCATGTACAGAAGCTGGTCTCTTGGAAACTTGAAGACTTAAGATGCTTTTTAAGTAAAGATAATGCAGGTGGTCAGATACACACATCTAAATATTTTAAAGGACTGAGTGGTGAAAAAGTGAATTAAAAGTGGATTTCCCTGTGGAATTGTCCTAATTATTTTCTTAGCAATACACAGTGGGATCAATGTTGAATCAGAATGCTGATGTTGCTGACAGGGAAAGCTGTTTAGTAAGTGCCCAGGGCCTTCATCTCAGAGTCCTTCCCTGAAGGAAATGATGTAAAACATGGATGAACACCACATGCTGTCGCAGGCTGCCCCTCTGCAACCACTACCCCTTAGGCCACTGTCAATCTGGACAATGTGCCACCTAATGATGACAAGCTGCCATTACACGACCCTCTCACCCCAGCTCACTCCTAGACCTTCAAAAACACATGCACATTTGTCTGGGATGGACAATATCAAGCATTTTGAGTATGATTGCATCCTCTAATATTTGTCTGTATTATAGAAACATGGATTGCTGACATGCTCACAAGAGTGAGTGCTGAAGATAATCTCCCACCTACACGATGTATTAGTATCACTGTTTAGCATATCCCAACAAGGCTTTGGAATATCATTGGGCCAGATGACAAAACAACATCTTATCATATGCGTACAGGCAAGATTTACAACAAAGACTTCAAATGGCCTTCCATCTGCAGGCTAAAATTAAAAGACGCCGACATTATCAGTACATTCACCTGAAGGAATGCTGCAAACAAGGTTTGTGGGTATCACTGAGGCAACTGCCAAGTATCATCATCATCACCATCTCAAACTAATACACAAAAAATAGTAACACACACAGGCAGAAATCAGAAGGAAGCTGTTGGTGCATTACTCTGAAGTTATACATCTTCAGGAGAGGGCACAAGTGATGATATTATCATTTAAATTATGAATTACAAAATTATTGCATTGTGGGCCGTGTTGGTACACATCTGTCACCCAGACAGCTGGTATCGACAGCAAATATTTATTGGTGTTCTCCAGCGTGTACGGGTGTGCAAGTGGTATAATAATTTAAGTTGCAGGGGTGCTCATATCCACTTTAATGAAGCTAATTAAAGAACTATTTAGAGAGAGAGGGAACTACTCCTGGGACAGAAAAGAGCTTCATATCATTAGGAATCAATTATACAATCCGTGTGTGTGTGTGTGTGGCTCTTTTTTCGCTCACACACAAATTAAAGGACTAGTTAGCATTATATTCCATCATTATTTACTTACTTTCTTCTGTTGGACATAGAGTAAAAATTTTATATTTGAAGAACATCCTGACCACTCTTCTCCATATAATGAAAGGGAATAAGGTTGTCAAGCTCCACAATTACAAAAAAAGCACCAAAATATCATAAAAATGCTCCGTATGATTCATACGCTATATTTCAACTGAAACCATACAAAATTATTGTTTAAACAGGAAATTACCTATGAGTAAAGATAAAAGATTTTGGTTAAAATTTCGTTATCGTTATCATATGTCCTCAGAGTTCTTGAATATATGGATGTCAATTTACATAAATTTCCATGATCGACCATAATCATTTAATCGTTAACCTTAAACTCTTAAACCCGATATGGGGGTGCTGCTAAGTTATTGTCATGTTACTTGACAACCACTTTTTTAACCAACATAAAATATGTGTCAATTTAAAGCTTAGAAACTTGTGTGTTGCGTATGAGCCACACGCATCTCAAAAGTGTTATCATTTAAATTATTAATGGCAATTAATTGATCATTAATTAATTATTTGCATACCATATGGACTACATTTATGCTACTGTTATAGTGCTTTTTTTTGTTGTTTTACATATGTGTATATAAGAACATTGTACGTTTTAGATAATAAGTGTGAGTAAATAATGGCAGAACTTTCATTGGGTAAACTATTCCTTAAATAACACACTCTCTCATATATGCAGTATACACAGAAAACATTTTCGTTTTGTTCCCACTCAGTAACTTGTGTGTGCTAAGCTGCTGTCGCTAACTGTGAGACTAGCATGTGCAGTATTCCGCAGCTCCAGTCTGTCCTCAGCTAAGCCTGCAGAGCTGAGCTCCTCTTAACCATGGAATCGCCAGCACTGCACTCCCTCTCTTACGTAACCCTCTGATAGGCATAACCCTTATGCGTAACAGCGGACAGGGGCAAGGAGCCTGCGAGAACAACCACATGCTTGTTTTTGTTCAATAATAGCGTTGTTTATGAATGTATAACACGTACACTAATTCTGATTCCTTGGTTCTGCACTGATGCTTTTTGACAGATGCAAAATGCACACGTCTTGGGGTAGTTAAAAAGAAAACGAATTTGCAAATCTGTAATGGTTTTAGCAACACTAAGATGTTACAAATCTAAAGAGGTAGTTAAATCCGTCGCTAACATCCCTCTAGGTTTTTCTATTTACATATTTCATCTCGTCCTTTTAGGTTTTTAATCCCTTAAGGAAGTCAAATCAGTATAGGTACCACAATGACAAATGTGCAGCGTCGTTGTATTGGTAGGGATGGCGATGACATCATGTCCTGTTGGAATCTCATGGTGGTGTGGATGATTGCTCTGACAGGCAGACTATACAGGCCTCCTACCCACAAACCCGGGGAGGCTGTGGTCGTCCTGGCAACAGTGACACAGACACGGATGTCTCCTTATTTCATATGACAGGTCTACACACACAGGCCCTGTGGCCATTCTCACACAAACAGACACATCCAATATATTCATTCAGACCAAAACACACTCATACTCAACCCACAAACCATTTAAACACACATAACTGAACATTTCTCAACTTTCATCTGTAATACATTCGTAGATTCAAATTTTGGCTTGATAGTAACTAAACTGATTCTAACACAACATAAACACATGCAGCATGGCATATTTTATCGATGGTCAATACTGCCATGGCCTAGAGATCTAGCGCCCTGCTTTTAAAGGGCTATAAATAACTTCATGCCTGTTGTGTGCAGTTTAAGGTTGACAGAGTTATTTACAACACCGTTTTTTGTATGAATGTGTTCACAACAGGTTCAGGTCTCAATGCTCGTTTGACCCAGTTTAGCTCTGGCACTGGTCAAAGTGGGTCATGAGAGGAACCGGTCCAGTGTTCAGAGTCTGGGGCCAATCGCGAAGAACTCACAGTCCTCGTTACCATGCACAAAGACTAAAGATTTAAGTACCAGGGCATTTTACACTGCTGAAAACACCACTCTGTATTATGTGACCTTAAAAGCAAGGACAGGGTGTGCTAGTTTTACATGTTTTACTGTGTCCCCGCAGATGATAATATTAGTGCCTCAAGGTGAAATGCTGTGATTACAGAATAATTAATAGTTAGTTAACAGTCTGTCTGTCTGTTATTAAAAATAGTCAAATGTAGTAAATCAATTTGACAAAAAGACATTGAAATGTATTAAAAATACAGAAATGTATTGTAAAAATACAAAAACATTTTTTTGTAGTTGTTGTATAATTTCCCACCATTTGTCTATGGCTGCACAATTAAAGGGATGGTTCACCCAAAAATGAAAATTCTATCATGAATTACTCACCCTCATGTCGTTCCAAACCTATAAGACCTTCGTTCATCTTCAAAACGCAAATTAAGATATTTTTGATGAAATCTATGAGAACTACTTTTTGTGCGCAAAGAAAACAAAAATAATGACTTTATTCAATGATTCTTCTCTTCCGTGTCAGTCTCCGCCACCAATCACGGGAGTACCACGACGCATGCGTGTGATACTGCTGAAGTAGAACATGCATGCGCTGCGCCTTGTTTACAAGCAGAGGAATACACACGCATGCATCGTGGTACTCTCACGAATGGCGGTGGAGACTGACACGGAGGAGAAGAATTGTTGAATAAAGTCATTATTTTTGTTTTCTTTGCCCTACAAAAAGTATTCTCGTAGCTCTATAAAATTACGGTTGATCCACTGATGTCACATGGACTATTTTAACAATGTCCTTACAAAATTTCTGTGCCTTGAACGTGGTAGTTCCCTTTCTGTCTATGCAGGGTTTCGCATTTCATCAAAAATATCTTAATTTGTGTTACGAAGATGAACAAAGGTGTTATAGGTTTGGAACGACATGAGGGTGAGTTTTTTGGATGAACTATCCCTTTAACCTATCCCAGCAGAACACTAAAATTTTCTTCCTAGTATTTTTTGTTTTTTTTATTTCTAGCTACAATTGCCCATACTGCTTCGCATTTCATACAGGGGAGACAATTCAAGGTGACATTGCTTTGGAAACGGCCTTGTTTGTGGTCCCTGTAACTGAGGGTCATTGGGGGCAAACACCCACCCCCATAACCACCAAACCCACAGACACTGTGGCTCAAGTTTAGTGTGCTAGACTGAGACAGGAAGAACTACAGCCCAGACTAGCCACAGCTTAACCAAGCAGCACTAGTTAATGTATGTGTGTGTGTTAATCCCATTACATTGCCCACAGTATATGTGTGTACGTTTAACCTTTCATATATTAATAAATATTGCACAAAATCGCATATTCACATATAATTAATAAAACATGTGTATGCATATACAAAGTATGAATACAAGATACAAACCGGTCAGCGTATAATATATACACTAGCCAGCCTCTCTGAGTTTATATTCTCACAGTCAGATTAGCAGCATACACACACACACACACACACAACTAGAGATGCACTCACACTTCCAAACCTCTGAGCTTCACACTGCGATCTCGAGTCAGGTGTGCGTTTGCATCTGCAGTGCTTCTGTCTGAAAATGAAGACAGATATTGTAGGTAAGAGAACATTTCAAGTTTAAAGGGGTCTTAGTTTGTTTTGCAGTTAAAAATGTTCACTTCACATTAAAGCAAGTACAGTAACATTTCATTTAGCTCTTTTATCTAAAGCAAACTGCTGCTCTTAATAATGAATTTGGCAGGTAACAAAAATAGCGTTTGTGCTTTATGCATTTTGCAAGTCATTTTTACAAACAATGCTTAATGCTTGATTTTATTTGTTTTTATGTATTATTCTTTAATTCAGTTTCCTGTAAACTGTGCAGCGATGGAAATAAACTCAACTCAAATGTAAAATTGTCAACAAAAAAAATCTATGAAAATTTTTTACCGTTTTGGTTATCTGGAGTCATAGCTCAGATACATATTTTCCATGTTATTTAATCTAAAGAAAAATGTGTGTAAACTAATACTGCAGTCAAATCTTAGCTCATAATGTTCATTACTGACATTATATGACTATTAATATTGTGGTCATTTTTGGCAAGTTATTTTGTGAGTGAGTGATGGATCTTGCATGGAACTCACTTAGCAGTTGGCTCTACTTCTAAACTATATCGGAATCGCATCTGAGACTGCTGTTGCATTTGTTTCATTAGCGAGCTGCTTGGACTAATTGTGTTCCTTTGGTCCTAAAGACAACAAAATCCAAATGCAAATGTACAAGAATAAAATTGCCCATAATAGTAAGAGAGAAATATAGCATTTGTTCTTCTTTGTACATTCTTTATGTCATTATAGGCCGATGTGAATTTGCGTTTGAGTGAGGAAAGATTAATTGAGAATTGCTGCATCAGATAAGCCAGTTGAGAGCAGGGGAACAAGCATGTGTAGAAATAATTTAGGATTAGATTGGGTGGCTAATCTCTTTATTGTGAGTATGCAGTCTCAGCAGGGAGATGGGTTTCTCTCTCTGTCTTCCTCTTCCTCACTCTCTTTCACTCTCTCAAAGGTTTTCTGTCTCCTTTTATCTTTTCTTTTACATTTCCTAGTGACACGTGCAAGTGAAGGGAAGGTTGGAGCTGAGCCTCACGGCCATGTATTTGTATTTGGTTCCTCATTAAACAACTTGCCATATTCTGGTCATGTAATTCAGTGTGTAGCTTGCTCCTGCCTTTGCCTTATACATGCACTGTTAGACTTTTTATTGTATTTTTGCGGTAATTTACTGGCAGCACTATTGCCAGTAAGTTACTGTAACTACCCCTTTACAGTAGCTTATTGCACGTTCATTTTACAGTATAATGCCCTTACCGCAATTTCATTTTACAGTATGATGGCCTTACCGCAATTTCATTTTACAGTAAAATACCCTTACCGCAACTTAATTTGACAGTACTATATCCTTATATCCTTACTGTAACTTAGTTTTACAGTATAATAATATTACCGTAATTTATTTTTAGACTATTTATTTTATAAAACCTTTGAATATTTTACATGAATCCCATTGAATTAAATAAATTCCAAATAAGTGACCTGAGTCCATGTACAACAGTATATTTTTTATTCACTGTCACTATTAAATACATCCATTACTTACTTATTTATTGTGCTTTATTCTGGAACATTACAAAAAAAAAAGAGAACTGAATTCATAACAACAAATCAAAGCAGAGATCATGACAATATTGCAACAAAAAGAAATATGGCAACAAGCATCCAAGTTGGTCTTGGCTGCATGGCCTCCATAACCACTGACAGCTGATCTGAAACAAAACAGGGGAAATGTGAGAAATGGTCATGAGTTTATCTCATCTAAATTTGTTCATGGACAGACAAGGTAACAACTTGTGCAACAGCAGTTATTCCAGTATAGTACTGTTTAAACAGTATTGCTTTTTTGCACATCCTTGTCAGGGAACTCCATTAATTGCCTAAATGTACTGTACAAACACATTAAAGAGTAACTTTATGGTCCTGCAAACTCAAACTTTTTTTTTTGGCAGTGTTTTAAAGTATCTTTTTAGTTGTGACAGCTCTTGATCCAAGGAATATGAGTGTGTATCAGCTACTGTAACATTTGTATTGTTTGAAAATATTAGAGCAAAACTAGTACTCTCTCTTAGATCTAAAAGTACTCTTGAAGAATACAGGATTCTAACCAAAATTAATACTAAATCAAGGTACATAAATGGCTGTCATCAAATTCTCAGAAATATTTTAATCCAATTAAATCGTATGGAAACTGGAATCATTTCTTTCTTGAATTAATTGATTATAATTTTACTTGAATATATATATATTTTTTCCTCTGGTATATGCACTGGCATAAATGTTTCATTTACGAGAGAGAGAGCGTGCGACATATAGGCCTACCCATCTCGCACGCGAGAGAGAGAGCGCTCGTGCTATTTCAAATGACGTCACACACATTTAACGGCATTCATTTAACTGAGGAGTAAAATATACCATAACTAGCAGTAAAAAAGTCGAAAAATAATTGTTCGTGTAAATACTACACATCTATACTGGAAAGGTCAGTATAGTCACTATACTGTATAGTCACTATACTAGTCAGTTGCAGGACAATTGAATGAGTTTCATGAAAGCGGCAGTTTTTGAGGAAAACGAACTTTTCCCTCAGACTGTCCTAGTAATAGCCTATAATTAGATTTGATATTTACTTTCTTCATATTTTTTAATTTAATTGATATTGATAATGGCTTACGTTTTAAAAGTAAGTGAAAAGTACTTACCGCAGGAAAACTGGCAGCATAATGTTGGGAATTTGTTTCATGTGTCACCAAAGTGCATTCCTGTCCTGCTCAAATACAACAGATAAGAGATATGATTCTCCAAAATCAAAAAATGTATTCATACAAACTTATTTCAGTCAACACGCTCTATTACTACAAAGTAAGTGCAAAATACTGCATCCCAGCACACATGACACGATGATG
>NW_015555728.1:1019632-1020338 GCF_001515605.1 Sinocyclocheilus anshuiensis
TCTCAGTATCTGGTTGACATGACTGTGCATGAATTGTGGTATAACTTTTGTGTCCGTGGTTAAAACAAGATGTTCATTGTTGATCTTGATTGATGCTTATAATGAAATGGGTGTGTACGTCATGCCAGGCGTGGCGTACTGGTGTGTTCACTGCGCAGACTCATTAGGTGCGTTCGACTTGAAGCACGGCTACAGACGGCAGTCAACGAGAGTAGCCGCTTGCAGTCGGGGGCGGAGTTGAAAACGGAGCCGTAAAGCCGGACACTTTCTGCTCCCGTTAGTGACGCTCCCGCGGTGTTTGCATACTCTATCGCAGATGAAGTGAATTACCGTATTGGCTCGAATATAAGACGACCCTGATTATAAGACGACCCCCCTTTTTCCAGATGTACCTTTTGGAAAAAGGCTTTTTAAAAAACAAATCTTGTTTTTTCTCAGTAAAACACATTTTGTCTTCAATTATTTTCATATTGCATATTTTTCCTATTTTAATTTTTGTTTTGAAAGTATGGTAAAAACTGGTAAAATGTACCAACAATCACATTATATAAAAAATATACACTTTTTGATATACCATTAAAAAAACAAAACCGGTAGCCCATCTGAATTAGGACATTTAGGCTATCCATCTAATAGTAGCCTACCAAAATTTTATTAACAGTAGAAGTTAAATCTTACTGTAGTCTTCAAATCTGGGTACTGTCTT
>NW_015555728.1:1020811-1047625 GCF_001515605.1 Sinocyclocheilus anshuiensis
ATGATAAACGTGACTCAATATAACATTGCGACTACAGTAAAAAAAAGCTTTTACTGTTCTAAAAACACAGATTTGTGGTTATTATTGGAATTGAAAAGGTTAGAATAAACCCGAAACACATGTGATAGTTGTCATGCGGTGAATCTGGCCAATCGTGAAATGGCTGTGTCATCAACGCTCCTGCAGCCGCTCTGGAGAAACTGCGCCGGCTGAGTCAGCCGGCTGCTCTCGCGGTGCTTTGATGCCACACGTGACAGTGACGTGGCGTCGGCGCCATCTCAAGTCGGACAAAATTACTAACCGGCATGCACTGCTTCAAGTCAGATTGCGATCGATCTGCGCAGTGCAGCATGAAGTCGAACGCACCTAATGGCATGATTGAGAGCAAACGTGAGAGGTCACGAGCCTACGGCAGGGTGTAGCCAAGTAAAAAATAAAAAATATCCAAAAAATCGCTAGTTTTATTTAAATATAGCTAAAATAGCTCCTTGTCGCAAAAAAAATTAAAAAGTCGCTTTTGTTTTTCATCTGCAGAACAATTTACAGTAGCACCACTGCTTTTGAGCAAACAGTAAAGTACCGCAAATTCCCATATACAGTAAATTACTGTAAATGGCATTAAAATACCCATAATTCAGTGCATATTACAGTAGTTAACCGTAAAACATATATATGGTAGTTTACTGGGCTTTTTTGCGGTAAGTAACTGTAAAATTACAGCAAAGTCTAACCGTGTGTGCAAGGTTGTTTTCATCAAGGAAATCTCTCAAGCATCATGCTTAAAATGGATAATGGAAGCAGAAATTTTGACAAAAGCACAGGTGAGACCCCATTCTGGTGGACTTGAATCAAATACAGCAAGGGGTTTGGACTTTGACTCGCATCTCTCAGCTGGCCTAATGTTTCCCTTTATGTCTTCAATGACCCACAGATTACAAAATGTCAAAGTGTCTTGACACAAATTTAAAGGGTACATCTCGGTCCATTCTAAAAGCGAAGTCACTCTTAGAATCAAGATGGTCATTGTCTCACCTGAGAGGAGCCCTGATGTGCATCCCACAGTCCTTATCAAACAAAGGCATATGGTTACGTAACTCTATTTTTGTTTATTTCTGTCTATTTTCAGCCCAAATTGAAGTCATACCATGCAAAATCTGTGGAGATAAGTCATCAGGCATCCACTATGGAGTTATCACATGTGAAGGCTGTAAGGTCAGTGAAAGATGTGCCTTTTCTTCTGTGCATTTGTTAGTCATCATACAGGTGTTCCAGCCATCCATGAAAAAAAAAATCAGTATTTTGTTTTGCAGGAAAACTAAGCATTCTTAAAACAAGATAAACGTATCCTATGCAGTTTTACTGTTCAATATTAATACTTAATTTCAGAGAATGGATGATTAACGATAACAAATTATATTAATATTTTTTTCATTAATATACTCTTTTTATTCTAGACCTGGGGTAGGCAAGTTCAGCTCCAACCCTGAAAAAAAAAAAACTCACCTGCCTTTAGACTTAGTAATCCTGAAGACATCGATTAGCTTGTTCAAGTGTGTGTGTGTGTGTGTTTGATTAAGGTTGTAGGGTTGGACAGCGGCTCTCTAGGATCGAACTTGCATACCCATGTTCTAGACAGTATAGGTACATTCTCAAAGAAAAGTACAAAGCTGTCACTGGGGCTGTAGCCTACAAAAGTCAAAAGGTACATCTTTGTGCCTTATTTACCTCTAAATGGTACATATTCGTACTTTAAAAGTACATATTGTACTTTTAAAGTACTTTTATTGTACTTTTAAATCCCCCAATTGTAAGTCGCTTTGGATAAAAGCGTCTGCAAAATGACTAAATGTAAATGTAAATGTATATTAATACCTAAAGTGTACAAATTAGTACCTTTTGAAAGGGTGTCACCCTAGTGACAGTTTTGTACCTCTTTTTATTTTTTTAAGAGTGTATGATTTTTATGCAAGTAACTTATCTAAATTTTCTGTTGTTGTGCCCACTGTAGGGTTTTTTCAGGCGCAGTCAACAGAACAATGCGTCCTACTCCTGTCCCCGTCAGCGCAACTGCCTGATTGACCGAACGAACCGCAACCGCTGCCAGCACTGTCGGCTCCAAAAGTGCCTGGCTCTGGGGATGTCCCGGGATGGTAAGTAATATCATATTCTTTCTTACAAACAAACAGACATAATAATCAGCTGCTTGTCGACGAGCTGGATTGATCTTATTGATCACTTTTAACCTGCACTAATCTCATTCATTTTCATTCGCCCTCCTCCATATCAGCTGTTAAGTTTGGCCGCATGTCCAAGAAGCAGAGGGACTCTTTGTACGCAGAGGTTCAGAAACACCAGCAGAGGCTGCAGGAGCAGCAACAGACGGGCGAAGCGGAGGCCCTCGCCCGTGTTTACTCCTCCAGCCTCACCAACGGCCTCAGCACCCTCAACCATGAAATTGGAGGGACGTACGCCAATGGTCACGTCATAGACATGCCCAAGGGTCAGCCGAACAGCGCTCCAGGGGGCTACTACGGCATGGACTCCACACAGGCCAGCCCGGATCAGTCTGGACTGGACATGACTGGAATGAAGCAGATCAAACAGGAACCAATATATGATCTCACCCCTGATCCCAACCTTTTCACCTATGGCTCCTATCAAGACAGCCAGCTAGCACCTGGAGTGTCCATGGGGGAATTAGGTACGGAATTAGGTCTTCAAGTTCATGGTTCATGTATGTATGTTTAAAATACTTTCTAGCAACCACATTTACTTTGGTTGCAAGAAATAGTGGTCCTATATTTGATTTTACTTGCATTGCACTGCATTTAAAACTCAACTGCAGTCATTTCCTGTCTTCACAACTTCTGTTTTTCTCTATACCAGACCGAATTGCACAGAACATCATAAAGTCCCACCTGGAGACGTGTCAGTACACAGCGGAGGAGCTTCAGCAGTTAGCCTGGCAGACGCACTCCTATGAAGAGGTCAAGATGTACCAAAGCAAGGTGCGAGGTCACTCCCTCAATGAGCAAAGAGCTCAGGTTACATGCTTAAACACTTCCTCTGTCCCTGAATCTCATTCACAATTCCAGGTTCTCAGTCGTACATTCATTTACATGCTTTTACACCTGGTGCTGACTCTCTCATCTCTCACCCTTTAACTCCTCTTCGCTTGTACTTGGTTCCCTCTTCATAGTCAGATTGCACGCTTGAGATCAGAGTTCATTAGAGTATCTCAGCCCCCTGGAGCTGATCCTATCCAGCTTTCGCACTGATATAGAGAAAAAGAGAAAGCCAGAAAACTAACGGATTTAGCTAACGAACACTCAAAGCACAATAAGGGAGGGTGCCAGACATACTACAAGCCCTCTTCATTTCCCTGTGTCAAATGGATTATGGGTAATTACCGAGAAGCCCTTTGAAATAGTGCCTATGAAGATTCGCTATACACGGAGAGAATTGCAGAGCTCACAAAAGCAATTTGCTGATATCACATTTTCAGTATTCTGTGTGCTCCGTCAGGATGTTTCATAAATGGGAAACTAAAAATTCTGCCTTTTTTGTTGCAATTTTTCATGAGTGCTGAAAATTGCAATCATTACTTTTTAAAAGTAAATGAAAGAGTCAAAGTGTACTCTACAAAGAGAAAGATCTACATTGAATTCAGTTTCCTGTAAACTGTGCAGAGATGGAAATAAACTCAACTCAAATACTGTTTTGTTTCACCTCCATTTTTTACAGTTAATTAATATTAATAAATACATTTAAAGAAATTAATACTTTTATTCAGCAAGGATACATTAAATTGATCAAAAGTCCTTGTTAAGACTTTCACATAGTTTAAAAAAAAACTTTCAAATAAATGAAGTTCTTTTGAACTTTCTCTTCATCAAAGAATCTTGAAAAAAAAATTATCACAGTTTTCATTGATACACTAATAATAATAAGAAATGTTTATTGAGCACCAAATCAGCATATTAGAATGATTCCTGAAGGATCAGTAATCTATTGAAAACTAAGAAATCTACTGGCTTCTAAAAATTCAGCTTTTTCATCCCAGGAATAAATTACATTTTAAAATATATTAAAATATTAAAGTATTTTAAATTATTTTAATAAAGCCTCCGTGAGCGTAAGACACTTCTTTAAAAAACAAAATGTCCAGACTCCAAATGTTTAAACCTTAGTGATATTTGTGATTTGTTTAAATATTTTTTGGGATGTGATTAGACAATGACAATTATCAACAATGATATTAATTAAAATATCAATTATCAATTTCAATGCATCAAAAAAATTTACAATTACTGCAATTATTAACAGAGGAAAAAAGTTTCCCAGAAGCATACAATCATTTATCCTGAATAAGTTACAGATGACAAGCTTATCCATGAGGTCTGTATGTGTGTGTGTGTGTGTGTGTGTGTGTGTGTGTGTGTGTGTTTCAGACACGGGACGTGTTATGGCAGCAGTGTGCTATACAGATAACTCATGCTATTCAGTATGTGGTAGAGTTTGCAAAGCGCATCACTGGCTTCATGGAGCTTTGCCAGAATGACCAGATATTACTGCTGAAATCAGGTGAGGAACAGCCTCTGCTAAACTCTTTTGCATATACATACCATATTGCTACTGTACGCTGATTACGATTGGCCTGCTTAACACTTTTCTCACATACTCAGGTTGTCTGGAAGTAGTGCTGGTCAGAATGTGCCGGGCATTCAACCCTCTAAACAACACGGTTCTGTTTGAAGGGAAATATGGAGGCATGCAGATATTTAAAGCTCTAGGTACAACTACTTCCTATTCTCTCTCATTTATATGACATTTTCTGCATCATTTACAAAATGTACATGATATAAAAATAGCTGAACATCATGTTAATAACACTGCATTAATTGTAAATTATTAGTGATAATTTAAGCATCTAATCTGACATATATACCTCCTGCAGGCTGTGACGACCTGGTCAGTGCAGTGTTTGACACAGCCAAGAATCTGTGTTCACTGCAGCTAACGGAAGAGGAGATTGCCCTGTTTTCTGCAGCAGTGCTCATTTCTACAGGTCAGGCCTCACTTCAAACCTGTCAAGTATCTTAGTTGGAACATAAAGATGTGTTCATTGAGTATTAATGTGGCCAAATCAAAAATTTTGCATGTTTATTTTATATTACCGCCTTAGTCCTACACATAATATCAGAGAGAATTCTCAGTATTACTGCAGTGCTTTTACATCAACAGATATTAATAGATGATTCTCTTGCATTTCTAGATCGGCCATGGTTAATGGAGCCCAGGAAAGTGCAGAAGCTACAAGAGAAAATTTACTTTGCCCTGCAGCACATCATGCAAAAGAACCATCTGGACGAGGACGCGCTGGCCAAGGTAGGACGTCTCAAGTGACCATGACATAGTTCAAACAGGAATTGATCACATGACTGATATAACTCAAATAGATTGCTGTTTTGTCATGTGACCCTTATTCCTCTGTACCTCCTTCTGCAGCTGATTAGCCGGATCCCCACACTGTCGGCTCTGTGCACTCTCCACACAGAGGAGCTTCAGGCCTTCCAGCAGCTCCACCCAGAGACGGTTAACATGCTATTTCCCCCCCTCTATAAGGAGCTCTTCAATCCTGACACCGCTGGCATCATGCCCAAATGACCGCACATGCTCACACGCATTCTTCGCAAAGTCTTTCATTCAGCAACCGGAGGTGTCCCAGAGGATGAACGCTGTGTCTCAGCATCCGCAGATTTTGCAGCCACAACAAAAAAAAACTAACTCTAGGAATGTCCTGCACTTCAAAAATCCAACTCAATTTCACCGGTACAGTCATAAGAATGTATATATGCGCCAGCAGCAAAAGGCGCCTTCCATTTGACCAGAAATGTACAGACTTTAGGACAATTTAAGCTGTCTTTAAATTGGGTAAGTTAATTTGTTTGTTTGACTTCTCTCTCTTTTTTTAATATAAAATACTGTTATATTGAAATGAGATGGTGGGGAGTGCATTCAAAAATGATAATGTAGTAATTTCTCTAGTACAAAGCGGTATTCCAGTATTAAATCTTGTTCTGTTAATATTTTAGTCATAATTTAAAAATGACGGTGGTCTAAAAGGCCCTTACCTTGTCTATGTAATTTTTCGTATTTGTTTTGTAGTTTTACCTGTACATAATATGTGAAGTTGAAACTGGTATAAGGTTAATGGGGGACTAACTTTGTTCGGCCACGTTTAAAAGCCTTGTCTGGGCTATGTAGATATGTCTAAACAGCACCACAACATTAATCCTACAACTAAGGATTTTTGAAGTGGAAAAATAATTGATCAAAGTATAGAGATATATATTTTACAAAAATTGTATGGCCGATTACCATCTTGTCAGTCATAGCTGCAATAACAGTTTCTGTAACTGCTGAAAAACAATCCAGTCAAATGTGACTTAATGGAAAGCCCTCAGAACTGCCTCAAATCTATAATCCCGTTTGCTCTAAATGCCTCAAAATGCTGTTTTTACTGCCACACTGCCAAAACTAATACAGCACTGGTGTAGTGGAGCTGCAGCCGTCTGTCTGTGATAGCATAAATCGCTAGGACATGATCATTTACTGCCACTGATATAAAGTCAAACTCATCTCTTTTCTCTGACTTTAGCAATAATGTCTAATATGTCGTTACATGCTGTGTCTGTGGTATTCTTAACTTTATGCTAAATGTAAAGTACTCATCCTTAATTTGAACATCAACTTATTTAGATATTTATTAGATATGCATAGTTGAAGATGAATATCTGAAGTCACTAAAAATGTATCAATTCCAAAAATGATGTTTTTCAAAGAAAACAGTCAAGGAATTTAAGCAATCAATTGGAACATTGTCTTATTTTTAAAAATCCTTTCAAAATTCCATTGGAATTTGTTATCATAATTTGGAACTAATCCTGAAAGATCACAATCAAATGGGAATTCCTCTATAAAATAAGATGCTATAGTGGATAAACGGAAATTTCTATTTTTCATGCTTTTATTTATGTATTTATTATTTTATTTATTTATTTACTTTGTTAACACAAAATTGTTACATTTGGGAATAAAAAAAAGGAATATAGTTCTGATTAGGTGATTGTCTTGGAATTTAGCTGGTTAAGAAACTATTTTAGCAAAGCAGATTTAGCCTTAAACAACCACAGAGAAGTTTCCTGTAACTCAGAATTGCTGAGCATCCTTAACTTGCTTAAATCCACTGTTAAAAGAGTGTAAAATCTTAATGCAAGTGGTAAATGACAATCATCTTTGATTACTCGCATTGCAGTATAGAACAACAAAATGCAGCCACTGTAGGAAAATAGTAGTTCTACAAGGACAGTTTGGGTTTGGACCCTTTTGATCCAAGGTAAATCTTATAAAGTACTATCTCATACCACCAGGTGGAGATACTGAGAGCGCTTTTCCCCTTCTCTTGACCTGTACTCACAGGATGTAAAGCCATATGTGTTTCTTGTGAAGGAAAAAAATAAACACTAGCTAGGAGTTGACATTCTAACCGATCAGTGAGTTTTTAGTACGTCTTGATGCATTTATATTGTGAAATGCACTTGAAAGCACTTAACAATGAAGGATTAATAACTACAGATGTTATTGGTATTAAATACATGCATAAATGAAGTCTGCTGAGAAGCAATCATACTACCTGTTCAAGTCCTCCTACTGAACCATATGCTCTCAGCCCAACTTTTTAGGGAATGTTTCCAATTCCTTCGGCTTCCTGTGCAAGACAATCATTTATGGGTGCAATTTTTCTTGCCGCCCATCTCAGGGACTTCTCTTTTAATGTTTTCAATAGAAAGAGAGTACTATTTTTAAAAATATGGACATTTTTAGGAATAAAATACAATCACAGCGGTTTCTTCACATACAAAACCTACCCAGACAAGGCTTTGTTGTGTGTGTGTAAAGCGTATACCCATTGTTGAGAGGTGAAACAAGCTTGACTGCGAAACAGGCCTCGCCGCACTGCATCGCTTGTTGCACGTCCCAGCAAACAGCTCTCTCTCTCTCTGTAAATATCAATGTGCAGCAGCGTACTAGCAACGGTGCCTGTGCTCCAAATTAAAACCTTGTAATTATTAAGCATCTCCTGAAATGAAATGGATTCTATGTAAATTAGATTATTTATACGGAGCATAACTAAACTGCTCTCTATTTCTATGCTCATTACAGAAAATGAATTCAGTCAGAAATCATTTTAAACTTATGATGAAGGCTTTTTTTTTTGTATTAGACTGTGAATTGAGGGCGAGAGGAATTTGTATCTATTTGAGAAGTTCAACACTGTTAGGTACTGTAGCAATAACTGGAAGCATTTACTACAGTCATCTTTGCATTCTAAGATTATTTTTATTTTATTATAATTATATTATTATTAGCCTATTGTTGTTCAGTTACTCTTGCATGCTGGTTCATAATAATGAAACCTTTGGGCTTTTGTTTTATGTGATGCTGATGGAGGGTGGGCAATGGGGAGGGGGGTGGAGTTGGGCTCGGGCTCGTTTTACTCTGAATGTTTCTGGGTTGGTGTTGACGGAACACAACACACCCTGTTCATTCTGTTCACACACACAGACACAAGCACAAAGTATTTCTTACTGTGTAGGAATAAAGCAATGTAAGGGCATTGAAGGTCAAAACATACTCTACGCAAGTACGTGAACGCGGACGAAAGCTCGACTTCACTGATCGTTGCGCACAACTGCGCTTTTTTCTATTACGGTCTGCTCTTTCTTTGAAGTCCAATTCTATTATTTCGGAGCAACAGTTAGTTAACGTCTGTTTATAACAACTTACCTTATTAATAACTTATGGTTTAATGTCACATACATCTGAATGTAACTTTATCGCCCTCTTGAGGTTTGTTATCGCCGCTAGACCAACGCAAGAGCTCACGTTGGAGTGCGTCTACTAGTCTGCGCATGCGTACTTTAAGTATGTTTCGGCCCTTACAAATTTGTTGATTAAAGCCTCCTATACTGTATTCCGCTAATCGAGTAGGAATATAGCAGCTAGTCATACACTAGTCCTACGCTTGAAATGAAGGAAACAACATGTCTGTGTGTGGTTTTGAGTGGTAAACCTACGTTACCACAGATGGCTATTCTACTGAAGTTCCAAACACTACTGATGCATACTACACATTTCAGTTTTTTTTTCTTAAATATTTTTGTTAATTTATTAATCGGAATTTGTTTGTCTCCCTGGATGAAGAAAAAAAAGCAGCAACAGCAAAACAAAGGTAGCATCTGTTACCAAAACCCTTAAGACTGTACTTAGTGTGCATAATCTTTTTATGTACTAAATATGTAAACAATTTTGTTTTCAAGTGCCATAGCTAGTGTGAAGTGAAGCTGAATGGCATACGGGGTAGATGCTTTACTGTATAAGTTGTTTACTTGAGAAGCAATCAAAAAGAGGAATTCAGATGCAAGTGTGAATATTCAGACAACCAACTTGTTGTTCATGGAGAACGGGCTCTGATTTGACAGAACTTAAGCACATGTCCACAATACAAGTGAAGCGCATGTAGCATGGGAGGGTGGGGGGGTTTCTGTTAACTTGCCAACAGTGTGAGTGTGAGTGTGTATGTATGTGAGTTGGACAACAGTGTATAAGTGAAGGGTTTATAGCACTTTGTGTGATGGACTGAATATGTGTGCTTGTACTTGTATGAGTCGGGGTGGGTTGAGCTTGATGTGCAAACATTGTGAAATGGACATGTAAAGTACTGATTAATCGAGACCTTAAAGTGTCTCCTCCATGTTGTATATACTAAGCGAAGGACTTAAGTGATTTTTGTTAAATTCTATATTTTATGGCTTTTGTAGACATTTCTTTGTGGGATAAAAAAATAAAAATAAAGAAAATTTTATGGATGCAAACTTGTCTTCATTCGATTTCATTTAACGTCTTGTGTTCAAGGAAAAAATATCGAAACTTCCTCAAAAAACAAGATGAATTTATTTTAGAAGCAAAAGTGTGTAAGATAAGAGAATAGATCAAAAAGTGTATTTGCTCTTTGCAAAGTTTCTAATTGTAATTTGTTTTATGCTTAAATAATAATAAAAATAAACTGCCAGAGGGTTAGGAAAAATCAACTTTGAATAAAAAATAACAATTCTTATTACCTTACACAGTAATCTTATGAAATAAATTGACTTTGGAAGCAAAATTGCATGAGATAAGGCTTTTGCCAGTGGGGTAAGAAGAATTGAACAATTGAAACAATTGAAATAAATGCATATTGTTTGAAATATGTTTAGTGTTTTTTTTTTTTTTTTTTTACTGCACTCATGGGGAGTTTACCATTAAACCACTAAAATTGCAAAAGGTACAGACATGAACTAATAAAAGTGAAATGGAAAAATGTGATCACTGAAACATGACTTGCCTTAACTGTTGTACAAAAACGCATCAGCTATGACCAACGCAAAAGTAAATGTTTTGTCACCTTGAGCAGTTCTTTAATTTTTATATATATAGCCAGTCTGAAAACTGCAAACAGAGATTAGAGAATGAAATAGGATGTGAACAAGATGAGGTCCCCTGAGTTGTGGCTTATGCTAACGTCTACTTCCAGGTCAGAGGTTAAACTGTGCTGCTCGTCACATCAAAGGCAGGAACTGACTTCCTTTGGCTGCCACAACTCCTCATATCTAAAAAAGCCAAACACAATATATTCAATTGTTACATATTCATAATTTATCATAGAGAGATGCTTTTCTTAAGATCCGAAATGAAATTTGTGGATTGTACATTAATAATTTGTTTTGATTTGATGTGGTTCTTGGAGAGGACGAAGACGGAAAAAAAAAACAAAGCACCTTTGAAATATCAAACAAATGTGGCAGAGTCGTTTTTGTTTGTTTGTTTATTTTTTATCCCTGTACTTCTGAAGCAAAGCCTCCCTCTTGATACAAACAACAGGCACATTTCAAAGTTTGAAAATACAACTTCCAACAGATCTCCATTTACTAGAAATGAAAAATGACATGACATAAAAAGTCTTGTTTTATGAGAAACTGATCATAATGACCAAGTTGCTCAGAAATACCATATGCTCAGAAATATCAACTTAATTCAAAGGGAAAACAAGCTTCCATACCCCACTGACAGATAATTGTTCTTGTTTTAAGCATAAACTCACTTAATGTTGTTCAGTTTCTAAACTCTTGTTTCATTTCGCATCTTAAGTAAATGCATCTTGATTCAAAGATATTTATATAATTGCATTGGAAAACAAAACAAAAATGAGGAAGATACTCATTTTTTGGAGTGCATGCAACATTCATTGGCATAATTTTATGAATTTAAGACTTTCTGCTCTGATTTAAAACCTTTTTAGGCCTTAATTTGTGGAAGGAGTGAATTAAGACATTTTAAGACCTTCTTGAGACCCACAGAGACCCTACATTTGTCTTCTTGCGCATCAAAAAGTTTGAAAAACCCTGACTTATACCATTCAGAAATGATTCATTGTAAATGTATTTAAAAAAAAAAAACATACTCAGCTGGGTTAGACTGACTGAGGTTCTGAATCTCCGGTCAAACAGGCCTTTTACTTTCCTCTTCATTCTTCTGCGTGGGTCAAACTCATGCATACATCCCCGTGTTTCATCTAGTTTTACCTAAGAGACAGAGACATTACTTAACCATATGTCTGTCACTGGATCTGGCTGCTTGAAATTAAACATTAAGTTGTCTTACATTCTCAGGGGTTCCTGCTCTGGTCTTTATGGACTTTTTCCCAAATGATCTTTGTCTCTTAAAGATCTTAGATAACCCTATGGTCACATACATTAACAGATTAAACACAAACTAAGATTGATATTTAATCTGTGGTTATGATTTGCATCCATGATACCTCTCTGATCATGGCTGTGGTGGGGAGGCATCAAATGTGTCTGTTTGCCACGCTCCGATATCGACGCATCAGGCATGGCCATAGTCTCCACACTGGCTGAGAGTGAGCGGCTCTGCTCCAGATCAAAGGCCCATTTCCTGCCTAAAAGTCCTTGAGGTCTTGTGAAGTGTCCAGCATCATCAAGCCTGGAGAATGCCGGGTTTCTGATCCCCACTGCTTGATCTCCATCACTGTGGGAATCTGTAAGTAGGAACATATGGCTGGAGGATCTGGACATTGCATGCAAGTCATCCTCATCATCCTCTTCCTCTGTAGACTCCTCATGGCTGGGTTGAAGCTGGAAGTCTCTCATCAGAGGCATGGTGGGAGAACTGACACGTGACGGTTCCCCAGATCCATATATTTCCTTGTCCCTCCATCCAGTGCATAGGTGAGGTAAAGAGAGATGGCATATACCTTCTGTTGAATCGCCATGCTGTAGTGGCCACCTAAAACTACCATCTTCCTCCTCTGGGCTTGCCAACATGCATTTGCTCCTGACCTCAAAGGGTCTGACACACGTCCCTGGTGGCAACTCCAGGGAAGGACGCTGCCGGCCAGGCCCCAAGCCTCTGAGTAGGGAAGGTGGCATACTGCGGTAGTGCTTTGGAGACGGAAGTGCTTGGCTGGGGGCAACACTTCCACCAATGTGGAGACAGCAGCTATGAGACACTTGTTCATGGCGGCATGTAATTGGCTGGCTTTGACCAAGACGGGCCACCTCTTGTTGCTGGTTGTCTGTGGCTGAGAGGAAGTTTAGAGTGTCCACTGCTAAAGCAGACAAGTCCTGCAACTGACCCAAGTGACTGTCTAAAGTGCGCATATTGTCCTGGATGATACTGACCTTCTCAGCAACCTCAACTAATATTCCAGCCATCTCTTCAGCCCTAGAAACAAACACAGAAGACCAACTTGAGTTCATTCCATTGATTTCAGGTAAACCAAATAATTTTAAACGGAAATTCAGATGCATATCTTCATTTACAAAGTTCAGTCAACTCATTAACTAAACAGAACTGAAATTAACTAAAACAGAACTGTCTGATGTAATTTCCTGCTGCATCCAAATGAGGTTTGGGAAATGAGTGAGTGAGTGAAGTGAGTGAGTGAAGTGACATGTGGCCAAGTATGGTGACCCATACTCAGAATTAGTGCTCTGCAAACACTCTCTAACGCACAAAGAACTATTAAATATGTAATCAAAGAGAACACTCCACATGCCACAAAGGAAACCACGCCCCTCTTCTGCATGCCTTTGCTGTCATGGAAATTAAATCATTTCTGCCTCATTCAAATTTTTTTCTAAACCTTCAGGCTTAATTAGACGGCTTTTCCTGTTCATTTTGAAGTTTGCGCTTTTCAAACGAACTATCAAATCACTTCTAAAGTTGGAAACATGGAGGTATGCCATGTGGACGTATTTGCGAGAGCTGCCACTGCAGGGAATGAAAAATAGAAGAGTATTGAAAGTTCAGCCCTCAACCTGTGACATGAGTGTTACCTCACCTGAGAGACCGAGCTTCTTGCAGCAGGAGTTGCAGGTGTGCTTGATAACAAAGCTCTGGATTGCATCATCACCCAAATTGGCAGGTCCAAACGCCATCTCTCCAGAGGAGCTACAACAGGAGAAAACTTTACTTCAGAGCAGAGTAAACAAATGCATTGAGAAGTACAAATTTGAGCAAATATATTTAAACATTTAGGACACTACACATTTGTTGTACCTATTTACCTTTTGTCATCAACTCTGATCAGTGAGGGGTCTGTGAGGTCCGCTCCCACACCTTCAGCCAAAAATAAAGATTAAATTCATCAACTTTCCAATAATAATAATAATTACAGGCTTGTAGAGTAAGCCTATCTTATACCTTGTAGATCCAACACTAGCAGTTCCCTGTTGGTATACTCGTATGTCCAGTGAGAGAACGCTAGCATTGCTTCTTCCAGACCAGAGGAGGGCGAGATCTCCTCTCCAGTATTATTGTTATATTTCCTGAAATGACCGCTCATGTTCTTCTCAACAGTCAACCACTGGCCGTCAGAGCGCCAGTGCAGCAAGGAGACATCCAGAAACCTGCACACATACACATACTTATGTATACAAAGTCATGGTAAAATCAACTTCTTGTCATCATAATAACACAGAAAGGATTCATAATGCTGACCTAGGACTGTAAGGCACACTGCTGGGTTTAATTTGGTTGAATCGCTGCATGAGTTTCTGTGCTGCTCTCTGTTGTTGGATTTCCTGCAGTTTGGAGAGAAATTAGTCAGCAGAGAAGCAGAGAGAATAATGATGAATAATAATAATTACTTTATTATTATTATTATTCATTATTCTTGAAGTTTGGAATCTGATAAAAAATATATAAATGTTATAACAATTTAAAAGAACAGTTTTCTATTAGAATATTTTTTTTAAATGTAATTGCAATTAAAATTTGCCATTAGAATTTGTGTGATGCTGATTTTTTTAGCAGCCATTACTTCAGTTAATCTTTAATTGTAATAATATTTCACAACATTACGGTTTTATCTGTATTTTTGATTAAATAAATGCAGCTTTGGTGAGCACAAGACACTGTTTTTTTTTTTTAAACAATAAATAAAATAAATCTTTTTTATTCCAAATATTTGACCAGTAGTTTGTATGTGTGTGTGTGTGTGTGTGTGTGTGTGTGTAAGTTGCATGCATCAATTGCAGAATTTACAGTTTATTTACACTACTGCTTATAATTCTTTCAAAGTGTAAAAAATGTACCCGTAGACAGAGATGAAGTGAAGTGCTGATTGGGAACACTTTCTGCCAGATGCGAACCACCTCTGGCCTGAAGGCTTTCACCACATACACTGATCCCAGCTTCAACACATCACCCTCAGCCCAGGTACAGACCACTTTGGTGGCCCTGCGCAGACCCCCATCCAGCACCTCCTGGTGGGCTAATGGCTGAAGAACAGCTGTACGTCCATGCTGAATCCAGGTGGAAATGCTAGAGGACTGATTTCCTAGTGAAGACCCTGCTTCTGTCTCCTCAAGTGTATAAATACAGACCTCAACACCACCTGAATAGAGCGGAGGACATTTATGTAAATAACTGAATCTGGCTAACGCTGGTTAAATAACCACGGTTTGATTATTTACCCAATAATGACACAGGGGTGAATGGTATAGAGTGAGCCAGTCTCATAAGGTTGTTCCTCTCCATTGCTGAAAGAAAAATCACCAAAAGAGATCCATCATATCCACAGAATAACAAAACAAAATATTTGAGGTGATAGTATGTAATTATTACTCACCTGAGTAATGCTGGCCTAAATCTTCAGTCAGCTTAAATGTAGAGCTCTTTACTAACATCAGACAGAGACAGAGCACAAAACACATATGTCCTTCACCAAAATCATGTAATTTACTTGCAACATAAACAGAATTACAATAAAAGTACAAATAACTTACCTTCTTGTGTCATACTGCTTACCCTTATAGGAAGTAGAGAAATTAGATGAACAGTTAGAAATATTTGCTCTTAATAATTAACATGTCTCATCAGATCAAAAACTGAACTTACGAGGGTCTTTGACTGATAGACCTGGCCCAGCTGCTTAGAAGTGGCTGCCCGGGGGTCACAGTGTTCTGAGGAGAGGTCATAACACTCAGCCCATCAAATGTCTCACAGACAGGAAAAAAAAACAGCACTATAGGTGAACTATGATGGGCCTTACCAGCCATAATGGGGCCAATTTTGTGTAATCCACTTGGTCAACATCTAATAAATAAAATGAAAAATGATCCCAGTGTCATTTTGCAGGTTGCTGTGATTTCATTTCAGGTAGTAATTCAAGAAATAAACTGAAATGTATCTAACTAATTTAGACATACAAATTCTAAGTAGACTGCTCAATGGCTTAATATTTAACAATACTTAACTATATATATATTAGGCCACGACTTCCCCGCACTTTCCCGTAAATGCACTCACTTGTCAGCTGCAGAGCGAATCCGGTTGATTTGACTGCCTTGTTGACTCTCCTTTTTGTCTCTGAAATATCCAGCAACACACTTCTCTTCAAACTCATGCAACTTCTTCAGATCATCAGGGGCCAGGAGTAATTCTGTACATATACCAGCAATAAATATGTGATAAAATTGTGTATAAAAATATGATTTTCATAAACAACAGTATGCTCTTTTTTTATTGGATCAGTCATAAATGTACATACATTTTTTTATGCAAGAAAAAAAATTGAAAACATAATTGTTGTCTCATATTGTCAATATTCAACTATACTGCAAATTCCAAAATAATTGAATTGGACTGAATTGTGAAAAAATAATTAAGAAATTGTGTCAAAAATCATTTCTAACCAAACATGTACACCACTAGTAAACAGACCTGTTTCTCAGTCAAACTCTGACAGGATCACAATAATCATGCAGCGAAGAATACCATGCTAATACTAAGCTACTCATATTGATATTTTAATTTAAAAGTATAATAATTTAATATTCAATTTCTTAATGTTTATTGAACACTTGATACTGCAGTTAGATAACATAAAATACATGTTCTTTATTTGTGTCTTTGTTCTGTTGCAGCACTTATTAATTGAATAAAATACCTGAATGCTACATGTCATTATTTAAATTTAATTTGTTCATATTTACATTAAGAATTTTACAATCTTTTGAAATAAAGATGCTTCTTACCATTTTTTGAAGAACCTTTTTTTCTAATTAAAGGATCCTCTACTGTTTTTTTTTTTTGTATTGTAACAATCCTGTCATGTCAATTATGTAAAGCATGTGAGTTGACATAACACAGAGGGCTATGATGGTTCATAAATAATTCACACAAACAAACACTTACTCAGACCAGTTCTTCCCCGTTTGGATGCCTTTCTGTGCTTCTGCCACATTGAGCTGAGACACAGAGTCATGTGACTGAGAAGGATGAGAGGGGGCGGCAGCCACGGCTTCTCCTGATATGTCATGATGTAACGATAGCGGTTGTATTTCCACAGCTTACGGGATATGGAGCTCATGTCAAAGTAAACATTGCTGTGAAGTAAATAATAAGGCAAAGTAGGTTAAACCATTGTCACAAAGCAACCAAGACTTCAACAATATATCAACACAGACTCCTGCAACAATCTTCCACTCTGGATGTCATGGCGCATATTTGTCCAACAACTCAACAGACCAAATGACCATCACACTAGGAAACAAATGAAAATGTGGTAGTGAATGATGCTTATGCCAGATGAAGAGCATACTTGAAGAATGCAATGAGTACATTGACCATGATAATGTACTGAACAAAAAGGTAGACGGCCTGCAGGAAGGGGGTGAGGAATGCTCCAGGGACACAGGTTTCAGGATTACTACAGGCTGTCAAAACAAAAAGGGATGATCACAATAGAATATAACATAAAATATCTTACAAATGTTAATAGATATTAGTAATAATAGAGTAGATCATATTCAAGACATAAAGAGTGAACCATAACCTGACAACCAAACATTAGAAGCTATGGGAAAAGGTTTATTCAGATCACATGAACTGACCAGACTGAACCTCAGCAGACTCACCATCAATCTCTCCAGCATACACCTCCCCAAAGATCATCCAGTAGGGCTGAAAGACTACATCTCTGAGCAGACTCCAGGACGGATCCTCATTAGGGGATAGGATAGACTTCCTGGACGTGCCAAAACTGACCAGCACAATCGCCATAATGACTACGATATAGAACATGTTGCTCATCTGTGCAAGAAAGACATTAATATACACATTTTAAATTATATTATTTGTTATTGTAAAATGTATCACAGTATTATAAAAGAACTGTTTACAAAAAACATAAAGCAAATGTTGCATGTATACTGTAATTATTTAGTGATACATTTCAATTTCACACCATTTTGGTGATCATGGTCAGGTAGGGTCCTGCATGCTGATTGACAGCAAAAAGGTCCAGAAGCCTGACAGACCAGAAGATGAAATCCAAAGAGTAGACAATGTGACTTGCTAAGCGTGTTTCTTGATGCCACCGGAGGGAGACCCCGACCAAGAACAGGAGGATGCCCATGAAGTCATTGATATTCCAGTACTCACTGAACCACACCTTCAGCTTCTTAGTGAACTTCCTGGGCTCCAAAACCCACACCTAGAAAACACATTATCATAACAGCACTCTCAACACAATATACTTAGTATGTCAATCGGTGGCTCTCAACTAGTGGCTTGTGAACCAGAATTAAGTAGTAGGCTTGTACTAAAAGGGTCATGAAAAGCAGAGAAAAAAATGCTAAATGCAAATATTCAAATGTAACTAACCATCATACATTAAATAAAAAAGTACAGTACTGTGGCACAAATTCATCTGTCACTTGGTAAAACCTGACTAAATTAGAGATAGGTAATGGACAGAATATCTGACGTACAAAACTTTATATGCAAATAAAATAATACACAACCCCACTGTATGTGGAAAATATTGAAATAATGTATATTGAAATATTTGGCTTGTAATTTACAACAATATTATAAGTAAAGTCTTTTATAAAGGAACTCCAAATATCTATCCAATATCTATCTATCTAAATAAATAAATAAATAACAAATGTCTTCTGCTATTTAATGTCTAGAATCATTACGAGTTATATGTAGTCACTTATGCATTAGATTGCTTTTAAATATTAGCAATATTTTGTTGCTGATTTAAAGGAGAGGACAAAAATGCTTTTTGTTTTCATTGTTGTACTTAATTTTTCTAGAAATAATTTTTTACTGTTATTCAGAGAATTTTTCTAACCAAAATACAATAAACAATCACTCAAACATATAGTCAATGGAAGAACTCTGTTAATAATTCCCACAAATGCACTTCTGCTGGGTTCATAGATAACAGAGGATGGGGGAGTCAGACAGTGGCATTCTCAGGGTCAAGCTTGAGAACAGCCTAATCAGAAAGAGATAATACCTTACTGAAGACCTTTGGAATCCAGCTGAGTAAAGATAAGACTTTTCAAAGACATCCTTTATTCTTTAATTGCCCTGAACAGCTGCAAAGGGCACTGAGCCAACCATTCACAGACAAAAGCAGACATTGATGATTTCATACTGTATATTTCTTTTAACTGCTGGAGAGGGCCGTGATTTTAAGAGCACTCACCTCTCTGGCTTTCTCTGCTGCCATGGTCAGGATGTAAGTTATGACCAAGCACTCCTGAATGTTGGGTTTCTCATCCAGCCTCACCAGCACAGTATAAGAGAACATCATGAGGAAACCCAAAAACGCCATCTGTGTGGACAAATTAAATCTTCAGAGATGGAAGGTTGAAAAGAAAGAGAGCCTGAGCAAGAGAGTGTGAAAGAATGAAGTAAGGTGGAGGTGGAATTTAGGGGAAACCTACTGTGTGAAACCAGAATTTGACCACCGGAGCAGTATAGAAGTCATACACCTTTCTGGTCCAGGGACAAAGACATCTGCTCCCTCTCTCCTCATCACCCTGAATCTAGAAAAAGACCACTGTCAATGTAAATTACACACTGTGCCATAAGAAGTCAAAGAGTGTGTAGCGTTTTATAGGTTGGCAGCAGTGTTTCTAACTGAAAGTAGAGATGCCATTTTTCAGAAGCATCACTAGTTTAACGGGCTAACATGCTACAAAAGCATAATTGGTTTGTAGTGTGTTAGCAGGACCGTAAATGTTTGTTACAGTGTGTAGTGTCTGTCTACATTCCTTACTGCATTTGTTGTCCCTTCTTGCTCTGATGACCCAGGGTTCCCTGGGTCCCACCCAAACTGCAAGGCTTCCTGGGGCTGAGGAACATGGGACATCTCTGCCTGACTCTTAAACTCTAGCATCTGAATGGCCACAGGCATCAGGATACTGGCAATAATCTGGGGAGAAAGGATGTGGTTTTGGACAAAAGCCATTAAAAATAACACAGATCTGGGTCACAAATATGCTGTTAAATGTTAAATGTCAAGAGAAAGAAAATGAAAAGAATAAAAATTTTGACACATGGCTGTCAGCTTCACAAATATGTTTGAAATGTAAGATATTTGTGTCACTTCCGTTTTGCCTCTTTGCTGTGTAATTACAGCAGAGAATCACAAGGAATTTCTGCAGTGAAAGAGGAGGATGGGAGCGAAACATGTCGCAGGTTAGACTTAAACCTGCATTTTCCCTGTAAGCACCACAGTCCAACATGTCTGGAGAACTTGTGCTAATAACAGCTTGAAAGTAATTTATGCATTCATATTTTAGAAATATTACTACATTCCTGATCAAACAAGCATGTAATGTAGTTTACAAAATGGCCATGCGTATAATTAAATAATACACCACATACTGAAAGCAACCAAATTCAACAGATAATTACCCTTTCTGCAGCTTTGTAAATCAGAGGATGACAACAAATGAAAAATGTGTTATTAAAAAGAGTTCTGCTATGACAACTCTTGGAGCGTTTAGCATGGTAATATACATGGCAATGTCAATGTGTTTGGTCTTGGTGGAATAAATCTGCTACGCTGCTGCTGCTCCAGAGCAAGTACCGAGACTTGCTACTGCCAGTACATCCATGAAATGATTCTGTGAGCATGTAAGAAATACTGCTGCTGCACACGACATATATGAGACAACCCCATATAAAACATACATGAAATCACCCCGTAGCAGATCTGTACAGGTGGAGCTGGGGAAGGTGGAAGGTTCTGAAGCGCGCTGCAACTGCTACAGCAAGCACTAGCCGAGTATTTGAATGTTTGAGCAGCAAGCTCATTGGCTGCTGATACAAAAAGAATGAATCAGCTGCGCCACGTGAATAATGATGTCATTATGTCAGACTGAGTTAGAACCTATCGGCCTGTACCATCTAGAGCAGGGCTATTCAATTAGTTTAGTTTGAGGGCCGGATTATTGAATTGAAAATTTGAAGGGGGCCAAGGGGGAGGGGGGCCGTCCCGATCTCTTTCTGGGGGGCCTATAAAATTAGAAATTAAATTTAAATGCATATAATATCAACTAATATGACCAACACCAACATTTATTTAAAAAAAATTAGTGCTGTCTGTCAGTCGTTTAAATGTTTTTTTTCTGTAATTAATCATGATTAATTGCATATTAATATGTTGTCACGATTTCACATTGCATCTCTTCGTTTTCTTTTTTGGCTGTGAAACCACGGCCTGGGCCAGTGATGCCACCTTGTGGACAAATTAATTAGTGCAAAAACAATTCAAGGTGTATGTGCGACCTGCGCGTACTCTTCCCTCGGGCCGGATAAAGATGATTGGCGGGCCGGATTGGGCCCGCGGGCCGCCAATTAAATAGCCCTGATCTAGAGTTTCATGACAGAACTTTGTATTAGTTCATCTATGCTATGCTGCAGAAGATGATCCATGTAAGTAAGTTACACTTTTTAAACACAATCATCAAGCATCTCAATTCAACACACCTTGAACCAGGAGTTCTTACTCATGTTGAGCCGGCCCATCCACAGGTCTGTAAGGAGCATCTGAGTGCAGTTGTGAGCCACAAAGAGCCTGAGCCTTGAGGAGACGGCCATTTGCAGACAAGTGAAATTACTCCATTCCTTCATCTCCCAGGTCAGCAGCTTCATCGCCATGCGCTCGTTCTTTCTGAAAGCCTGATCCAAGAGATCCACAGCCAACTGTCCAAACTCTCTAAAAGATCAATACAATCACATTGCATTGTTTTATTTTTTTTATTTTTTTATTTATCAGTAGACAAGTTTCTAACTCAAAATCTTTAAACATATCTTAATCTTTTGAGATTCGGTTACTTCTAATCCAGTGTAATCTCCATTAAGTGATATTTAGCACATGAAGTTTGTATTACAAGCTGTAGAATGAGGAAAAACGCAAACTGACAGAGAGTTCTTCTTCAGCTCCTCGGCCATGCTGTCACCCATATTGCTCTCCTTGGCTTCCACTGCCATAGCACGGTAAAGCTTGCAGGCCACAACCGCCCTGGCCATAGCCTGCTCTCCATGCTGCCACAGGAACATCGCCATCTCTTGCCGATGCTTGAGCACTGCCCACACAAACAGGTCGTTAAAAGTGCATACAAACTCGGGGCTCGGGGTTGACTTCACGTCCTGAGGCGCTACCGCACCCTCCTGCAAAGACACAATTCTGGGTGTTTTTAATAAATGGAATGATTGTGAATGTATTTGTAAACTTATGACTCATTGTTGCGGCTGTGAACAGAATAGGGATGTTGAAAGAACCTGCTGTCTGTACGGCCGAGCAGTTCTGTGGAAATGGGAGCGAGATGGGGAGGTCTCTGGAGTTAGAGCTGCTTTCCTGGCCTTGAAGAAAGGGCTGGAAGTCTCCTTACCACCCTCCTATCCAAATCAAAAAAACCTAATTGAATTTAAAATTAATTTCAAATAATTATCCCAATGAATCAGAAAGAAAGCAAACCTTAGCTGGGTTATGGAAGCGACTGTACATGGCTCTGAAGCTCTTGCGTGTATATGTGCTTCGATAAGCTCCACCAATCAGGTATTCAATCACCATTCCAATGTCGATTAAAGATATCCTATAAACAGCAGGCAGACGAGTCTACAAAAACACAGAAAATGCTTATGGAAACACTTTTTCAGGTCAAGGACCCCTTAGTGGATTGTACCCCTTGGTGGATCAAAGAATAACTTTGTAAAATAACAGTAAACTTGTAACATTATTACAATTAAAAATTACTGTTTTTATATATACAGTATATATTATTTAAAATGCTATTTATTTCTGTGAGAATTACTCTATTCTTCAGTGTCATGTGATCCTTTAGAAATAATTCTAATATGCTGATTTGGTGCTTAGTTAATTAAGTTAGTAAATTGTTACTTTTTCCACAAAAATTCAAACAATAATTGTCCGATTCCCTGTTGACTCCCACACAATGAAGAACAGAAATAACTTCAAGGTTGTACTTTATACTAACCTGTCTGGCATCCTCAATGATGTGTCGAAGGAAATGATCTGAGGAGCCTTTATGCTAGAAAATACAGATGTACTTATCATAAGAAGGATCAGAGATATCCGCTTATATCGGAGACAAAAGCTTCATGCAAGTGGTAAATGGGCATTACTATGTTGTAGAGCTGTTCCAGACGAGAAATGGTCAAGAAGCGGCTCATGGTCATGCCGTTCTCAATCAGCAGCTTCACAAAACTGACACGATCCATTAACAATGCATCCAACATGGTCTGCTCCAGAGATCCCACCTACCAAATCCAGCACTGGATTATACACATCTGTTCAAACTCATGAATACCTTAATCCTGGCTGTAAAATCACAACTGTACCTGCCACTGTTGTCCGTACACCAGAATGTTGTCCTTTGCTACATCAGCTCTGTCCCAGGCCAACGTGATATTTAGCTGCTCCTCAGGGGAAGCTCTGGTACCTGTATTTTCATTTTTCGGGTGAACAACCACATTAATCCCACATTTAATTAATATGATAACAATATTACATACCTCTCAGTGATGTAGTCAGGATCGCAGTATCTGCCTCTTGAAGGTCCTCAGATTCAGAGTCAAAAATAGTGATCTAAAATGAAAAATTGTCTAAGTTTGACCTCTAATTTTAACCAACACAGATGGCCAGCATTAAAACAGATTTGTAAACTAGTGGCACTGCTTTTGTGTCATGTTCAATCTAGCCAACAGTTATTTATTTTGTTTGGTATTAGTATGAAACCACCAGCCTCCCATGCCAATATATAAATGCATGTAACTCTATAAGACACCCAGAGGAGATGTTCTTCTCTTAACATGCCTTTGGCATTTCGTCTTCACATGAGTGATTCATACCCAATCAAAGAATCTGTGCGCTTGGGGACCAAATTAATCCCTTCTACTCGGAAATAATATATGGAAATATGTTTCATGCCATCATTCCAATTATTCTGTTCTCTCTCAATTTAGAAGCTCAGATGTGGGATGGGTGTGGTAAACTACAACATTCCTTTTGATGGAGGCTTAGCATGAGAGCTATCGGCGTAGTGACAGAGACCGATACACAGCAGGCATCTTATCACACTAAACAACCAGTGTTTACCGCCAAGTAGGAGGAGAGAGGAAGAAGATAGAAGAAGAGGAAACAGCCAGAGAAATGCAGAAGGGGATTTGAATATGTTGCACTAGCTTCACAGCTTAGAGGACAAGAACTTTGCTGATGAGTGAGAAATTCAAGATTAAGTTAGGACTGAATGGTATTTCCTGAACTGACGATTAGAATCTGCAAACTGATCTGTGTCTCCTGAAACCATGACAGCGGAAATGTCTTTTAATGGTTTAATTTTAGTTTCACTTTTTGTTTTAGTTAACTATAATAACCCTGGTGAGCACATATTTAAAGAGATCAAGACATTCATCATCATCTATACAGAAAATGTACAATCAGTCATAAGTAAATAAACACTGACAGAGTGATTGGGACCCAGATATGGGTAGTACATGGCTAGGCACCAAAAAAATTAAATTAAATGAAATTAAATTAAGAGTGTTTGCAGAGTGATACAAGAGACATGAAACTAGCACAGTTTCAAACTGGTCAATGACACTGTTTAAGTGACGTGACATGTGGCCAAGTATGGTGACCCATACTCGGAATTAGTGCTCTGCATTTATCCCATCCAAAGTGCACACACACAGCAGTGAACACACACACACACACCGTGAACACACACCCGGAGCAGTGAGCAGCCATTTTTTGCTGCGGCGCCCGGGGAGCAGTTGGGGGTTTGGTGCCTTGCTCAAGGGCACCTCAGTCGTGGTATTGAAGGTGGGAGAGAGCGCTGTACATTCACTCCCCCCACCTACAATCCCTGCCGGTACGAGACTCGAGCCCACAACCTTGGGTTATGAGTCCAACTCTCTAACCATTAGGCCACGACTTCCCGTTTAGCGGCCATTATACAAAACTTTGTCATAATTGACCAATCAGGGCCAAGTATTCCAGATGTAAAATAAGGTTATTTAACTTACAAGCTCTCTATGTTCCATGCATTCCATGAGTATGTTGAGAAGTTCAGAGGCCTCTTGTCTTTCCACTCCAAACATTTCCTGAATCCTCAGTAGGACATCCTCCTTAATATCCAAATCCAACTTTCTATGACAAATATATGAGACATACACAGAAACGGGTCAAAATATTCAATATAACAGAACCCAAACATTATTTAAATTCATCCACATTTATGTGAGACATGCCTGTCTACAGCTGTTTGTTTGTGTATTAAAGCCAGCAGGTCTGCAGCTCTTCCTGTTCCCTCAAACACCAGCACAGGCACAGGAGAACTTCTGCGCACATGCTCCAGCACCACTGAGAGGATGGCAGGACCCCCTTCTACTACAACACACACTAAAGGCACATGCTCAGGCAGCCCTAAAATCAATACACACACACATATATATACATCACACATGCACATACCATTTAACTCAATAGACATTTGACAGTAGACACAAGCAGAAAACACTTACTAGGGTGGATCTTCTGAAAGTGTATATGCCTTTCTAGCCTTTTCCTCAGGTCTATTTGACAACCTGATTTACCCATGGTCCCATCATCAACTAAAAGGAAGTGTGAATGCATGCCGTTCAGACTGGCACGTTTACTCAGAGGATTACCCAGAGCCTGGTAGTGCCTCAAAACCTAGGACAATAAACTCCAACATCAGTATAGCTGAACCAAAACAAAATACAGAAAATATATAACATGATACATAAAATAAATCAGAACAAAAATAGAAAATAATGATATAAGAAAATAAAAATAAACAAAAATGACATTGCTAGGTGCTATTTTATTTTATATATTTTTTTCATGATCAATGTCACAAATTTACTTATTAGTGACTTGGAAATGCAAAATCTTAAATGTATTATTTGTTTTATATCATAATATCATAACATTGTTTTACATTTTTCAAAATCCTAAACTATTGTTTACCTCCAGGTTTAAATGATTTTGATTTTGAATCCTGACCTCAGATCCCACTGTACACTGCAATATAATTCAATAATATAGTGGAGAATTGTCAAACTCACATCACGGCCAATAAGGTCACTGTTATTCTCAATAATCCCCCAGGGTGGGATCCCTACAACATTCCTCTTCCTGTGGTCATGTGACCCATACACTTTTACAGCATCACCAACATACTTAGACACACCTGGATTCAAAGAGAAATAAGGACCAGTGTTATTATTGCTAACTACAACTATTCAAAATTGTTTTTGGTAATTGAAATACAAAGCTGAAATAAAATATAAATATAAGATGAAAAGCTTGAACTTAAAGGGGATGCAAAATTCACTTTTACATGGTGTTTGCATAAAAATGTGTCTTAGCAGTGTGTGGACACAACCACCCTACAATGATAAAAATAAAAAAAATTTTAATCCCCAAAAATCTTAGTCTCAATCATCGAGCTGTTTTGATTTTCTGAGCAATATGACGTCACATTGCTCAGGCACCACCCACGACCGCTCACGGACTGTCCCGTATAGGGCTGTCGCGGTGAGGGAATTTCCCTTGCGGTAATTTTGAGTGGCTCAATAGCGCGGTATGCGGTATTATCGCCATACATAGACATATATATATATTAACTGAAATAAGAAATACTTGGCAACTAAGTGAGATCAATCCATTTAATTTTAAAGTACCAAAAATACAAAAATACAAAAATAAAATTTAAAACCTGCAATATAGATATATTTTTTAGGAAAAAAATTATAAAAATAAAAAAAAAAAAAAAAGAAATATATATATATATATATATATATAAATGAGTTACATCTCCCTCAAAA
>NW_015555728.1:1054051-1080801 GCF_001515605.1 Sinocyclocheilus anshuiensis
CAATGCGTAATCTTAAATGCATTATTTGTTTTATATCATCACATTTCTTTGTTTTGAATTTCTCAAAATCCAGGTTTAAATGATTTTGAATTTAGATTTTAAATCCCCTTCACCTCAGATCCTACTGTACATTGCAATATAATTCAATAGCATAGTGTAGAAATGTAGAACTCACATCCTGGCCAATAAGGTCACTGTTATTCTCAATAATGCCCCAGGGTGGGATCCCGACAACATTCCTCTTCCTGTGGTCATGTGACCCATACACTTTTACAGCATCACCAACATACTTAGACACACCTGGATTCAAAGAGAAATAAGGACCAGTGTTATTATTGCTAACTACAACTATTCAAAATTGTTTTTGGTAATTGAAATACAAAGCTGAAATAAAATATAAATATAAGATGAAAAGCTTGAACTTAAAGGGGATGCAAAATTCACTTTTACATGGTGTTTGCATAAAAATGTGTCTTAGCAGTGTGTGGACACAACCACCCTACAATGATAAAAATAAAAAAAATTTTAATCCCCAAAAATCTTAGTCTCAATCATCGAGCTGTTTTGATTTTCTGAGCAATATGACGTCACATTGCTCAGGCACCACCCACGACCGCTCACGGACTGTCCCGTATAGGGCTGTCGCGGTGAGGGAATTTCCCTTGCGGTAATTTTGAGTGGCTCAATAGCGCGGTATGCGGTATTATCGCCATACATAGACATATATATATATTAACTGAAATAAGAAATACTTGGCAACTAAGTGAGATCAATCCATTTAATTTTAAAGTACCAAAAATACAAAAATACAAAAATAAAATTTAAAACCTGCAATATAGATATATTTTTTAGGAAAAAAATTATAAAAATAAAAAAAAAAAAAAAACTAAAACTTAAAAATATGAAAATGGAAAATATAAAAATAAAAGCCGATTTAAACTATTAACAAATACTACAACAGCATATATAAAATACTAAAATAACAGTGATAAGGTCATAATGAATATACATAAACTTTCTTCAATATGAAAGAAGTTATATGTACTGTGCTTCACTACAAAACAGTGTGATAGCAAAAACAGGACAAAACAAGCACAAACCTGTATTAATCCCATCAGTCAGTATCCATGCTCCAGTGCTCTCTGCAGCTGTGACGAGTCCTGTGCTGAAAGCCTGGTACACCCGTGGAGACAGAGGAAAGCCCTCTGTCCCTCCATGCACAGAGATCACCAACTTGGGCATCTCCATGTGCCATTCTCTCAGCATCAGTTGGACCAGGAGCTCTGGAGGAGTGTCACTGGAAAGACGCACATACTGTAGAGAAAATAGCACTTTACTGTATGAACTATGCACAATTCTATTTTATAAATGCACTGTTAGGCATAAACACATCTGCAAGGAAGTTTGCATGCAAGTTATTTCTCCTTGTATGCACCAACCTTGGCACGACATGTGCGCTTTGTGCTGGCCTGGAAATCCAGCAATCCAAAAGCATCAGTGGGGCTGACACTGGTGTGTCGCAGCACTGACCACTCCTCCTCATCAGTAGAGTCAGGACCAGGGCCATGTCCCAGCAAGCCAGAGTAAGGACCCACATGCTCCGCGATCAGCCTCCCACAACAACATCTGAGGAAAGAGATGACATGAGCAAAGCTGAATGAGAAAAGAAGAGACATGAAGGTATGGAAGCTCATTTCCACCATGTAATACAAAAAAATAATAATTTGTGACGTTTATGTTGCAATTCAGACTCTGTTTCTCACAATTCTGAGAAAAAAAAAGTCAGAATGATGCAAATCTTGCAATTCTGTCTTTTTTCCTCAGAACTTTGAGTTTACATCTCGCAAATTTTTTTTTTCACCATGGAATAAAAAAAAAGGTAACCAACTTTTTATTTCACAAATCTGACTACTTTTCTCAGAATTGCAAGAAAATGGTCAGAATTATGAGATATAATTTTTACCTTAATATTTTCTAACCTTATTTTTTACTCTGTGGTGGAAATGGGCTTCCATTTAACCACTTCAAGACTGCTGAAACTTTTCAGATTTTCACGTTTCCCACAGCTTTTGAACAGTGAACTTCCATGACTTTTCCAGTCGTGATTACTCAATAAGGAATTTAAAATTATTTTATAGAGATCACACTCACAAAGAGCAACATTCTCTCTTGATTCTTCAACTTGATTCTACCAAGAATTTTCCAGACTTGAATACCACAGTTTTAAAATGTCCATGACTGTAAGCTTTACATAAAAATAAATAAATAAATAGAGGATGAATGTACTGATGATCAAAAAATAATACCTTACTAAGCTTTGGCACACTTGACACACTGGATAACACCTGCAAAACAGCAAAAGCTGCAATTCATATGGGTCTTTTAAGACAAAATGAGTAACCTCAACAGTTCCTGATAAACTCACATTATCATTGCTAAAAGATAATATGCAGATATGACAACCAAGATTATTAAGCACACCTGTGATGATCACGTGAGGCTGGCAGAAATTTGACACATTCTCTCTTGCAAAAAGTGGCCTGGATCCAACTGCGCCTAGACTGAAGGGAAAACAGCTGTATAAGGTTTGTTATACTATAGGCCTACTAATATGAGCCGCGATAACCACTACATTAGAAGCATTGTTGTTATTGTTAACTAAAAGTCATTTTTGTTCATTGAAATAAAGCTGAAATAACGTCAAATGAAAATATTACATAAAAATAAGAAATGCTGCATTGGCAACTAACTGAAATCAAATAAGTTGAATCTGAACTATTAAAATTATTAAAAACTGAAATGGTAAATAGAATTATTTAAAAAATTATAATAAAAAAGCCAAAAACATAACAACATTTCTAAAACTTAAATTAAAATGAAAACTGAAACTATGAAATTAATTCAGAATATTTAAAAATATGATAATAGTATATAAATAATGCTAAAATAACAGATGTGGTCATAAAGTAATACAGATATACATAAACTCTCTTAAGGCACTTTTACACATCTGAGTTAAGGCTGCTCTGTGCCTGTTCAAAATTCTGCATAAAAACCAGATTAAGTTATGCCTGCCCTGACCCACTTTAGCCCCTATATATCAAAGTATACAGTTATAGCTGTGTAAATGCATTTATGACACCTCTGAGAGGCATTAAACAATCTATGTAAAAACATCTCAAATAGAAGCCACTTCAGAAGCGCCTCTGTGCCACCTTTGCAGTGTATTTTTACAGATATAGCCTACATAAACTCTTATATTGTGTGTGTGTGTGTTTGTGTGTGTGTTGCAACATACCATTTCTCCTCAAATCTCCTTCAGAGCTGAGTGAGTCAGTCATGAATAAAAAACAAACAAAAAAACAATGCATTAGTGTGAGGGGGAAAATTACGTCTATACATCCTTTTCCGGGAATTATTAGGTGAAATTACCAGACACCAATGGGAAACAAAATTCCTAACTTAAAATACCGCCATCTAGCCGAAAAACAATTGAAAGGGTGGAGGGCGTCCTCGCCCAAAACAGACTGAAACATACAGTACTTTCACTTAACTGTACAACCTGAAGAGCCCAGTCTGTTCAGAAACACATAAATGCATTTAAACGAGAAGAGGTCGCAAACTGCTGTAACTACGCATGGAAAACAACAGTCCTGTGTGGAATGGGGAAAGAGATAACTCAAACACAAGTTTTAACATGACTTGGAGTAAAGCCCCCTGGGATACAACTTTTCGTTTCATACAACAAGGCAGCTATTAACGGTAGATAACATACGCTAATGCTCAGCATAGCTGTTTAATTACCTGTGTAATAGCGTTGTTTTCCCAGTCATGTTTTCCAAAAAATCAGCGGATTCTTATTCCTGCATTAAGCGCGCATAATAGAAGAGATGCGATCAGCTAGGAAGTGGGTGGTCTTTACCACGAGTGTGGACACGCAACTGGAACTTTTTGAAGCTCGTGCTTATTCAAGAGACAGTAGTTGCATAACAAATGTAACTGCATTCTTCCTGTATTCATTTCGAAATGTTTATCAGATACTATGAGATTGAAGTTTTTCTCGCTTAAAGTGTTGTTTATGATTTAGCATCGGTTTCAAAGCTGCGAAGCGAAAAGGGAAAATAATGTTCGTCAATGACGAACTAAATGAGCGCGGGCTGTTAAAGTTAGTTAAGGATGAGCGCAAATAGAAAGACCGACGTCTAGCCAGACCTCAATCACGAGATCCCTCCTTTACAAACAATGTTTAGTTATGAAAATGTTAATTACTGCATAATAATCATCAAATATAGCTGCAAATAGCAGTCATTGGGTTTATTTGCATATAAGCACACGATCACTCACATTTAAAATAAAACTAACTTGTAATATAATTAACACCAGTTCGAACAATTTAGATGCATTAGCCTACTTGTATGTACGGTAGATTGGTTCCTACTGTTATAGCGCCTCCTTCTGTCAAAAACCGAATAAAACATTGCATGCTTCCGACAGGCCCACCAAGTTTACTGACAATTTGATGTTGTTAATCTGATCGAATATCTTATGAAATCGCATTGGCTGATGGCTGCCATTATTTTTAAATATGTAGTTGTCCTCATAATAGGGCTTCATATACCAGTTTATATCAAACACATGGCATAAAAGTATTTACAGTACGTCGATCATGCCAACAGTTACATATTTACATTTTTATTTACGGATTCCATTCAGGATTTTTTTTTTTTTTTTTTGCTATAACTAAAATAGATTTTCACTCAAAAGTAATGCATAAAAAAAATCTATCAACTTTTCATAGCAGTAACATTCTACAACAGCAAATATAAAAATATATATTAAGAGAAAATATGTAATTATTTAATAATAATAATAAAAAAAAAACGTTTCATGTTATCTGAGGTGTGGAGCTTGATTCTCGCATGCTTCCATTTCTGATTTTATTTCTAGGTCAACAAAAAAATTAAATTCTTCTGACAAATTATCAAACAATTGTGTGAATTGTGCCACCCAGAACTTAGCCTGACAACATAACTGCTGCCACACGTCGATCTAAAACAAGTTTGTCCTGTAGACTATATGTTTAGAAAGAGGACAACAACCTCTACAGTGGGCTCAATACTGGGACTATACTGATCCATTAAAGTATATTTTTTGACTTGTCCTTGAGGTTAAAGCATGTCTCTGAAGAGTTATTTCATTAGATTAAGTACTAACAAGACATTATTTTCATTTTTCATGCACATCCCATTTCCACATATTCCATAAGGCGCACCCAGATAGGACAAAGTATCAAAACTTGGCTTACCATTGTAGCATTTAACTTGCATACTTATTTTAGCTTAGCAGATGAGCAGGACTATCTCTACATGCTGATCACGGGCGATGCAATCTTCTGATAAAGGTGGTATGTTCTCAGCCCTTATTCCCTCCTAGATCAAAGGTCATGAGTATCTGACACAACAGTGTGAAAACAGGTATATTTCACTTCCTTTGGGTGAGGAATGGGGAAAGAAATCAAACACCATAGTTCACAGTAGTTCTTTACTACTTCAAAAATAAGAATCATGAAATCAGACAGGTCACCAAAGACATTGCAAGCCAATATCATGTATAAGAAATACATTTTATTGTTGTTGAGCAATTTCACAAATACTGCAATTACGATTCTGGCCACTGGAACATATAAAGCACTTGCTGTATCTACTAAGATCAGAAGCAACACATACTGTTGTCAAAATTATAATGTTGTTCAGAGGAAAAGAACAAGGCCCTAAAGTTTACAAAAGTGAAACACCTAAAGAATATACCTAATGAACACCATAAACATAAAACAAATCAGGCTCAGTCCAAGCAAAAGAAAGGTTTGCGTCACCACATATAATTGCTTTCACAGCTATACTGGAAAAAAAGAAAAAGAAAAAAAAAACAACATTCACGATTAATCTAATATGCTTTCACACTTCTGAACACTTGACCTCTGTAGGACAGGAATATGAGGTCATGTGACCATCATGTATTTCCACCAGAATGGAAGCTTCTGCTGGAGGCCTCCACACTGTACACAGCACAAGGCTATGTTTTTATGTTCATCTAGTGCAGACCAGGGGGAATCATCTCATCATATCCAGGCAGGTAATTTTGCAACACCTTAACAAGAATGTCATTGTGTATTGGGGATCTCTTCACGTTTCCATCGCCTCTAAGTCTTTGGTGGAAGAGGCTATGTAGGACCCAGCTGAGGGTTCAGTATCCAGGAGAGAGAGATCCAACTCAGGCAGTGGACCCCGCCAGAACTGGAAAGAATTGAACAGAGAGAGGTCCTCATCTGTGTGCATTACCTAGTGGGATACAAACAGAGCTGAATTTCCAAAGCGTTTACTACAGCAACAACCTACACCAACAAGGGTGAAGTTTAATAGAATATGCTAATTATACCTAAAGTACCTTTAAGTTTAATAGTCTTTAAGTTGAACATAAATTTGGACAGAAAAAAATGAGTCGGGTCAGATAGATATATAGAACGACAGATGATAAAACAGATGACTATACATATAATTTAGATAGATAAGCAGAAGGGTCTGTCTACCATCACAGCACCATTCCATATGCCACCTGAAATATATGTAGACTGATATCATAGTGGTCATGCACCGCCACCACATGTTCATCTGCCATCATTGCACATTATTCTACCTGACGCCACACAGCAACACGAGTTTGCGCTCAGGTGCTTGTACTAGTTAGTGTGAAACTTTACCTTGTCTCCTGCAGTAATGTTATTTCCTTCGTCTGTCCGTTTTTTTGACTCAGTCTGAAGCGCGCGAGATGACCGTCGCGTGACAGGTCTAACGTTACCAGCATCATCCTCGAATGTTCTAGACTTGCATGCGTCCCTGTCTGCCAGCACTGAATTAACCCTGTTTGCAGCCACTTTTCTCGGTAGGTTATCTGTATCCAGTGAATCATCGAGATAGCTCGGTCTTTTCCTGCAGCGTTGTGCAGCCACTGACAATAACGTGGGTGGATTTGCGTTTTGGATCACGTTCACACCTCCGACCGGTTTGTCGTTGTCGGAGAGAGAACGAAAACATCTTTTATGGAGGACTTCGGGAAGCAAAATGTCCTCTGCTCTCCGTTTGGTCATGTGTGCGACCAGATGTATTCAAAACTTAGCTTCTATAAAAGAGCGGCAAGACTTTTTTTTTTAGTACGTAGAGGTTCAATTTTTCAGCTGTTTACGACAGTTGTGTTGTATCTGAAGTTGAAACGCGTGTTTGAATACAGCGCCCTCTGTGGCCAGAAAGGTCGAACAACAACGTTTGTTAGGAGAAGTGTCATAATTTATTCACTACCTTCCAAACAATTATTGTGGAATTTGTGGGGTGAATAATAAACAGACGCAAACGCTTAGAACAAACAGTCATGTTTATGAAAAAATATTCCCATTTTTCTTGATTGTAAGTTTTATTACCGTATATGTACAAGATCATGAAAAATCTGTTAAGTTTAAAACAACTTTATTTTAGTGCAATTTTGATGGTCAACATATTTCCTAGGAGAGCCTGGAATAATTGTGCAAGATCCAGAGCAGGCTCATATTCAGACTGTGAATATGATTTTGGACATAGAAACTCTTGATAATGTAAATAATTGCAAGAAAACACTGAAATGTATGTGTGAAGCAGCACCTAAAACCTGAGGAATACAAAGCAAAGCACCAAAACATAACATTTTTGGTAAATATAAAGATAATTCAGCACATAATAAAGCTCCAGTCTTGCTGTATTACCAGGAATATGCTATAATGTTGGCATTCATGATTAAAAGCATCAGTTTATTATTGGGCCATATGTCTGTGAATTCGTCCAGAGCTTCTCCCTTTTAAATATCATGTTGAGCTTCTTTTCTGTAAAGAATCCTCAGTCTGGCCATCTTTAGGTGTCTGATCTCCGTTGATCAACTGTTCTGCAGGTTTCCGTATGATAAAAAAGATACAGTCATAAAGGTACTTGAGCATGGAGCGGTCGTTCTCGGTGTACGTGCTGGGAACAGACTCTCTCTCCAACTGTGGAAAGAAATACAGTAATACAGTTTATAACAACAATTTACTCTGTTAAATAAAAAAAATTGCTTGGAGGAGAAATGAGTTTAGATATACAGTTTAACTATTTACCTCCAGGACAAATCCATATTTTAAAATGACAGCCTTTATTTCCTCATAGCTCAGCTCAATGGAAAATTCATTGGCCATATTCTCATAGTGATAAAGAAGTGGACCTTTGAGAACAAATACAAAAAGCTTTCAACCACACCTGTGTTTTCAGCCTTTCGTTTACAGATAACATTTGACTGAAAATGATTCTACAGAATCTGTGACTTACCCAAATTTATCCAGACACCACCAGGTTTTAGAATATTCCAGATGGTTTCAATGTAATCAAGAACATTGTGGGCGGTGTCAATGAAGAAACAAGTAGCAACACAATCCCACATTTCTGTAAGGAGGATACAACTTTAAATGTTAAAATGTCAGATGTGTTATTGTCTCCAAGTGCAAATTATAATAATGTACTTGTTTATTAAAATAATCATAAAAACTCACCAGGGTCACTGTATACTTCCTGGAAGTCTCCAGCGACCATAGAGAAGTCTGAGTCTGCTGGGAGACTCTGTGGATTGACATCAGGAAAGGACACAGGTCTTGTCTGATCTGAGGACATTTTGTTATTACTGAACTGGTGAATCCAGGGATACAGTGTCAGTGCATTTTCCTTATCACACCTGAGAGACAAAATATCAGTTAGCTTCCTCCTCTTTAATACAGATGTCATATACCATTCTGATTGCTTCGAATTTGTAGTCAGTATTGTGATATGCACAATCCTAGAAGTTCAATCAGAAATAAAAGTTCTAGTGTATTTTACCATATGCCTCCAAGTTACACAATTTAACATGTCACTGATACTTAATAGAGGCAGTTCCCCAAATTTAGAGAGAGAAATTTAATAAATATAATATATAAATATATCTATTGTTCTAATATTTAATCATTTTTATGTGAACTGTTCTACTTAAATTGTGAAGATGTTAATGTGGTATACCTGTTCAGAACAAAATTAGAGGAGAAGAGCATGAAGAAACTCCACTCGTTGCCTTGGCACGAATAGCCCAAATGAGCGATTTCCCAAGCAAGCCGACCCAGACCTGCCCCTGGCACTAACACTCTGACCTGAGACACATCACTGTAGAAAGAAATATTACAAGGAGTCTAATTCATTTCTTTATCATTTATAAATCATTATAAATTGAGCCCATTTGACATAAGGCAGCATTTATTTAATAAAAAAATACAGTAAAGACAGAAATATTATTGCAGTTTAAAATAAGTCTTTTCTACTGGAATATATTTTAAATCGCAATTTATTCCTATGTTAGATTTCTTTGCTGAATTTTCAGTTGCCATTACTTAATTACGTGATATAAATTGTGATATATTTTTCTCAAGTTTCTTTGATGAATAAAAAATTCAAAGCAACAGCATTTAGAAATCTTTTTTAACTTTAGAAATATCTTTACTGTCACTTTTGATCAATTTAATGTGTCCTTGCTGAATATTAAAAAAAAAAATGGTAGTGTAAAGAATGGTTGTGTATCTACTGATCTATGGATTGCTCATGACGTCATAAAAAGTGAACCCACCGTGCCGTCATATTGCTATTTCCTATTATTCCCATGCATTCTATTAAGCTGTAGGATTTGAATGAGAAAACATTACCTACCAAGTCACTGTATCATAACTTTATGTCTTAAGTCTCCCTGCACATTCCTACAATGCAAACATCCCAAGGATGCAAACAGTTATTTGGTTCAAGTAATTTATGTAGATCAGTGAGTGTATCACAGTTTCCACAAAAACTGTTTTCAACAAAGATAATAAGAAATGTTTCTTGAGCACCAAATCAGCAAATTCGAATGATTTCTTAAAGATTGTGTGACAATGAACACTGGAGTAATGGCTGCTAAAAATTCAGCTTTGCCATCATGTGTACAACCTACATTTTTAAATATATTCAGATAGAAAGATGTTATTTTGCATTACAATATTATTTAACAACATTACAGTTTTACTGTATTTTTGATCACACAAGTGCAGCCTTGTTGAGCATTAGAGACCTCATTAAAAAACTATCCAACCACAAACTTGTGAATGGTAATGTACAGGCATACTGTACATGCATCTTACACTTATCCAGTGTAGTTAAAGCCATGTACCAATTGCATATAAAAGAATCAGAAGATTTTCATAGAATTACAAAGTATATGTTTATCAAAGTATATTTACCACTGGTCAGGAGGAAACAGTCTCTGGATCTCCTCTATAATTGGTTTATAGCAACTGTCCCGTTCCGCCTTTCCTGCTTCACTCCAGTCACGGACAAACTGCTTTATGGTTGACTTCAGCTTGTCCATGTCAAAAGTCGTGGAGGGCCGCACCTTCCTTGGGTCACCCTTTGAAAAGCAGGGAAAACATTATAGATTAATAGCCTTACTACAACTAACAAAGGAACAGAAAAAAAAAACACACTTCTGTCATCACAAAAAAAAAATAAAAAATACAACATTATTAATTGTAAGACCTACAGCCACTGATTGCCACCTACATCCTGTCCATATTCCATGTTCTCAAACATATGGAGGCAGTTGTGCACTATGGCCTGCAGCACCTCTTGGTTTCGGTCGACACAGTAGCCTATCTTGTTCAGATTGGGAAGGAAGTTTGTCAGAAGTTGCTGGTGGTGATCTGGAAGGCATCGGAACTGCCGCTCGGCTCGATTCACACGTTCATGAACATGAATTCTGAACACAGTGGAATCCATTAAATATATTGAGGATAGAGGAAAAAGTAAATTAAAGGAAATAAATAAACAAACAAGCAAATAAGTTGATTTTAGAATATATGGATTTAAGTTTAATGGACCAGGGCATTATTTTAAATTTCAAATCAAAACTTTATAAGCAGTGGGGATCATAACAGAATTCCATAAGGATATTTTTCATTTTAACCCTCTGGTGTTGTTCGGCCATTTATGACCGGAAAAAAAATGTTTTAGAATTTTGAAAATCACTACTTCATCGGAATGGCACGAAACTTGATGACTGTTATGGCAGTCGCTATGTGGCCACAAAAAAAAAACAATAAAAATCGGGAACTTGATTTAAAAAAGCTAAATGGTCGTAAAAAATAGTCACACTTGTGTTGTTCGCGGTTAAAAATGACCGCCATTGGAAATGAATGGGAAATACGCAAAAATACAGAGAATTTTTTGTGTGTGTACAGTCTACAAATCACTACCCCACCCCCAGACTCACATATATGAACTAGTGTGACTGTAACACAAAGCATGATTTTATAATGCATGAAATAAAATCAATAATTCAGCCACAATGCAGTAAAAACACAGACACCAAGGAAGGGGTTACACTCTAAAACATCAAGAGTATAAAACAGACACACACACTCAATTATACACACTCACAGACACACACACAACACTATTATATGTGTATTAATATGGCAAAATTGAGCCAAAAGACTCAAATAAGAGGTTGAAATCAGATTGATTAACTTCTGATAAAGCATTTCTGTTCATTTTTGTTACATTTTTGTTGAATTTTGATGTTATGTGTAACAAAATGTCTTTCTCTGTGTTCAGGTTTTTTCAACCAAAAAAAACAAAACAAAATCTAAACCTTTACAAAAAGTTGTCTAAGACTCAAATAAGAGGTTGAAATCAGATCAATTAACCTCTGATAAAGCATTCCTGTTACATTTTGTTACATTTTTGTTGAATTTTGTATGTCTTCAGGTTTGACTAGTAAAATTAATGCAAAAACCGACATTTCAAACAAAAAAAAATCTTAACCTTTACAAAAAATTGTCTTTGAGAATGTCTAAATATATATCCAAAATCACAACTTAATCAAAATAAGTATTTATGTCTAAAAACAACTAGAAAATGTATAAGCCTTTTATATAGAGCTACATAGTAATATAGTGGCTAAACCATGGAATTGCAGATGTTTTTCTTTTTTACTCCCACCAGATGGCACTCATCTGCCTTCAAAAACTGTATTTTAAAGGCATTGTCTCTATTTAACATGAAATACTGTCATGATCGAAAAGTAATGTAAAAATATTCGATTTTTTATTATTTTCAATGGGAAAAAATTGCTCATAATTATTGAATACATTTTAATTAGTATCATGAAACTCTCTCAAAATACAAAAGAAAAAATACTGAACAAAAATATATTACATTGATTTTACTGATAATGAAAAAAAGGTGTTCGTTCACTTTTGACCGCGAGCAACACAAGTGTGAATGAACAATGCCAGAAGGTTAAATATTAAAGCTTAAATAAAGAACTGTGGCTGTGTGGAGCAGATGGGAATTTGATGGTCCAGCAATCAAGTGTTTACCTGTAGTATTTAAATGCATTGATGACATTCCAGAAATGTTGTCTCTCTAATCGCGCATTTTCTTCTGGGGAACATTTATTCCTCTCCCGATAGTTGTAAAATACCTCTGGTTTGGAAGCTGGTACTGTTTCATCCGTGCTGTCAGCCATTGCCGTACACTGTAACGTTAGGCGTAAGTAATCGACAATCGACAACATAAGTGAATACAGGGAAGATAATGGAACCCGCACAGACACAGTCGATTCGTGTGCTCGGCTTGACGTTGTTCGGTGTGTAGTGCCAAATACAGACACTGTGAAAAGATATTTGTTTGTAACGTATCTGTTTTATATAAAGGAAAACTAAACAAAAACCGTTCTTTATTAAGGATGCCATATAACTCAACCTAGATTTTGTATCATTTAATAGAATTATCGTTAAATAGGCCTATATAGTGATAACGAATACAATTCTGTCAGAGAGTGAAATGTTTTTACGTTATGTAAATGAATACTTCCGTGATTTCTACAACACGTGTGGAATTGTGACCTATACCTTTAGTCAACTTTGCCATTTTGGCCACAAACATTGTGCAAACACATAGAAAGTGCGCACTGAATTTAAATGAAGAAAATGTCTTCTTTTTTTTTTTTTCTTCTTTTTTGTCTATAGCCCATTTGAGTGTGTGATGTGTTTGATGCTATTATTTTGATTTATAATATTTTTTATGCTAATATTTTGTTTGCACCAATGTATACATGGTGTTTAACAGATGTATACATGGTGTTTAACAATATATTCCCAAGCAAAACTGGATGAAAACTCTTGAATTTAAAGACGTCTGTAAAGATAATAATGCCTATCACGATGAAGTACGGGCAATTTAAAAATTATTTTGACATTATAAAGAAAAGTTACAAGTTACAACAAAACAGGTATGTGTGTGTTGTTGTTGTTGTTGTTTTCAGTTTTACATTATACAGTGTGTCTTTTTTAGTATAACATGTACTAAGAGAAATATAGAAACACATCACGTTTTCACAGGTCTCTTTAAAACTTTCACCCCCATACACCCCTAAATTCTGTTTCAGATGTACATGTTCAGATGTATCTCTGTCAGTGGGACGATGAAACTGGACAGTTATAGCCTATAGGTATAATCATGTTGGTTTTGATTGAGAGGACTATGAGACTGGATATATCCCACAACAGAGAGTTGGAATAATAAAACAGATCTGCTTCAGCATTCTACAATTCATCACAGATGATTGTATTTTCTTTCTACACAAATACTTGGAGCATAGCAGAACTACGTTTAACAGAACAGGTATGCTATTGCATCGTAGTGAAGCGTTATTAGTTTCGCTGTGATACATGTGAACATATGACACAAATTACAAAACTGTGATGCAATCAGTACTGAGAGAACTATATTAATGTATGTTCATTTTGCTAACATTACAATAGATACGCAAGTCTTTGCTTTGTAATTGTAACATCAATGCACTTAAGTAGTATGCAGCAAAGTAAAATTAATTCTAAATTAATTTAGAACCGATCCGATACCAGAAATTCTGAATATCTGCCGATAGCTATCTGATACAGCACAGTTTTTTTTTATCAGTGTATATTACTATACCTCATTGTGTTGACCTGATCATCACTCTTTTGTGTGTTAAACACAATCTACCACATATAGACAACTTCATTGTAAGTATATAAGGGCTGTATTTGGGTGTTTCCCAAAAGCATCGTTAGCTAACTATGGTCGTTAGTTCCATTGAACTCTATTGGCTTAGCCTTCCCCTGGCCACAGCCAGTTGGGGCAAAAATGCCACTAAATTGGACAAAAATGCCCCTGCACAAACAAATTAAATCTATTATGACTGTTGCTAACGAAATGAAAATGAATACAAAGTGTCGACTGGTCGATTGCGGCATTAAATTAAGATCTGCTCATTTTGCACCGTATTTCATTTTAGGTGTTTTTACAGTGTTGCGCATTATAACCAATCACACACGATTCTGTTGAGCTTAGGAATGCAATGGCCAATCAGAGGCGTTCAGATGAGTCATCGCTGAAACTCATCAGTTTTGACTGAATTCCGGGCACGCAGAGGTATGTACAATGTAAGTACGAGACTCATTTCACAGTGTAGACAGCTTAAGTGATTATAAGTTAACGATAGTTTTTTTTTTTTTTTTTAGAGTGCTTAAACTCGCGATAGATCAAAGTTAGTGATAATTTCACTTTCTGTATAATAAGTTATTCGCTGTTTGAATAACTTTGGAAAGGAAACGTTTTATAATTACCAATTTCTAATGTTTTTTTATTAAATTGTAATCACGTTATATACAAATTCAGTCCCATTAAACATATTTTATTAGCCTACATGACACCCATGTCTGGTTCTTGCCTAAAAAGTCGGGTTTATGATATTTGTAGTTAATAGATTTGGCTGCTTTTAGCCTTACCCTGGAGTTGGTCCACCCTCCGCTTATGATTTTATGTATTTGTGAAATCAAATATACTGCTGGACAATAATCAATCATTTATAATCTATAATTTTTTCCTAATGGCAATTTTATGATTGTTTTATATACTATAAACAATTATTTCAATTTTCTGCACAGAATAAGGTAGAAAATATACTTTATAGTTTCTGTACTGTAATAAATGATATGTCAATTAGCACTGCATCATTCATAAATTTTATTTATGTATATATTTATTGTGTTTATTATTATTAACGTTTCAGTTCATTCTGCTTTTTATACAGCTTAGCTGCAGATATACCCTGCATCATCCGCCGGAACGCCTTCCGCGTATGACAGATACCGGAAGTGAGAGAAAAGTGTTTATTATGTTTGAAGTATTTTGAATAACTTTGGAAAGGAAACGTTTTATAATTACCAATTTCTAATGTTTTTTTATTAAATTGTAATCACGTTATATACAAATTCAGTCCCATTAAACATATTTTATTAGCCTACATGACACCCATGTCTGGTTCTTGCCTAAAAAGTCGGGTTTATGATATTTGTAGTTAATAGATTTGGCTGCTTTTAGCCTTACCCTGGAGTTGGTCCACCCTCCGCTTATGATTTTATGTATTTGTGAAATCAAATATACTGCTGGACAATAATCAATCATTTATAATCTATAATTTTTTCCTAATGGCAATTTTATGATTGTTTTATATACTATAAACAATTATTTCAATTTTCTGCACAGAATAAGGTAGAAAATATACTTTATAGTTTCTGTACTGTAATAAATGATATGTCAATTAGCACTGCATCATTCATAAATTTTATTTATGTATATATTTATTGTGTTTATTATTATTAACGTTTCAGTTCATTCTGCTTTTTATACAGCTTAGCTGCAGATATACCCTGCATCATCCGCCGGAACGCCTTCCGCGTATGACAGATACCGGAAGTGAGAGAAAAGTGTTTATTATGTTTGAAGTATTGATATATTTCTTATAAAAATGCATGGATTCGCTACAGGAGGCCTTTATTCACCCCTCGGAGCCATGTGAGGCACGTTTTATTATGGATGTGCACGCTTTATTTGACGACTTGTGGACTGTTCAACTGCAACACCCGCTGGCTGCAATGATAGAGCTTGGAATAGCCAGGACAATTTTTAATATCGGCTAACTCTGATTGGATTCGTCTGAAAGAATAAAGTCATATACACCTAGGATGCTTCGAGGGTGAGTAAAACACAGGCTAATTTTCATTTTTGGGTGAACTAACCCTTTAAGGAATTACAGTATATGTTAGTAAAGACTGGACAGTATCGAAAAAAGATGGTATACATACTGGCCGATATCGAAGGCACCAAACCCAGGTTACACCAGAGGGATTGTCCCTGTACGTTTACATGTATTAATTTAGACAGAAGATTTTACCCAAAGTGACTAACAAATGAGAATAAATCAAGCATTAGTGTTTAACCTTAGAGTGAAGTGGAAGTAGTGTTAGGCTTACTGTAGCCTACTAAATTTCAATTGAGTGTTAGAACATTACAAAGCTAGAGCAGAAGCTTATCTTGGAATGGAATGGCAAGGAGAAACTCTGTAGAAAGATACAGCTTTCTACGGAGTTTCTCCTTGCCATTCCTTGATTCCTTCATTTTGCTTCATGGCAGTTAAAGGTCAATAAGTTATTTACAGCTGCTTAAGAACAGTATTTATTGTGAAATTGTTAATGGTAAATGTAGAAATTTAGAAAACAACTCTAAACTTGAAAGTTCTTTATAATGTCATGCCTTTTCTCACAATACAAATTGGGCCTTTATAAAATATGAACATATGTAGTTCCTTTATATTTTATGAAGCAGGTTCATAGCAAGGTGATTATATGTGGGCATCCTTGGTATGAAAACCTCTGTCTTAGACTTGATAAACATTGAAATACCTAAAATCTTGTGTTTTTTTTCTGTAAATAAGATTTTTTTTTTTTTTTGCAGGATACACCATGGTGCCAATAGGTGGCGACAAGTGACCGTCTTTTTGTGTCATTAAATCAATTTAATGACAATAGATTAAATGACAATCAGTAGATCAGTGTTTACGTTATCATTTTACTTGCATTTCCATTTAAACGCAAAAAAATAAAAAGGAAGTGAAACTTGAAAGCATTTATGAGAAAAATCAGCTCAGATCTTTTGTAGTCTATTCAGAAACATGAGCATGTGTGATTGTATGAATTACTGATTAAAAAGTGACGAGAGAAACAGGAGATCCTCTACCCAGGGCCCAGGACAAAATGTTGATGGTTTTTTAAACATAACTCTTAGAATCTTATGTATTTTACATGTTTATCAGAAATCTGATAAATAAAATCTACTCTAAATATTAATACAAATTCTCTACAAGAATTTACCTGCCAAAAAGATTCATTTAAAACTTTCCCTTGTATCTACAAGGTGAATAAAAGGAAACCACAGAAACAGCCAGTTGAAGATACCTCATTGTTAAAGAGGATGTGAGACTTCATCCCCTGTAAAATTTTTCCGATCTTAAGACATCAGTTTCAAATTGCAATGGCCACATCAAGCTTTTGCTCTGTAACACTACTGTCATAGGTTACGTCATCAGAATTTTCACATCAACACATTAAGAGAAGAGAAGTTTTTCAGAGCACTAACCGTCTTGATTTTGCATCTGTCCGAATTAAAACAATGTCAGTAGTTCTTTTGTGAAAAAGCACAGAAAGGTTGTGAAGACAAAGAGGTGAGTTGATCACAGATCTAAAACAACATAAAATCAATTTAGTCTTTAGAGCAATGACTATTACTGATCTGATGTGATGTGATGTGATGGCATGAACATGTAGGAACAGTTAATCATCACTTTGCATGGTTTCACTCACACTTTGCATAACTGCCAGTGTACTGCCATTTTTTACCAATCTGGTGCCTTGTTTCACACAACCACCTGTGGAAAATGCATCAAAACCACACTGAAATATTCAGAAGGTTTCTTGACTCTGGCGCCTTATCTTTACGCACTAGAGCAATTTTTTTAGAACAGTAGCTTGGTGTTTCTCTGCACCAAAAATAATATTTAGCACAGGAAGTTATGGGAAGATTTTTTTTAAATTAGCTTTTAAAATAAAACAGGATGAGTTGAATATAAAATGCTAATGATTTACAGACAGATATGCAAAATCTTGCAATAAAGTTGCATTAACATAAATGCTTAACATAAACTAACAGAGACCTTGCAAAGACTCATGGAACCCCAGATCCTCCAAGTTTGTGTTTAATCGAGGATGAGCAGTACCAGAGATTATAAAGAAAGAACCACAAAGCAGAACTACATGGCCACAAAGAAAACCACAACAGTTTTTAACTGATTTTTAGCCTGGCATGCATATACCTTACACCCTACAGATGCAAGAGTGAGCTGCATGCTTCTCTGACTCATTTTAGATTTCTGGGGGCAGAATCCTGGGGGTGTTCAGGTGTGGCAGTCTCAAAAAATAAGTCTCAGAAAAGTTATTTTAATGTTCCTATGAGATTTTACAAATTGGTTCATATGACAAATTGGGAAAATATACAAACAATAAGAGGACTTGATGAAAACTTGATAGCAACCTGTGAATATTGAGTCAGAAGGGCGTTCCGACACATTGAGTGCACACAACAATATTCAGTAACCTAATGACATCTGATGCTGAAATCAAGGTTGGAAAAAGAAGCAAATGCCCCTGCTTAAATATTAATAAAGTAACACTGGGAAAAATCAATGTTACAGTTTACTAGCACTTTGAAGTCCCTAGACAGGTTTCAAATGCACTTGATATACTTGCAAAGATCAGATAAGGTGATTGGCAAAGGAAATCTTGCCACAAAATAACTTTTTGAAACTCCACACTTTTAAATGAAACAGCTTCCTTGAAAAAGTCAGTTACCTGTTGACCCAGCTGTACAGATCATTGTACACTTTTTTATGCTTAGAGAGCTGGTCATAACGCATGCAAATATTACAGAGTCTCTCTCTCCAGTCTGTGTACATTCTAACATCACAGTAATTGTGCCATCTAAAATAAGATTCATAACGCTCTCTATTGTCGGCCACTTGACTTAAGAAAGTAGCCAGTGCCTTAATGCTGCATGAATGAATGACTGGTGGAATTGATAGTTCATAAATGTTCCTAGGTGGGCCGAGCACCACCGGCACACTCCCTGCCTGAAGCGAGTTCCTCCACAACTTCTCTCTGATATAGTCTGTGGATATTGAGTTTTCAAATGCAAGGTAGAAGTAACATCGAGATATTGTGGAAAGCAGATTTTTGTTCGAGAGCGGCCGCTTGGACCACTGACCGTATACTTCTATCAGTTTCGATGGAATGTTTGTTCAGCTGCTGGAAAACTAGAGAGCGACTCTGATTGGCTTTGTATTTGCTGACCACCCAGCAAACTAGGCAGTTACTCTTCTTCGGAGTGATGAATGTGGCATTAGTCCTTTTAGAAACAAGCTCTCCGTATGGCATGAAGATGTCAGCGCCACGGTGATACCTCATCGTCCAGTTGAACAAACTGTTGTAGTTGCTGAGATTGTGGTTGTTCAGGAGGTTCCAGCGATAACCAAAGCCACTTTTGCATTGGTGGACGCGTAAGGTGGAGAGGACGTTTGGAGTGGCCAGTCCAGAGCTCATAGTGGTGGAAGACTACAGCATCTGCTTGAGCGAAAAGGGATCGGTTATACTCCAGAAAGCAGGGATTTCATATTTATCCGTACAGACACCTCTCTCCAGTCTGTAGCGAACTCTGAAAAGCCAGTGCCACAGGAGGATGGTGATGTTGTACTCTGGGCTTTTGGGTCCGCTGGTCTCAATCTGACTCAAGAGTAGCATGTTTTTACTCCAGGATAAGAAATTGTAGAGAAGTACAAAGCCAAACAGACAACAGAGGGCACAATTCTGTTTTTTTTTTTTCATTAATTGCATGGCACAAATACTGTAAAGACAAAGTGGTGAGGTGGTCACAGAAAGGTTATTATAGTTAACTAAAACTAAAATCATGAAAAACATTCTTTGTTACTTGAAATAAAATAAGCATGAACTGAAACAAAACAAAATCTAAAAAACTTCTATACTTATTTTATTTCAGGTAGTTCCCAAGTGTTTCCCATTTCTATGAATATTTAACTTGATATACAAAAAACTAAAAAACTAAAACTGAAATAAAAATGAAAAAACTACATAGACAACAAATTCAAATATCAATAAAAACTATGATAGGATCTCAACACTGCACAATGAATCTCTTATTTATATCATATCTACACTTTGTTATAATGAGAGGATTCTCAAGCTTGCAGAACTCAGCAAACTCAGCATTTTGAGTGGTGCGTGGATTCTAACTTGTCTTGAACACTTCTGGTCATTGCGTTTAACAGATATGTCTGTGATTGGCTACATTGTTCAACGCTGTAAATATGTTTCGGCAATATCAGATGGGGCCCCCTGATTCCCCGGGTCCCTAAGCGGCCTCTTACCTCGCTTATTGGTTAAGTCCGCCCCTATGAATTTCACTAAGGTTAATCAGTGTTTTTCGTTTCACTAGTGTTTGTAAGAGGCTTTTCAGTAATGCATATGAATGAATTTCACTAAGGTTTATCAATGTTTTTCGTTTCACTTGTGTTTGTAAGAGGCTTTTCAGTAATTATGGTCTATACGGCCCCTCATACCAATTTGCTTACAAACTATAAACATACTGTCATTATTACCTCTGGTAATATTTATAATCCTTCAGTTAATGGTGCCCCACAGAGTTGCTCCACAACTGGCCTTGATGCGTGTCTAATGGTTGTTTTTACCATTAGACCATATTTATTATGTCATGTTTTTTTTTCTTTATAAATCGTGCTGCCTGTGGGAACTGGTCACTCGAGCTCTGTTTTACCTAGCCTAACTGTTGAAACCAGTGCTATGCTGCAGAGGGTGCTATTTGCTTTTCTCACTCAACTCTTTTCAAGGGTAACTCGCTAGAATTACACTCAGCACTGTGATCAAAGATCACAGACTTCATGCAATCCACGACAGCCACAAAATAAAATGTGAACTCGGTGAAGTCTGTCCAGCTAGAAGGGATTACCTCAGTCCCAGAAGTAAAGCTAAAGATGCTGAGATTAAAATGTTGTCACATTGATGGAGTTTCTATAAATAACCAGGCGTCGCAGAATGATGAGGATTCAGCAGCGCATCAGTAATCCATCTGAGGCAGCCGCTAGATTATCATAAAAATCACATTTGATCTACCTGACACATCGGTCGCGCGCTCATGTTACTACAGCAATAAGAAACGTTCGTTCGCTACGTTTGGCTGAAGCTGACAGAAGTATCTCCGCCCACTGCTCAGTGAGATGCGAATATCTACATCTGCTAAAGTGCATTTTGTTCACAAACCCAGCCCTCTTAATTCAGGATGTTAGGCTTTGTCACACGCCGGGGAGGGCAAAATGCAGATAGAGCGGAATCTCAAAACAACAACAACAACACTGTGATGAATAATATATTTTAATTTGCGACTTAATTCTCCAACTCATCGAAAATGGGATTTCTTCACCAGCTACACCTTCTCCTGTGGAAAAACGTGACTTTAAAGCGGAGAGGACCGGTAAGAGTGTTTCTGTTTACATGTGTCGCGTGTATTTTTTGTTTTAATTTAGGCCTTGATGGGTTTTTGTTTTGAACACGACTCGCGAGCGAGAGATGCACGAGCAGGCGGGCGTCAGCCACGTTGCAAAACATACAGACGAAATTATATGTTACTCAGATGGCTTCAGTGTTAGAGTTTCAGCATGATCTGGCCTTCTAAATGTTTCAAGATTTTCACATCTTCTAAAACAACGTGGGCGGAACCACTTAACTGAAAGGAAGTTGTGTTGTCAGTCCATCACCTACTAACAGGTTGTTGCCTGAACAACCTGTTAGTTCGACTATGACCACACATCTCTAGCAAGTTGTAGTGCCGCTTAACAACCTGTTAGCAGGGTGATAGATTGTTACCTGCTTCTGATGTTAAGAAACAATATCTAATTTACCCCTGAAGTGTGTATCAGTGTGTTCCTATGTACTGAATCAAGCTCAGGCCCTTTTAACGTTCAGATGCACTTAAACAAATATGACATATGCAAAACAAAACTGGCTTATGACATGTCACTGGCCTTATAAGGAAATATCATCCTGGTGCTTCAAGGACTGAAGTACTGTACAGCAGTCTTATACCAGATGACAAAAGAATATTCTTACTGAAAGAAAGTGTAATCATGTAGTTCTGTTATTTTTAACTCCACAGGCCTAATTTTGGTGTGTTTGTAGGAGTAGAATAACCTTGTGGGAGGGAAAATGTAATGATCAAAACACTGAATCTGGGCCCAGTTGCAACGAACCACCTATGTTAAGAAAACCTTTATGTAGATACCCAATGTAATGAGTATTATTACTTCTTTGTAGCTGGCTGCAGAGCAAAAAGACATTTTCAGTATGCAGTGGGGTCCAAAAGTCTGAAGCCACCTTAAAAATGTGCTATGTAATTTTGTTGATCTTTCTTTCTTTCCCCAAACTAATTTTATAATTATTCATCATTCATAATTAGAATGCTGGTAATGTAATTTGTACTAGAATTTAAAACAAAAAACAAAATAGATACTTTTTCATTAGTAAACAATAACATACAATATAATATAATGTAGTACTGAAAAATGTACTTTGTGTATATTTGTAACATATTCATTTAGATGTTACATTTACATATTGAATAATAGCATTAATATTTGAATGTTATCTTAAGGCCTGTTCACATCAAGGCCATAATGATCATGATAAAGATATAGTTTTAAAAATTGTTCTACATTTAAAAGAATAGCAGAGTCCACACCACAACAATAACGATAATGGAGGAACACCGTCATTGGAATCACTTTTACAATTATTATTTTTTTTTTTTACAGCTTCAAAGAGCTTGACAAAACTGCAGTGTGTGCTTATAGTGTAATAAACAGAACATTATTGTGCATTGGGGTGGATGCAAATATGGTTATCGTTCTTGAGGTGAACAGGCCTTTAGAGTGATATATTGTATGACTAAATCTAGCAGCATTTTAAGAATGCTTGCAAATTAATCCTTATCTTTATCATATCAACTTTGTTACTGTGAATCCAAATCTGGTATTGAATAGAAGTGGGCTCCTAAGAGCCCTGTCCTAACACGCAGTTAGGAAATAAGCCACACTACTTTTAGTAGCGTTTTGACCTCAAGAAGATACTTAATTACTAAGCATTGTTCCTATCTTTACGAGCCAGATACTTGCTGCTCCATTATGTTATTTTTAGAAGCAGCATTTTACAATATGTTTGCAGCAGACGTCAGGCTCCCTGGAGGTAAGGATCACCCCAGTAAGAATAGTAACAGTTACGTCACTGGGCCAGTTTGATCACATAGGTCCATTTCAGGGGGAGTTTGAAGGCTTTGTAGATTGATGGGACCCTGGGAAGTGGCTAGTCAGCAAAAGTTTCAGCCTGCTCTGTCCTGTAGATGCTAAATGAATGAGGTCCATTGAGTTCAGCTCTCCACTGGCTGCCTGCCTTTATTGGTTACTCACTGCTGATATGTCAGTGGTAAATGCTGTCAGCCCTTTGTCAAGAAAGAGTGCGTGTGGTTTGATGGTGGTGGAGTGCAGGTGTATTCAGATGTTTGTCAGTGACAGTGCATCTATAAGAGATGTTTTTGCTGATTTGGTGATGTAGTTATGATTTACTGGGCAGTTGATGGGGATGCAGTTGGTGGCTAACAGCTTTATTTAGGTCAGTTCCCCTAATGTTTGCAGTCTAAGACTGATATGTTGATTTGATAGTGAGGATGCGGTTATATTCAAAGCACTGTCATAAAATCCCTCACAGCTAAATGACAGCTTGTTTGCTTCTCTATATCCCAGTCACAATATTTGATCAAGCATAAATGGGTATCCATACTAAAAAAAAGATCTTGGAACACGGCTCCTATAAAATTAGGACTAAACGGCCAAATCGCTCAGCTTAGATAAAGTAAAATAGTGCATTGACTTTACATGTTACTTTGCTGCAGTGAATTAAATCTAAATTGAAATGCTTATTTTTATCACTATGTTTGGGTATTTAAACTAGCAAGTTTCCCAATTATGTTTAGTTTAATGTTTAGATGTCACAGTGATTATGTTTGTATTTGTGTGTTTTGCAATTCTGTTGTGTAATGTAAAATACAAGCCTGCTAAAATTATAAACCATAAATAATATTTTTTTTTAATTGGAAAGCCATTTATTATAAATTCTGTTCTGAATGTGTAACGTTGACATGGTCATATGAACAACCAACTGGTAAATAAGTACATTTCAAATTAGACATGACCAAAAATGGCTTGCGGTTCATTCAATCAGTTGTTAGATCGATTCAAAGTGTCTCAAAAATTTGAGATCGAGACTGATTCTTTAATAAGAATCAGCTAATAAGGGCATTGATCATGGATTGTTCTGTGTTGTGTGATGCCAATAAGATGCTGTTACAGTTTTTATTATTATTATTATTATTTATTTATTTTTGCCACATTTGTGACTATTTTAGTCACAGTCTGGAGCCCTGCTTAAACCCTCTCGCCCAATAGACTGGGTGCCTGTTTTTTAACAAAGGGATATCTCCACCTCCTACCCCATCAAAAAAAAAAAAAATTTCATAGTCTGTGTTATGTGTTGTGTTGCGGTCCCTGTTTGAAGGTTAGATGAATGTTAACCCAAAATTGGTCTTTTAATGCACCGGCTGCCTTTACCTCATGCCAAGTGCAACACAGACTGACCTACTCCTGCGAGCTTCAATCCCTGAACAATTGGTTGAAGCAGGGATGAGTAAAACTGTCTGCGTATCTATGGAGACAGAGATAGAAAGAGAGAGAGATAGATGGATAAAGCAAGTACGAGAAAGAGTCAAGACACAGACAGCAGTCTGATAACCTGACAGTCAACGAGAGAGCCAGGTGTCTGAATTATGCATGCAGACTGTATGTTAATGGAATCACAGTATGTGTTCTGTGAGCTGGTTTTATGCTGTGATCTCACTAGTAGAAATGCAGATACTCTACCATTTCATCATTCAGTTTATGGAGATAATGGTGTTACACATTTATTTCCATTAAGAACATCTACTAAAATGCTAGCTAAATGTGGGCCTCAAATTTTCTAAGATTACATCAGAGATTTGTGCAATAATAATATTATATTTTATAATATATAAGATATATTAACATAAGCCTTTTAAGACAATGTAAATATGACATTTACTGTAGCATTACAGAAAGCCCTATTCCTTTTACATTATTGCATTAGATTCCTTTCAGTGCTGTGAGAAATATAGAGTACGTCAGTGCTCCTCTAGTTTGGCAGAAATGTAATCTGAGTTTGGCAAACTACAGTGTTCCATTTTTGTGATGAAAATTAAATGGGAAGATCCATGAGAAATATTAAGTGTTCAAAGACTGTTGATTCAGCAAGCAATAAAGTTATGCTGCACTAGCAAGCCCCTTTTGAGACTGAGCCTGTGTCATTGGAAGACTAATCGTATATGCAAGCACAAAATGATTCAATTACATTAAAGGAAGTTCATTGAGAAGCAGTATGTTTTTTGAGATCCATTGAATTGTAATTAGAAATGGCATTGTGGAATGTGTTGTAATATGGTGATATGGCAGCAGAGTAATTACTGTCCTTGTATGGATATTTTTCGTACTATTAATTCTTTCTTTTCTTCTCAGTAATTTCTGCAATTAATTCATCCCAACTTGCTTACAGCTCCATTCTAACTTTGGTTTGTACATAATTGTAATATTGAATAACAACACACAATATATTGGTACCATTTTCTTTTTTTTTAAGTATTAATTTTCATCAAATAATGTTATTCAAAATATGTAATAGTGCATACTGATTTCCCCGTTTTAATATTTCCTAGATAGATTTATTTTGCTGTTATCTAATGCTTATTTAAAGGGAATCTTAAAAATCTCGAATAATTTAATAACATTGTAATCTTTAGCAAATTTCAAAATCAATATCCATTTTTCATTATGTACTTAATGTTTTTATTCGTAAGTTCACTTGTAGTGTTTCTCTAGTTTTTAAAGGGGTCATAGGATGCCCATTTTCCACAAGTTGATATGATTCTTTAGGGTCTTAATGAAAAGTCTGTAACATAGTTTGATTAAAATTTCTCAATGGTAGTGCAAAAACACCTTTTTTTACCCTGTCAAAAACAGCTCTTTTCAGAGCAAGCCGTTTTGTAGCATTTTCCTTTAAATGTTAATGAGGTATGCTGACCCCGCCCCTCTCTTCCGAGCTGCTCTCTGAGGGATTGTTTACTTTAGCCGCATTCATCGTGAAACTTGCTAATTATCACATTATTAGGAAAGGCAATTTGCAAAGATACATAAAAAAAAAACTTACGCTCACTTATTCTGTAGGTGAAGCTGGATCACGATTGATTTGCGCGAACATAGACGCATTTATGTAGATCGGGGGCGCATTCTCTTCACCTGTGTGACGTCACACAGACAGGCATATGAGATTGGCTCGCTTTGAGAAAGGGGTAAAGATTTGAGCAGATAAAAAAAAAACACTGGGTGGATTTTTATCATTTTATGACCCCATTTAATGCATTGCGTTCTTGGCTCGTCTGCTTGCCTGTACGGAGTTGATCCTTTTAAAATCACTTAATGCATTTCATAATGCACGTTCATATTTG
>NW_015555728.1:1081000-1082236 GCF_001515605.1 Sinocyclocheilus anshuiensis
TGTGTATGTGTGTATATATATATATATATATATATATATGTATGTATGTGTGTGTGGTTGTACATACACATGTAGGTTTTTTTTTGGCTTAGTGTTATGTTAGAATCATTATACTCATACCTTTTGCTCTTTAATATTTTGAATAGTTTTTAGCTTTATTTTTTGTTTTTCTTTTAAATGTTAAGTTCTGAAATTTTGTTGTATGCATTTGTCATTTTTATTTAATCTCTTTATTTTTTAAATGTGTATAGGTAGTATTTATAAAGTTTTAGCTTTTAGTTTTGGATCTGTTTTTAGTTGTTTTAATACTACAATTGATTGACCACCTGGCTACTGTTGTAAAATGTTGAGAGATTCAAACAAAAAGTAATCAATAAATAGAACAAAATAAAAAATAAAAAAGACTGCAAGTGACGTCGCTAGCGGAAGTGCAAGCCTGAGAATGCAAGTCTGGGAGTGCAAGCGCAAGGCTGCAGCCAGACCCTTTTGAAAAATACAAATTTAAGTAAAATACTGCAACATGACAATACAAACAACAATAAAATCAGAAACAGTCAGCTCTGTTAAAAATAAGAAGCACCTGTGAGGATGTCATCATAATATTTGCATATGCAATTTTTTTTCTAAGACCTGTTTGTTTACTAAATTGTGATTATGGTTTCTCTTGTCCTGCATCTATTGAACCTACAGCACCTGTACAGTACACTGCAAAGACACTGTCATTTTTAAACACAGCGACAGAGAAGAGCAAAATTTATGCAGAACCAAAGCCTCCAACATTCCCTAAAATTTCGCATGGTGATTTTGTACACTGATATGTGCAAATCTAGTTTTTGTATTAGTTGTACATTTGCAAGAAGATTAATATGATTAGATGTGAAATGGTTTGTGTGGGAAGATTAATATGATTAGATGTGAAATGGTTTGTGTGGGAGTGTAGCAAACCAGTACATTAAACTGACGTGCACCATAACATTTACTACAGTAGGACGATTGTGTGACTTGAATGCTGTTAACATTTCGTGTGATTATGGAGCTTTGTGACTCATCCACCAGTTGCATAACAAAGCGGCATTTAGGAAAGCATAGATGTTCATGGACAGTTTACTGTAGATCATAGTGATCGCGTCGGTGGAAAGCTTAAAGGGGTCATATGATGCGATTTCAATTTTTCCTTTCTCTTTGGAGTGTTACAAGCTCTTGGTGCATAAAGAAGATCTATAAAGTTGCAAAGAG
>NW_015555728.1:1082427-1085237 GCF_001515605.1 Sinocyclocheilus anshuiensis
CTTCCAAAAGAGGACGATATCTGCTTCGTCATGCCTAGAGCTGATCCATGCTGGTTGCTGAGGAAATACATCAGCTTCGCGCTGTGGATCGCCACAGCGGCTTTCACCGTGGACAAAGTGGAGTCCAGCCCGGGGTCGTCACATGTGGTTGCCGCAAGCCCTCCGGACATGCCGTTCTCAAGCCCGCCGCCTGTGCTCACTCTAGCCCCCAGCCTCTGCTCACTCTAGCCCGCCGTGTGTGACGCTGTGTTTCGTTTTGAAAGCGAAACTACTTTGTTTGGTCTTCCAAAAGAGGACATGACTAGAAATCAGTGGTTAAGTTGCATTTACAACACTGTTCCAGAACACTTCAATCCAAATATTCAGATGTGTGCAGCACATTTTATGGAGGACTGTGTCCTGATCCTGGGAGAGTAGACTACAATGCCGGCTGTTCTGACTCACAGACTGTAAGTACATTTGCCACTGATGATTCAAACGCGAGTTTTGGGCAGTGTAGAGTAGCACTTGTTGTTTGTCATTTCTCCAATCACAAATGCAGACATGGTTTTATGTTTAGCGGCGCGATGCAACGCAAAGCGTTAAAGACAGTACAAGTCATTATAATCCATAATTATGTCCCCACTGGATGCAACAAATGCCTCGTTTATAATGGCTTTTAATGTTTTTGTCTTGTTGCTTCGCCGGACAGGACATCATCACAGTATGGTAAGGGCGTAACATTTCCGTCACATGCTTGAGATATTCGGCCAGTCATAACGCACTGTATAGCTGGCCAATCACAGCACACCTCGCTTTTCAGAACGATGAGCTTTGTAAAAATCAACGCGTTTCAGAAAGGCAGGGCATAGAGGAGAAACAATAATGTACAGTATGTGGAAAATAATGTGTTTTTCTTTTTTTACCTTAAACCGCATAAACACATTTCATTACACCAAATACACAAAATAATGTTCTTTTTAGCAACATCATATGACCCCTTTAATTATCTGTCTGCTTATGGAGTAAGTGGGGCACTGAAAGTTCCCCGTGTCCAGTGATGGTTGTCCTGCTAGCCCAGCATAGCTCAGACAGCCTCCTGAATTATTGAGATCTCTCTGTACTCCTGAGAGAAAAGCGGCACTGAAGGAAGATTGGATGAAATAAACATGAGATAGAGGAGAAAAGGAATGAGGCAGAGAGCGACATGAGGAAAGTACTGTAATAGTCAACCATTCTGGAGGAGCAAGATTTAGGTAGGAGAGAGTCGATGGATGGAAACTTCTTTTGTCAGTGCGGTGCTGACAAGCGATAGTTAATGACGAGTGCTGGAGTGAGAGAGGACTGTAATGAGGACAGGTAGGGCAGTGTGTTAAATGAGGATCCAGTGAGAAAATTGAGGTTTTAGAAAAAGTGTGTTTGGCGAAGGTGATAGAGAGATGTGAACGGGGCATGATGACAAGACAGAAATGAAATGATGTGGGACAGTAAAGAAGGATTGTGGAGTACAGAACTGGAGAGGCAATGATTATCCTTTATTTCGGCAACAAGATCAGCTATAAAACCCTGATCTTTAAGCCTCTCGATGTGTGCCTGCCTTAAATGAATGGTAATATGTGTCCAGAGTCAGGGACGGTCCCTCTTAAATGATAATTATTGCAGCAGTGTTCACCTTGTAAAACCAAGCTCAGACAGGGAGCCATAAATTGGGGCAGAGTGAGAGATGGAGAGAACCGGGTTAGTTTTGGAGATATATACAAGTTTTCCACCAAAATAGTTCTTATTCTTATGCTGGAGCAGAGTGTCTGTGAACCTCGTTCAGAACCAGCCTGTATTTCCACTGACTCGAGAGCTGAACGATGATTTAGGCTAACTGACTGTCACTACATACTGTACCCTTCACACAAGAAAACACCCGACGTCAATCCTTAACCATATTTCTTTGTCCTTATGCCATCACAAGCTACTTTTTTATGATTTAAGTTTTGATAAACAAAAAAACATAAAAAACAACACGTATGAGTTTTGTTAATATCATAAAGTGGAAACAGAACTGTTCAAAAGTTTGGGTTTGGTAAGATTTGTTAATGTTTTTGAAAGAAGTCTCTTATGGTCACCAAGGCTGCATTTATTTGATCAAAAAGTTACTAAAAATATTATTACAATTTAAAACTTTTCTATTTTAATATTTAAAAATTTAATTTATTCCTGAGATGGCAAAATTGAATTTTCAGCAGCCATTACTCTAGTCTTCAGTATCACATGATCCTTTAGAAATCAATCTAATATGCTAATTTGGTGCTCAAGAAACATTTCTTGTTATCAATGTTGAAAACAGCTGCTTAATAGTTTTGTGGGAAAATGATTTATTATTTTCCGGATTCTTAGATGAATAGAAAGAAGTTTAACCCTTGTGTTGTGTTCAGAACCCTATCACACTCACGAGTTTACAGAGCAAAAAGGACCCGGCCTCATAAAATTGCTTATAAATCACTCATTATGCTATATTATCACCAAAGATTGGATTCAATCTTTTTGTCAACAACTTTTCTTTCATTTAGGACTGGTTTTGTATTTCTATTTGCTTCTGATTAATCGTAGGCCTCATTTATCTGAGAATAGGCACCTCATTTTTTGAGTGAAAAAAGCATTATTTATGAATAATTTTCACAATATTAAATAAAAACTGAAGAAAATTTGCACTGTTTATCACAATAGTGTGCTTTAATGTTTAATCAGGGAGTTTGTTTTGAAAGGCATTTATTTTGTACAAAATGGCACAAAGTCACACTTGTGGTGTTCCCGGTCAAAAATGACCCGGCCTCAAAAAA
>NW_015555728.1:1085297-1086032 GCF_001515605.1 Sinocyclocheilus anshuiensis
GATAATATAGCATAATGAGTGATTTATAAGCATTTTTTTGAGGCCGGGTCATTTTTGCTCTGGAACATCACAAGTGTAACAAGGTGAAAAATCTCCCCCAGAAAAGTATGAAAATTATCAAAAAAAATTTTAGAAGTAGTTATACCCTTTGTGAACGAAGTCACAAAATTTCAGTCCAATGCGATAACATTAACTAGTATTTTCGGGAAAAAGAACATTTTTTCAGAGCAAAAGGGACCCGAACACCACATGAGGGTTTTAAAAGAACAGCATTTATTTGAAATGTTTTGTAACATTATATCTTTACTGTCGCTTTCAATCAATTTAATGCGTCCTTGTTGAACGTTTGTCAGCTAAACACACATTGCATCTCCGCATTGATGTGACATCTTTCATTTAATATTAATAAGAGAGGAGGTTAAGTTATGCGTGTTCTAGTTTGTTTTGTCTCAGTCTAGCCCCTCTGGCTTGTGACTTCAGTGGTTCAGTGCAGAACCTTTCCGGCTTGTATTTGCCTTTTCTGAGTTCTAAACATATGGAATGATTCCATAATCGGACATCAGGTGTCCACTTTGTGTTAATTATAAAGGTAAATAGTAGAGCATGACCGATACGGATTTTTTTGGGGCCGATACCGATATTAGGGAGTAAAAAAAAGGCTGATACCGATATATCGGCCGATATTCTTTGTGTATATTATAGTACAGTACCAGTCAAAAGTTTGGACACTTTGCC
>NW_015555728.1:1086115-1089084 GCF_001515605.1 Sinocyclocheilus anshuiensis
GTTCCCTTGGAACTGGAATCATGGCGGAATATCATGTATAGTCCACTTCGCAGGGCACTTACGGTCGAATAAGACAATGCTTGAATGCTGCTGGCTGAACAACTTCCTTACTGAAATAAAAGTGTTGGCTGGTGTCACTATCTCGTGAACCCGGCGGCGGATCTCCACCAAATTCAGGGGATCCCTTCAGCTCGAGGAGCCCTCTCGAACGCCACCCTCCGCACGTCGGTAGCCCCCCCCGGGATCGCTAGATCAGTCGGCACCGGTCCACGAATTTAACCATAGACATGGTTTTCCATAGACTTAAGCTTTAAAGTGTTTCATCCATGTCGCCAGTAGCAAACAATGGAGCGCGCTCTGCTGGACAAACTAAGTAATTACACCATTTCAAGCATTTTATCTGCATTATAAGTTCTGTAAAAAAAAACAAAATCATATCGGCGGCATATTCGCCAATACCAGGCTCATATCGGCCGATAAAATCAGCAAAACTATATATCGGTCGGGCTCTAGTAAATAGCACAACTAAACAAGTTGATCTGAGTTGATATTTATGCCCTTAGCTCAAACATTACAGGAAGTTTAAGTAATTTACGCACTAAAGTTTAATATTTAATTTTATAGACTTGTTTTATAGACTTGCCTAACTCTACTGTGAGCAGGAGTTAAAGTGAGGCACTATAGTAAAACAGTAATAGTATAGTAAATATAGTAAAAAGGAACACAGTTTTGTGTCACGTGAACTACCTCACCTATGATGTTTGTTAATATTGAGACATTTCCTCATTCTTGTGTAGTTACACAATGAGGAAGTACAGTTATTTCAGATTTACCTTTTAAAACTGAAATAATCGAAATAACCTTGAACTTGTGAAAATGGACAATTGTGTTATATACTGAAGGTACTAAATATAAAATGTCTTATAAAATAAAATCTTTTAAATATCTTTTATTTTTAAAGGTATATTTTCCTTTTAACTCGTGTATACTGGGTTTAAATTCTGTTAAAAATCGATTAACATTTTTTTTTAAATCCCAGTTATCTAGTGTGACAGTTTATCTTCAATCAAACAGTGTCACGAAAGCATCTTATTGATCTGTTTTTGTGTTTGTTTGTGAGAGTTTTATGATGGATATCATTAGTTTATATGTGCATGCATTGTGTGTTTGTGTGTAAGCATGTATGTTCCTTCCATAGATGCTCTTCTGCTGTGTGAGTCACCTGTTATCCATCACAAAGAAAGAAAGTCTGCTTTTTAAGTGTGGATCTGTTTACTTTTGTTGTGTAAATTCAGACAGTAATTGTTTCTCATGGGGACATAAGCTATTTTCAGCATTTACATTAGTCTGTGATTTGCTGTCCGAATCCAGAATGTCGGTGTTTTTCTCCCACCACCTGCATAAAAATCCCTGGGCAAATTACCTACAGTTTTTTTTTTTTGACAAACACCAAGGTCGTGTGGTAATTTAATTGATGTCTAAATTCACATCTCTGAGTTTACAAGAAGAAATCGATTCAAAATTCACTGTTTAAATCATTTTTGACCACTGCCGAACACCGTATGGTAACAATTGCTATAATTTGCATGCATATTACTGAAATGCTGGAAAGTATACAACAACAATATTTCATAACTGCTCCTCCACAGCAAGTGGGAGCTGTTAAGAACAAAAAGAACAGAAGAAAAGCTCATAAACATTTGAATTTTGAAATGGTCATTATTATGGCTGCAACGGGTATGTAAGACAATTTTAAAATATGTATTATGTACAATTATATAAATAAAAATATAAACCAAACAGCTTTATGTATACCTTATCTAAATAAAATGTTGCATTAAGTTATTTCTGCTAATCTTCACATTTTTAATGACATCCATCATTTTGAGAGATAAAATGCAAGACAAAAAAAAAACATTTCAACTATAGACCATCTATTTTCCGATTTTTAAACGGGAGATTTAATAATTCAATAATAAATAGGATATTATTAAATATTAATTTCTCATTATTCAAAGCATATGACATTTTATTTACAGCAGACCACCATGTGACTGACCACGTGAGCAGCGGGTTCCCGGGTTCGTAGGATTACAGAACTCGCTTCTCCACTGAGAATAAATTGCCATCTGAATCCATGAGTTTTATCACTGAGGTGATTTTTACAGACATTCACATGAGAAACAATTACTGTCCGAATAGGGCTTAAGTGTGGGGATTTATTTAATGTAAAATCAACAGACTGCTTTTTTTCCCTTAACAGTTTAAGATCTAAACTTTAAGACTGTCTTTAAATGAATGAGCCACTTTTATTAATGTAATTTTCATTTATTTTTTGTTAACATCAAAGAGAAAACAGCCTCATTATTCATTTTACGTGCCCTGATGTATCCACCATGGGGAGTGTGAACTCTGTGACTGGCCTATCACTCTCAAGAACACTTGCTCTCAGTTTCTCTTTTCCCACAGCTCAACTGCTCTTTCAACTCTTTTCTTCCTTTCTTCTTCCTGCTCTCATATTCTGTCTCTCTCCTGTGTTCTTATTGAAATGAGGTGCAGTTGCTCTCAGCCTGAGCTAATTTTTTCCTCATGTATAGAGCATTTCATGAAATATTTACCACTTTGATAAACATGAAATATTCATCTATTATAAATGTTCCTTTTCACCTAAATTTTGTGATTTGTCATGCAAAGACCTCAGAGACAATAAGATAATGACATTATTAGAAAGGCAGCAGAACTGTGCTTCACAGTCTTGACCAATCAAATGAATGTTTCTCAAATGCTTTTGATTATGCTTTGATTTCTGGAAGAAAATCTTCCACTGTTGATAGACAGCAGGGCGACTTTTTGTTGATATTTCTCTAATGTGCATTTAAATGATATTGTACAATTTAATGTTAGAAAATGTGATATGCAAGCAACATTTCTATTTATTTACCCAATATTTCATCAAAATGACCCCCCAA
>NW_015555728.1:1090102-1113374 GCF_001515605.1 Sinocyclocheilus anshuiensis
CCCCCCAAAAAAGTTTTTTTTTTTTAGTGATTTTGAATTTAGATATACTTCTATTAATTGTATTTTCATTTTCATTTATTGTGTATTTAATAGTAACTGTGATAAAACATAGAGTACTACAGTCTTATCCAAACCTTAGCAGATCTTGTAGGATTGAAAGTGTTAAGGTCTTCCCAGAAGGCCTCTGTCATTGGTTGGCTAGTATTATTCTTCCCAGCCATCACACATCAAAAATGAGCTAATGAATCATGATATTCCTGGCTCATTCACACTCATCTGGCTACTTAAGTATCCATTTTTTTCTGTGCTTTTCTCTGCAGAGCATGTTTATGTGCCAAGATGTTCTCCTTTCACAGCCTAGCACTTAGAAATAGAGAGAACAGAGGAAAAGAAGACTGCAGTTTCCCTTTAATCAAGCCAGATACAAAGTGAGCACGCTGAATGGAATTAATGGAGAAGAGAAAAGCTGAAGGAGGGAGATTACCGAGTCAGAAAAGAGAGAAATGTTATATGGAGGACAGTCTGCTTTCAAGAGTTTGTAACTGATCCTGTCATCTTCGATTCACATTCAGTATCCTGGTTGTAAGATGATACATTTTCTCAGGAGAGTCATGTTGGTGCAGGTGTAATGGGAGCACAATGGTAACTGCACAAGAACACACAGGCTGCAATTATTTCATCAACAATATAGTAAAAATAGTACTATTGTGAAATATTATTAAAATTTAAAATAACACTTTTCTATTTTAATATATTTAAAAATGTAATGTGATGGCAAAACTGAATTTTCAGTCATTACTCTAGTCTTCAGTGTCATGATCCATTTCAACTGCAGCTTCAGAATCTATTTATAGTGTAGGGGGCGGGACACTACAGAATCTAGAGAGCATTTGATTGGGCAGAATGTTTGACTAGAAGCTGAAGTGCAAGGTGGAGTCATCAAAATCACTGATCCATATTGGCGGAAGTGAGACTGTAAAGCTGCGTCCCAAATGACACACTATACTATGCACTCATACATTATGTACTTATGCACTATGTACTCAACCATGTAGTATATGAATTATAGGTTTATTTTATGAATTAAAGGTTATTTTGTCATTCATAATCTGAGTCTGATAGCCCCTCCCTCTTCACTACGTAATTAAAACGGCGACACTTGAGTGCATGAAGTGTCCAACATTCTACATTTAACATTTAAGTGCATCATCCAGGTATTTAAAGTGCACTTTTTCTTTTTGGAATTTTCAGAGTGAACACACTACTCGCGCTATTTATACTAAAAACATCAAAGAATAGTGCAGAAGTACGCGATTTGGGACGCACCTTAAATTTTGAATGCTTATATCTTCTAAATGCGAATTTTGGCATTGTTTTGGAGCACACTAGCTTATAGATAACCCTAAGGCTAACATATTCATAATAAAAAACTAACAATTTCTCTAATGACCTGACTGTTGTGTTCTATTCTGGATCTCATATGCCACCATTCAAATAAATGATGCTACTCCTCTAATTAGGCTTACCTTTCTGTGGCATGAGGTTTAATTTGTGCCTATGACAGCTGCTGTCTTCACTGCTGTCTCCTTCATGCACTTACAGAGTGGGAAACAGCCTTGAGGGACTAATGTGTCAACAGCACAGAGGTTATAGACACAAACCGGAACAAGGCAGTTGACTTCCCATGGGCAAAGAATGATATTTAGATCAGAGTCTTCGGCTGTCGACAACTTACAGAGATACCCTGGACATTGTTAATTTTTGTGAGTAAATACTAGGTCATTTTATCGAGGGTTTAGTATGTACGAAATGTATCCTACATGATCAATACAGAAACTAAATAGGTTAAAACTGAGTTTCAACGAAGTATTGTTAAGAATCTTTCTTTACTTTTGCCTTTCACCTTTATTTGTTTCAAAATGGAAATAAGATTTGTTGAATTGCTCTCACGTCCAAAATCCTGTTCTCATTGTGATTGAATCCTGCGAGGACAGATTGTAGATTGCACTCATTATTACAGTGCAGCCTACGCTCTGTGGGCCGTAGAGCCGTTAGAATACAAACTACTAACTAAAGGGAAAGGAGTTTTTGAAACTCTTCCGTCCTCCAAGAGACTCCTATTCTACACGAGACGATCTTAAGTTCTGCCTGATAGAGGGATTATCTCCCTCGGTGGCATTGAAGGATGAGAAAGGGAAGGAATGTGATTAGGGACAACGAGAGACCAAAACATTCTGCAATCTCAAGAATGCCGTGTGGGAGAGACTAGGACAGACTTTTGTTTTACACAGAAATGAGGCCTTGAATTGGAGAAAGAGAAAGAAAAGGACTGAGAGTTGCTTGTATAGAAAAATTGTGACAGAATAAGGATGAGAAAACGAAAGAGATCTGTGGCAGAGAGATGGGCAGAGATTCCACTGAGATTCCCCCTTCTTACTATGTCTTTGTGGACAGTGCTTACCAGTGTTGGGGAAGCTATGTTGAAACTGTAGCTTGCTAAACTACTAAACTACTTATTATTCAAAGTACTGATGTAAAGTGACTACTAAAACATAGTTTAGTATCACAACACGTTCCTCTAAAAGTAGTGAACTACATTAAAGATATTTAAAGGGATAAGTCCCCCAAAAATGAAAATCCTGTCTAGGGGTGTGCGATATATATCGTCTACGATAATATTGTAATTGTTGTTTAAACGAATGCGATTTGACATTATCAAATATCGCAAAAACCAAACACTCCCAGAGAGTGCACGCATATACTGTGAGATGTAGGTCAGACTTCTGCGTGATTTAGTCCATTAAAATACATTTATAATTCCCCCAAAAGTCAAGATAATGGGTCAAAATGCCCCCCTCCCCTATGACTTTTATATGCCTTTTATATTTATATCATCTGATATAGTTAATATGACACAGGCGTCACACATACCCACGTCTGCAGTGCGTATGCGGTCCATGTGCGTTACGTATGCGGTGCAGAAGCAGCACGGACTCATTGTGCTTTCACACAGGACGAGTTTGCAGTCCGCTACTGATCCGCGGCTGTTTAGGCCACAAACACAACATTTATCTATTATTTTGATTTCAAATCCAAACGTTGTTACTGAAAAAGCCTTTTCAGCATTGTGATCCTCTTTTATCACAGTACAGTAACAATCTTTCATAGACATTAGTTTAAACTCAATAAATATAAACAACGTATTATTCATGCATTTGACTTCTAGGTTTGTATATCAGGTTGCTCAAGCACGTGGCAACACATTTAAACAGCAGCATATAGCCTACTTTTCTTACGTTAAAAGTAGGCCATCACAAACATTTTAAATTAAAACTCACCAGACAGAAACAGTCGACTCCTAGTGCCTTTTCTTTTGCATTTAAATCTTTATTACAAGCAATCCCACGGGTCTTAAAGAACTTTGTTTTTCTACCACCACAAGTGCATCTATTGTGTTGCCTTGTTTATCTAAAAGTGCACTTTTCCTTGTTTTAAACCTAGCCAAAAAGCAACGTGTTGACTGTGAAACACCGTAGACTTTAATTATATCAATTTATTGTGAAATTACTACATTTCCGTGTCAATCCATGTTAATTTTTTACCGCGAACAATGCGCTGTCACTTTAATTCAGCATGTGCAGCACAGCAAAAATAGACTCGGTGTGTAAACGATCTCTGCACTGCTGCAGACGCGCCGCTCCTGGAATGCACTGCCGGACCGCAACCGTGTGCAGTATGAACGCTCTAATCCGTTAACATGGGTGCTGAAAAAAAACGCAATGCATACGCACTGCAGACGGAGTATGTGTGCCAGCACAGTCATGCCTGTTTCACACATATTTCCATGAATATTTGAATTATGAAAGTCATGTTATTTGTGATCAGATTTCCTGTTTTATGGTTTTGTTACTTTTGTTACACATATTGAAATCATGCATGTCATGCATTTTGTAGATGGCACACTTTGATATGCTGGTATAGCTGGTATAATCTCATAAAATAATAATCAAAGATTAGGACTAACGAGGAACTTTTCTCTTTTTTTCTCATTAATTTCAGCCTATTTCTAATTTACAGTCTCTGGACATTCACACCACTTAAACATTTTTGACTATAAGGCCCACAAATAATAACATAATAACATCATCATCAAGAGGTGTATTTGAGTTAAACTTGAATACTTAATTGACTCTTACGTTTTTCTGTCCTCTCTTATTTAAATGCTCTTTCCTCTTTTACATCACTGTCCTTTATTTGTTTTAGTTTTTTTCCATTTTGTTTGCTTTCTCTCCCATTCTTTTTCATAGTTAAATTTGACTTAAATGCTATAAACAAAGGAAGCCGAGAAAGTGTGGAGTTGTTCCAGTAGGTGAGTGTATTTAGGTTAGGAGGTTGATTCTCAGTCAGGTCTGCAGTAGATTACAGCTGCTGTGTCATCCACGGGCCCCGGGACTTGAGCTCTGGTAAGCGTTACATATCTATTCATCTTCTCTCGGCTGTGCATAATTCATGATGGGATTGACATGCTGTCCTTCACCCCTTATCGTTCTCTCCCTTAAAGGAAGTGGCACAGTTGGGTTCCGTTTTCCCCTTTCTAGAAAATATGCCCTTTCTCAACCTTACACCTGTCTTGGTACAAAAGACTGAATGCCCACTGGAATTTCATGAATGGCTGCCTCATTTTATATTCTCTTTTTCACTGGTTCATGCTGTCTGTGTCCATTTTCCCTCACACTGTGTAAAAATATGTGACTTAAAGTCAAGTCAAGTTAAATTTATGTAGCACATTATACAATGCATATGGTTTCAAAGCAGCTTCACAGTAATAAAAGAAAGAAAATAATGGTATTAATGTTGAAATTTCTTCAATTATGAAACAAATTTCAGAGGTAAAGTAACTTTAAAAAGACATTAGTGTCGTTATTAATCCCTGTTTAGTTCAGTGTTCAGTGCTGTCACTTATGCAATAAAAATGGCATTTTTTAGAAATATTTCTTTACATTCTATATTGTACGTCTTCAATGTTCATTAAACAGTTATTTGCATTATGTGTATTATCTTGTTTTATGGCCGTGGTGAGAGACGGGAAGCTGTTGTAAAGCTAGTTAACAAATATAAAAGACACCACCCACCAATGACCTGTACTTAACCCTTCCTCCTCGCTCTCTCTGTCTGTCTGTCTGTCTTTCTTTCTCTGTATCTCTCTCTCTCTCCCTCTCCCTCTCTGTTTATTTCACATGCACACTGATCCCACAGAGAGGGAAGACTACATACAATTTTAAACAAATGCATGTAAATGTCTTGTCTCATTCCACCTCTTTTCTGACTCCTGTTTTCAGAAGCTTTTTTATAGCTAATGGGTTCATCTGTAATGACTCACTGCTCAGTCATTACACTGAGATGAATTAGCAGCTGAAAGAACACAGAGGTTAATTAACCTTTAAATTAGGTGAGCCATTTTCTGTAATGCTGCCATCTGCGTAACTGGCCTCCAGACACAGGCCCAGTGCATTTTAACATATACAGTGTGTGAATCTAACATACTGTATAATGTATGTTTTATTTGTACATTTCCACTTTTCTGAGCATTTACATCTGTATATATTTTATGTGTCATTTTTACATTTTATTTCCACTTTTCTGAGCAAATATATCTGTAGAATTTATAGCTTTGTTAATCAATTCTAAGTGGGTCTGTCAAAATTAGCTGTCACAAATTCGTAAGCAAAGCAGACACTCTTCATACTCAATAAGGTGAAGCACAGTCCTGCCTTTATGAGTAAAAGAAACAGGATCTCTGAATAGAGCCTAACGTCATAGTAGATGAAGAACAGTGTGAGAGGTGAGCAGGATCCCAGGGTCAAGAGGATCGACCTTGAGAAAAACAACTCCGTTCATCACTCCCTTTTTTCCAGTGTCTATCTGAGTTCCCACAATAATGGGTAACATTAAAGGTGACATATCATGAAAATTTGACTTTTCCAGGTTTTAAGTGCTATAATCAGGTCCTAGGATCTACAACCTGCATCTACCAACCAAGGAAACGTGAAAAAGATTAACCTAGTAACTTTGTTTTGGTAAGCCTTTTTCTGCACGTGTCTGAGAAAACGAGCGCGTCTGATTTCTCTCCCTTGGTGACGTGGCAAAGGGATCTCATTATAATATTACCGCCCCTTCATCTGTAAGTTTCCATCCACAGCGCCGTCATTTTGATTTCGCAAGCGACAACGGTGTGCCAGTTCTAATGCCATGGTGAAAGTTTGAGCAAAACATGCTAACTGTTCTGCCTTTGGCTGCACTGACAAGCAGGGAATGCAAATTTAGAGTCCCAGCCTCAGAGGAGACAAGAGAGCAGTGGATTTATTGATTTATTTACTGTATATTGCTGCTGCCACACAGATCTAAAATAAACATGCAATTTATTTCCCAGCTGTTTACCTTCACAGACATAACCAACTGTTTTTGTAACTCGTGTGATTTTAACGTAAACTTGTGTGTGAATGAGAACATTAGTTTAGTACTCATGCTGTGACAGCCGCTTTCTGTCCGTGTGCTTCAGATGTGTGCTTTCAGAAAACCGTATATCAGAAGTTTAAACTAATATGGCTTTAAAACGCATGATTTCAGTGCGATAAACATGATAATCAGAACCAAAACAGATGTTTTAGTTTGCCTTTCACCTTTATTTGTTTCAAAATGGAAATAAGATTTGTTGAATTGCTCTCACGTCCAAAATCCTGTTCTCATTGTGATTGAATCCTGCGAGGACAGATTGTAGATTGCACTCATTATTACAGTGCAGCCTACGCTCTGTGGGCCGTAGAGCCGTTAGAATACAAACTACTAACTAAAGGGAAAGGAGTTTTTGAAACTCTTCCGTCCTCCAAGAGACTCCTATTCTACACGAGACGATCTTAAGTTCTGCCTGATAGAGGGATTATCTCCCTCGGTGGCATTGAAGGATGAGAAAGGGAAGGAATGTGATTAGGGACAACGAGAGACCAAAACATTCTGCAATCTCAAGAATGCCGTGTGGGAGAGACTAGGACAGACTTTTGTTTTACACAGAAATGAGGCCTTGAATTGGAGAAAGAGAAAGAAAAGGACTGAGAGTTGCTTGTATAGAAAAATTGTGACAGAATAAGGATGAGAAAACGAAAGAGATCTGTGGCAGAGAGATGGGCAGAGATTCCACTGAGATTCCCCCTTCTTACTATGTCTTTGTGGACAGTGCTTACCAGTGTTGGGGAAGCTATGTTGAAACTGTAGCTTGCTAAACTACTAAACTACTTATTATTCAAAGTACTGATGTAAAGTGACTACTAAAACATAGTTTAGTATCACAACACGTTCCTCTAAAAGTAGTGAACTACATTAAAGATATTTAAAGGGATAAGTCCCCCAAAAATGAAAATCCTGTCTAGGGGTGTGCGATATATATCGTCTACGATAATATTGTAATTGTTGTTTAAACGAATGCGATTTGACATTATCAAATATCGCAAAAACCAAACACTCCCAGAGAGTGCACGCATATACTGTGAGATGTAGGTCAGACTTCTGCGTGATTTAGTCCATTAAAATACATTTATAATTCCCCCAAAAGTCAAGATAATGGGTCAAAATGCCCCCCTCCCCTATGACTTTTATATGCCTTTTATATTTATATCATCTGATATAGTTAATATGACACAGGCGTCACACATACCCACGTCTGCAGTGCGTATGCGGTCCATGTGCGTTACGTATGCGGTGCAGAAGCAGCACGGACTCATTGTGCTTTCACACAGGACGAGTTTGCAGTCCGCTACTGATCCGCGGCTGTTTAGGCCACAAACACAACATTTATCTATTATTTTGATTTCAAATCCAAACGTTGTTACTGAAAAAGCCTTTTCAGCATTGTGATCCTCTTTTATCACAGTACAGTAACAATCTTTCATAGACATTAGTTTAAACTCAATAAATATAAACAACGTATTATTCATGCATTTGACTTCTAGGTTTGTATATCAGGTTGCTCAAGCACGTGGCAACACATTTAAACAGCAGCATATAGCCTACTTTTCTTACGTTAAAAGTAGGCCATCACAAACATTTTAAATTAAAACTCACCAGACAGAAACAGTCGACTCCTAGTGCCTTTTCTTTTGCATTTAAATCTTTATTACAAGCAATCCCACGGGTCTTAAAGAACTTTGTTTTTCTACCACCACAAGTGCATCTATTGTGTTGCCTTGTTTATCTAAAAGTGCACTTTTCCTTGTTTTAAACCTAGCCAAAAAGCAACGTGTTGACTGTGAAACACCGTAGACTTTAATTATATCAATTTATTGTGAAATTACTACATTTCCGTGTCAATCCATGTTAATTTTTTACCGCGACAATTGCCTGTTCATTAAAATACATTTATAATTCCCCCAAAAGTCAAGATAATGGGTCAAAATGCCCCCCTCCCCTATGACTTTTATATGCCTTTTATATTTATATCATCTGATATAGTTAATATGACACAGGCGTCACACATACCCACGTCTGCAGTGCGTATGCGGTCCATGTGCGTTACGTATGCGGTGCAGAAGCAGCACGGACTCATTGTGCTTTCACACAGGACGAGTTTGCAGTCCGCTACTGATCCGCGGCTGTTTAGGCCACAAACACAACATTTATCTATTATTTTGATTTCAAATCCAAACGTTGTTACTGAAAAAGCCTTTTCAGCATTGTGATCCTCTTTTATCACAGTACAGTAACAATCTTTCATAGACATTAGTTTAAACTCAATAAATATAAACAACGTATTATTCATGCATTTGACTTCTAGGTTTGTATATCAGGTTGCTCAAGCACGTGGCAACACATTTAAACAGCAGCATATAGCCTACTTTTCTTACGTTAAAAGTAGGCCATCACAAACATTTTAAATTAAAACTCACCAGACAGAAACAGTCGACTCCTAGTGCCTTTTCTTTTGCATTTAAATCTTTATTACAAGCAATCCCACGGGTCTTAAAGAACTTTGTTTTTCTACCACCACAAGTGCATCTATTGTGTTGCCTTGTTTATCTAAAAGTGCACTTTTCCTTGTTTTAAACCTAGCCAAAAAGCAACGTGTTGACTGTGAAACACCGTAGACTTTAATTATATCAATTTATTGTGAAATTACTACATTTCCGTGTCAATCCATGTTAATTTTTTACCGCGAACAATGCGCTGTCACTTTAATTCAGCATGTGCAGCACAGCAAAAATAGACTCGGTGTGTAAACGATCTCTGCACTGCTGCAGACGCGCCGCTCCTGGAATGCACTGCCGGACCGCAACCGTGTGCAGTATGAACGCTCTAATCCGTTAACATGGGTGCTGAAAAAAAACGCAATGCATACGCACTGCAGACGGAGTATGTGTGCCAGCACAGTCATGCCTGTTTCACACATATTTCCATGAATATTTGAATTATGAAAGTCATGTTATTTGTGATCAGATTTCCTGTTTTATGGTTTTGTTACATGCATTTTGCATATTGAAATCATGCATGTCATGCATTTTGTAGATGGCACACTTTGATATGCTGGTATAAGTTTAAACTTCTCATAAAATAATAATCAAAGATTAGGACTAACGAGGAACTTTTCTCTTTTTTTCTCATTAATTTCAGCCTATTTCTAATTTACAGTCTCTGGACATTCACACCACTTAAACATTTTTGACTATAAGGCCCACAAATAATAACATAATAACATCATCATCAAGAGGTGTATTTGAGTTAAACTTGAATACTTAATTGACTCTTACGTTTTTCTGTCCTCTCTTATTTAAATGCTCTTTCCTCTTTTACATCACTGTCCTTTATTTGTTTTAGTTTTTTTCCATTTTGTTTGCTTTCTCTCCCATTCTTTTTCATAGTTAAATTTGACTTAAATGCTATAAACAAAGGAAGCCGAGAAAGTGTGGAGTTGTTCCAGTAGGTGAGTGTATTTAGGTTAGGAGGTTGATTCTCAGTCAGGTCTGCAGTAGATTACAGCTGCTGTGTCATCCACGGGCCCCGGGACTTGAGCTCTGGTAAGCGTTACATATCTATTCATCTTCTCTCGGCTGTGCATAATTCATGATGGGATTGACATGCTGTCCTTCACCCCTTATCGTTCTCTCCCTTAAAGGAAGTGGCACAGTTGGGTTCCGTTTTCCCCTTTCTAGAAAATATGCCCTTTCTCAACCTTACACCTGTCTTGGTACAAAAGACTGAATGCCCACTGGAATTTCATGAATGGCTGCCTCATTTTATATTCTCTTTTTCACTGGTTCATGCTGTCTGTGTCCATTTTCCCTCACACTGTGTAAAAATATGTGACTTAAAGTCAAGTCAAGTTAAATTTATGTAGCACATTATACAATGCATATGGTTTCAAAGCAGCTTCACAGTAATAAAAGAAAGAAAATAATGGTATTAATGTTGAAATTTCTTCAATTATGAAACAAATTTCAGAGGTAAAGTAACTTTAAAAAGACATTAGTGTCGTTATTAATCCCTGTTTAGTTCAGTGTTCAGTGCTGTCACTTATGCAATAAAAATGGCATTTTTTAGAAATATTTCTTTACATTCTATATTGTACGTCTTCAATGTTCATTAAACAGTTATTTGCATTATGTGTATTATCTTGTTTTATGGCCGTGGTGAGAGACGGGAAGCTGTTGTAAAGCTAGTTAACAAATATAAAAGACACCACCCACCAATGACCTGTACTTAACCCTTCCTCCTCGCTCTCTCTGTCTGTCTGTCTGTCTTTCTTTCTCTGTATCTCTCTCTCTCTCCCTCTCCCTCTCTGTTTATTTCACATGCACACTGATCCCACAGAGAGGGAAGACTACATACAATTTTAAACAAATGCATGTAAATGTCTTGTCTCATTCCACCTCTTTTCTGACTCCTGTTTTCAGAAGCTTTTTTATAGCTAATGGGTTCATCTGTAATGACTCACTGCTCAGTCATTACACTGAGATGAATTAGCAGCTGAAAGAACACAGAGGTTAATTAACCTTTAAATTAGGTGAGCCATTTTCTGTAATGCTGCCATCTGCGTAACTGGCCTCCAGACACAGGCCCAGTGCATTTTAACATATACAGTGTGTGAATCTAACATACTGTATAATGTATGTTTTATTTGTACATTTCCACTTTTCTGAGCATTTACATCTGTATATATTTTATGTGTCATTTTTACATTTTATTTCCACTTTTCTGAGCAAATATATCTGTAGAATTTATAGCTTTGTTAATCAATTCTAAGTGGGTCTGTCAAAATTAGCTGTCACAAATTCGTAAGCAAAGCAGACACTCTTCATACTCAATAAGGTGAAGCACAGTCCTGCCTTTATGAGTAAAAGAAACAGGATCTCTGAATAGAGCCTAACGTCATAGTAGATGAAGAACAGTGTGAGAGGTGAGCAGGATCCCAGGGTCAAGAGGATCGACCTTGAGAAAAACAACTCCGTTCATCACTCCCTTTTTTCCAGTGTCTATCTGAGTTCCCACAATAATGGGTAACATTAAAGGTGACATATCATGAAAATTTGACTTTTCCAGGTTTTAAGTGCTATAATCAGGTCCTAGGATCTACAACCTGCATCTACCAACCAAGGAAACGTGAAAAAGATTAACCTAGTAACTTTGTTTTGGTAAGCCTTTTTCTGCACGTGTCTGAGAAAACGAGCGCGTCTGATTTCTCTCCCTTGGTGACGTGGCAAAGGGATCTCATTATAATATTACCGCCCCTTCATCTGTAAGTTTCCATCCACAGCGCCGTCATTTTGATTTCGCAAGCGACAACGGTGTGCCAGTTCTAATGCCATGGTGAAAGTTTGAGCAAAACATGCTAACTGTTCTGCCTTTGGCTGCACTGACAAGCAGGGAATGCAAATTTAGAGTCCCAGCCTCAGAGGAGACAAGAGAGCAGTGGATTTATTGATTTATTTACTGTATATTGCTGCTGCCACACAGATCTAAAATAAACATGCAATTTATTTCCCAGCTGTTTACCTTCACAGACATAACCAACTGTTTTTGTAACTCGTGTGATTTTAACGTAAACTTGTGTGTGAATGAGAACATTAGTTTAGTACTCATGCTGTGACAGCCGCTTTCTGTCCGTGTGCTTCAGATGTGTGCTTTCAGAAAACCGTATATCAGAAGTTTAAACTAATATGGCTTTAAAACGCATGATTTCAGTGCGATAAACATGATAATCAGAACCAAAACAGATGTTTTAATGATATAATAAATGATCTGTGGAGTATTTTGAGCTGAAACTTCACAGACATATTCTGGGGACACCAGAGACTTGTATTACATATTGTAAAAAGGGGCATAATATGTCACCTTTAATATTAGGGATAGCCCATTATTACAGTTCTGGGCCCTACCAATAAATGGCGATTTTTGTCTAAATAAAGTCATGTCAATTCAATTCACGTCCAATGTGCTTTTTCACATACCCATTGTTTCAGAGCAGCCCAATGCAAGTATACTGAATATATGAGGATAAATTTAGACATACTTATGTATCCAGCTTTATATAGAGCTGGGTGATATATAGTTACATTTTGCAATGAAATAAAAAATCAGACAGCTGAGATTTGCTAATTAGTATATATATTGCTTTACATGTGTATGTACTGTATGCAGGTAAAGTAGGATGTACTAGGCTATATATCCAACTTTTAATATATCGCTGGGCAATAATATAGTTTACTTTTTTTGACAAATTAAAAATAAATCACTAAAAACTAAAACCAGTCATTTTAAATGCTACAACGGAAAATGGGCATCACAACATTGTAATGTACAGTATGAAAAATGGATTTGGTAATGATTAAACGTTACAGTGTTATTAAATTATTGTTTTTTTAGATCAAGCAAATGATATATGAAGGTAATCTGAATGTAAAAATTGTGGAAATTAGCATGCACAATTAATATCCAATATCTGTATGCATTCAATATCAAAATAAAAAAAATCTCTAATATCAGCCAATAACTGATATGGTACAGATATGTCATACATAGTGAATATTGTTTTATTTTACTTTATTTATTTATTTTTTTTTAGTTATGGTCTGGTCTAAAATATGTCATTGACTAATTGATTAGCGCTAGGTAGGGTGATAACATCTAATCAAGTTACATTAGCAAGAAGTTAGAACCATTTCAACTTTAAAGCTTTCAGCTCTTAATGCACTTATTAATCACTTTTGAATGTGCTGTTGTATTGATTGAGATTTGAACAAATCCACAAATATTTATTCAGCTTTCTTTGTCGGTGACTGACTGAAATGGGTTTCATTTTCAGATAAACTTTAATGATCTTCACTCAGCGCCTGAAATATTATATCCGTGTATCATCTAGTCGAGTTATTCATATGAAAAACAAAGCATTGCATGTTGTATTGAGGTCCCTTGTCCTCTGTTGTTGTCTGGGTGGAATTGTTTCTGTATAACCTGCTCGGGATGGAAATGCAGCAATGTCCCAGTGAGTCTCAAGAGAAATATGTCTTTAGCCTGGAGCTGTTGGGTATTAACAGAGGGGAAGATGGGTAATCAATCCAGTGTGAATGACCACAAATCCATTCTTCAAGCCCTGGCTGCCTGGACTGCGAGGCTAGAGTCGAGGAACGAGAAACTGCATTACACCTTTTGGATGAAGCACATTCAACACACTTGCCATTAATACACCTTACTCATTTTAGTTCAGTTTAGATTTATTTGTATTGAGCTTTTAACAGTCGCATTTGTCTCGAGCAGCTTTACATAGTTTGTGGCCTAACGTCCAGGTCTTGCACTTAGAAGCAGATACAAATATAAAAACAGGGATGGAATCTAAATTCTGTTTGGATGGGCCATAAAATGGCTAAAAGTGTTGCTAAAGTGATTGACTACTACTTTACGTACTGCATCAATAATTATTCCAATAATTATTAATAATAAATGTAACTTCATTTTCTTGGACAATGGTGCTATTGCTGCCATTTTAAGCAATAAATACACTCTCACTGAAGCACACAGACTTTCTGATCACGCACAACATAATAATTACAAAACATACCCATTTCAAAAACACAGCTCACACAAACACAAATAGCGCTCTTTGTCTCGATCTCGGGTGACTGTGGGGCCTGTTTGCATGCACTGGTTAGTAGAATGTAATTATGAATGCTAAATGATGTTTTGTGCATGTGAGTTTTATCTGATTATGCAGGCTCCGTTCATATGAGCTGTCTGGGGAGAGACTGGCTGAGAAAAGAGGTGTATATGGAGGTTTATATGAGCCGTACTCCAGTTCTCGCACAGAAAAAGCAATTCCATTATCTCAAATTTACTTGACAGAAAACCTCATATCTCTAAGCATGCATTGTTATTGGAGGATAAGTGTTTTAGCTTGCATTATTTGCCTGTTGGTTGGTGATGGATGCTGTGCTTGGTGGACAGTGGCACAAAGATGTAATTCAGTCATTTGGTGAATGGAAATTGTGTTTTAGCAGATAAAGTATAAAGAGAGGACAGCTGAAAGACACTGACTAGACTGTTCTAGTGCATAATGGTGCATTACAATTCATTAAAATGACAGTATAAGATAAAATAAATGCTGTTCATTTGAATTTTCTATTTATCAAAGAATCATGAAAAAAATGTTTACAAAAAATATTAAGTAGCACGGCTGTTTTCAACATTGATCATATGAATCAGAATCAGAAAGAGCTTTATTGCCAGGTGTGCCACTGCTTACACACACATGGAGTTTGTCTTGGTGACAGAAGCTTCCAGTACACAGACAGGTTGACAAGTGACAAGATACAGATAACAAAATAAAAAGAAGTGAGTAAAAATAAATAAGTAAAATACAATACACAATAGACAAAGAGACTGTAAACAGTATATCGTATGTACAGATGTGCTATAGACAAATTATGCAAGGGAAGGTGGATCGATGTAAGATATATTAAATCAATAACATACGGTTAATAAATATACGTAAGTATGACACTGAAGAATTCATCTTTGTTATCACATGAATAAATTACATTTTTAAAAGGAAAATGAAAAAGTTGTTTTAAATTGTAATTGTTTTTCAAAATAATACTGTCCTTAATGTATTTTTGATTAAATAAATGCAGCTTTGGTGAACATTAATAAAAACATAAAAAAATCTTGCCAGCCTGTGATGGTGATATCGGTTTTATACAGTAGTTCTATAAGTAAGTTAAAATTACCTACATAATTTACATGTTAGACCAATTTGACCAGTTCAAATTTTTTTTAATACAACAGGTAGTCCTCAAATTTAATTGGCTGAGCAGCATTCCAGGAGATGTTGAAATGCAGTCCAACAGCACAAAACATTTCACTATTTCATGTAGAAACTACATGTTGCTATAACAGTATGTGTTCTAAAATTGGCTCAAAATATCAAAAATGTTTCATATCCTCCGACTGAGTGGGATATCAAACCGTTGGATATTCCACCGTTTGATCCGACCATGGAAAAGCAGTTATAGTCTGAAGCTAAAAAAATCTGTGACCATCATCATACACTTACACTATGCGATTTTCGATTAAGTCTTAACTTCTCCAGACTGTAAATCGGTGCAAAAATCTGGGCAAAAGTCATGTAGTGTAACTTGTTGCATATTTACATTAGACAAATTAGATTATTACCAAAACAAAAGACATTTAAGGTTTCTCCACCGCTATAATCCATCACTCTCATTAAGGTCACAAAATTTTGGTACCAGGGCCTTCTAGATCCAGCCAGATGTTCTACTCCCCCTACTATATGATGCTGTCCAACGACTACAGTAGCAACCTGTGCCAAAATACTGTCATAACTCAACGATTGATTGCCCGTTGCATGCCCCTTCTGTCTTCCACATTTAAATTATGTATAACTTTCTAGCAGAACAGTGGGTGATATATGACCAAAATCTTGTACCATGAGATGTACCACGGTAAAGATATATATCACAATAAAGTAGTTCGATCTGTAGAGCTGCTTTGAAACAATGTGTATTGTGAAAAGCGCTATACAAATACACTTGACTTCACTTGAGAATAGGAGCAGTGCTCACAGGCAGACACAATAGCTCCATACATAATAGATGAACAGCCTCTAACATACAAATAACAGTTTAAAACTGACTGTGAGTGAAGCAATGTTTCTTTGCCCCTTTAATAAGCCACTGGACTTTCTAAAAAGAAACAAGCACTCTTTGGCTGGTGTTTACATCCCCTGTGCTCAGCACCGAGGGTCTCGTAAGCGAAGCTTTGTGTGCTGTGTCAGATGCGGCTTTGTGTATTGTGAGAGATGCATGTAAAAGGAGCTTCTTGTTTGTTGTGACCTTCAGAAATGGCAGAGATGGGGAGAATGTCTAACAGCAAGAGAAAAACCTCTGCACCTTCTCTTGTCACTTGTCAACAGAGACGGGATGTGGGGTCAGTGTTGTTGTGGTGATGCTGTGCTGCAGTGAAAGACACATTGTGGTCGGGACAGGATGCCCTTAGATAATGATCTGAGATCAGCCCCTCTCGGTCAAGCACAGATGGCAGCCACAAGCATTCGTATAGGGAGGAAGAATAAGAGGCTGATCTCAGTTCAGCTATAAATAACATCATTGGCTATAACCCTGTGAGTTCCTAATCACAGTCTACACTTCAACCAACAGCTTATTTCTCAGTAGCTTCAGTTCAGATTTGTCCAAAGACGAGCCTCCTGCAGAGAGAGAGAGTGAGAGAGAGAGAGAGAGAAAGCAAATAAGGAAGTAGTGGAAATAATGCAGGGGTAAATGTTGGAAGATGCAGCTTTTCTGCTGTACTTTGCACACTTTAAACAACGTGCCTGAAAGCATTTGACATCTCTTTCCAGCCACCTGCTGTGGAGTGTGTGTGTATACGATATCTTTAATTTCTCCTCCACCTCTTTTTATAATTGTTGGAATGGGCTGTTTGGAAGCACTAGCAGGTGTGTTAGCCAACCCACTAGCAAATATTGCATGTTAAGCAAACTCCAATTGGCCAGTCTGTATTTACTGGATCAATCCCTGACACTGGACTCAATCAGTTGGCAGGGCTCAACCATGAGATTTTTTTTCCTGCTTATCCTCTTGAGCCAGCCAACATTTTTACTGACCTTATTATGAAAAAAATGTAATGTATTTTTATATTTACTACTGTATTTGTTTGATCAAAATTACTTCAGTCTTCAGTGTCACATGATCCTTCATGAAGCTTTCTAATATGCTGATTTGGTGCTCAAGAAATATTTTTTTTATATTATTATCAATCTTTAAAACAGTTTTTGTGGAAACCACTCTACATTTCAGATATATTATAATAGAACGTTTAAACTAACTTTATTGATGAGCCCTAGTTGAACTGTGACACTTCAGATGTTCAATCAAAGAGGTTCAGACCAACTGTGAATTAACTATGCAGTATGAATATAACCACCAGCAGCCACCGTGGCTAGTGTAGCTTTCATAACCTGTTTCTCTGTATGTTAATCTCTGCAGTGGGTTCTTGCGTTTGAGATATTCATCCCCCTGGTGCTCTTCTTCATACTCCTGGGCTTACGGCAGAAGAAGCCGGCCATTCCAGTGAAAGAAGGTAAGTTTCATAACAGCACAGAGAGAGAAGAATATGAGTACTAGGACATGAAGGAAGGAAGGAAGAGTAAGTTGGCTCTTACCCCAACCCAGCTCATTCCCACCCTCCAGTGGTCAGAATACTTCAGTTGTCACCTGGGGTTCTTATGAAGTTCACATACCCACTGCAATAAAGTTCTGTGTGCCTGAATTAGTTAGACTGGGTCCTTTAGCCTTCTGTGTGCCTGAATTAAGTAGACTGGGTCCTTTAGCCTTTATCAGTAATTAAATGGACAGCTCACTCAAAAATAACAATTCTGTCATCATTTGCTCACCCTCATGTTGTTCTAAACCTGTGTGGGTTTTTTTCTTCTGCAGAACACCAAAGGAATTATTTTGCAGAATGTCCTGACTATACTTTTCTATACAATGCGAAGATGTCAAGCTCCAAAAAAGCATCATAAAAGTAGTCCACAATAACTTTTGCATTATATTCCAAGTATTCTGAAGATCTGTGTGGGAAACAGTCTTTAAATCTTATTCTAGCTCTTAAATCTTGTGCTCATTCATGTACATTCAGATTGCAGGTTTTGCCAACAGTGATTGTTGAACTTTCGTTGTATGGAAAAGGGAGAACATTCTGCCTAACATAACCTTTTGTGTTCCACTGAAGGCAAGAAATACATACAGGTTCGGAACGACACAAAGGTGATTAAATGATGACGGATTTTTCATTTTTTTGGTGAACTATACTTTTAAGTGTTGTTTGTGGTATATAATAATGTTTATAATTTTTCTATGTGGTTCATACAACTTTGCCAATCTGTCATTGATTGCAAAGATTTTTTGGCTGCTAGACAGAGCTTTAGCCATGTAGTATTTTTTTTATTCACAGAACACCCTCATTTGTATGTCATCACAATGTCTGTTATTTTCAGTGCTGAAATCACACCATGTTTTATTTTTTGCTTCTTTCTGTCATCTGTCCTCAATACTTTTGTATCTCTCTCTCTCTCTACCTCTGTCTTTCATTCTTTTTTTCCCTCACCGTGCATGTTAACTGCATGCTGGACCAGTGTGTAAGTCAAAATGTTTTTTTTTTTTGTGTGTGTGTGTGTGTGTGTGTGTATGGCTGAATTCTTAACTCTTTTAAATTGTGGGATCATTTCACTGTGTGTCCTCTAATTGTGAGTGTGTGTTTTTTCATGGACTCTAACGTGTTTATTGTGTATTTGTCATATCAACTGTCTCATGCATCAATCTAATTGTAAAAGGGCGCAAATGACTCCAGCAGTATGTGCAGACTTCCCATATGTCAACATACATACACACATGCACACGATGTATTAAAGATTCCAAGATTCCAGCTATATGAAATTTGTACGTCCACACTGAAGGCTCATCTATGTTTGAATTTAAATATAGCATGGCCACCAAAAGTTTGGAAATGCCCTACTTTGGAGTTTTAGATAGTATCAGCATAAATCCTCCATTTCTTGGCATAAATGCATTAAAGTAACTTATTATTATTGAAGACCAGTAATAATGTTTTTTTTTTGTATTCCATAATAATGGCAATATACAATAACAACGTCAAAGTCAGACAAGCCCCTTTTTATTTAATATTTTTTTACACTTCTGTTCAAAAGTTTGGAGTCAGTAAGACTTCTTTTTATTAATACTTTTATTCAGCAAGCACTCATTAAACTGATCAGGACTGACAGTAAAGACATTTATAATGTTACGAAAGATTTATATTTCTGAAGGATCATGTGACACTGAAGACTGGAGTAATGGCTGCTAAAAAATCAGCTTTGCCATGACAGGTACATTATATTTTAAAATAGAATAAAATATAAAATATTGTAACAACAAAACATTTTAAATTGTAATAATGTTTCACAATATCATGATATTGTCCAAAACCCCATTCCACCTAGAGCGTTTTCAAACATTAGTTACAGTGCTGCACTAGTCGTTATTATGGCTGATTTCAGAAACTAGGATTAGCATAGCTTTTATCGCTTGCCATTTTATTGCGTCATGCCTGGTGTAAGAGGTTTAGGTGTTGGGGCCCCCATGTCTCTGTGAACAGTAACATAATCCACAATCCACTGTGAATGAAGGACCTTTCTTACGACGACACGTTATTCAAACACCACGTCTTGACACAACGACACATTTGTAATCTTCAACCAATGAGCTGTGATAATAATTGTCCAACACTCTCTCTCTCTCACACACACACACACACACACACACACACAATTACTGAATTCATCCATTTACTGAGCCATCAGGTTATTTCCCCTGACTGATCTTTGCTCTTTTAATCCTCAGCTGTGTTTGTGGAGCGGGAGCAGATGTCAGATATAAGAGAACCGAGGCCATAAACACAGCTACCTCTTGTGAGCAGACAACCTGTCACTGGAACAGCAGAAATATAACACGCCTCAGTGTTAATGTCAATCGGGGGATGTTTTTTGCAGAGTCGTCAGGTGCCGATGGCGAGTGGTGTTTAGCTAACGCTGCTGCTTCTGGGTGAAGCGACGTGGCATGTTGCGGCGGGGCTCTTTTTTTTTCTTTTTTTTTTCTTTTTTTTTTAAGAGCGGCATTGTTGGATGAGAATGCCAACTCCACAGGCCACATGCCGCAGTGACAAAACACTTAGGGGAGGAAAAAGATTCAGCACTTACCATTAAGTAACCTTCTAGGTAGTAGTACACTTAAGTAGTGTGAATTGTGAAGTGAACAAATATCACAGCCCTTGTGATCATTAGACAAACTATTGACTGTTGATAACGTCGATTAAATCATATCGGAAGCAAGTTGGTACTGTTGGGATATATATAGTTTTATTCAGCAGGGATGCGTTAAATTGATCAAAAGTGACAGTAAAGACATTTATTAATATTACAAAAGATTTCTATTTCAAATAAATGCTGTTCAAAATGTTTCTCAATTTCCAAATCAATCAATAAATCAGCATAACTGTTTCCAACACTAATATGAAATGTTTCTTGAGCACCAAATTGAATTAGAATGTTTTCTGAAGGATCATGTCACACTGAAGACTGAAGGCTGTTAAAAATTCAGCTTTGCCATCACTGGAATAAATTACATTTTAAAATATATTAAAATAGAAAACAGTTCATTTAAATAGTAGAAATATTTCACAATATTACTGTTTTTACTGTATTTTTGATTAAATAAATCCAGCCTTGGTGAGCTTAAGAGATATATATAAAAATAAAAAAAACAGACCCCAAACTTTTGAATAGTAGTGTATCTACTGTAGTGAAAATACTGTTTATTTAGGCATTACCAAACTACGCTTCCCATCATTCTCTGGAGCAGCATGAGTAAATCATGAGAATACATAAAATAACTAAATGTGCATCTTTTGCTCTTTATCTGGTGATCTCCCTTTGTTAAAAAAAACATTATCAGTGTGCATTTTATTCTCACCAGAATCACTCACATCATGACGTAATTGTTATTTCTGAACTAGTCCTGATCCACGGTTGTCACTCCTACAGTGTTTTTGGCCTTTGAGAGACAAATATGATCATTTAGCCATCCCTGAGATTTGACTCCATATCAAGTGTGCACAGGAGCAGGTTGCAGTGAGGAAGTGAGTCATCTAAACACTGCTGTCCACTCCTGTGTTCTAAACGATGTGACTGGCGGCATGTGGGTGTAGAATAGCCAGGCAGCACAGCAATGCTGGTTTTTCCTCTGCTTCAGTGACAGCTTGTCCAGTCAACCTCTGCGTGTGTGATGAAGTGAATCATTTGAAGGCCACTTGGAGTTTATCGAAGTGATCTGACATCTGAAACCCTCTCTGACCCTGTGTTTGCTCTCTGATATGTGACGGCTGCTTCTTTTTCTCTCCCTGTCTTTTAATCTCTCCCTAAATCTTTGATCCGTGGACCTTGGAAAATATCATTGCCATTGTTTGTTCTATTATCCCACATCCTACGATCCCGCTCATTTATTCACACGCTCACATTCCATCCATACACTGCTCTGTTTTATGTTCCTCTCCAATTCTATATCTGAACACAACTGCACCTTCGTTCAAACCCATTTAAACCTCTTTGCAATACTGGATTTCAATTTTCTGTCACCTCCGTCCTCTCCGTCCCTCCACCCTGGTGGTCTGGTTTCCCCCCGTTCTGTCCAGCCTTCTACACCACGGCCCCTCTCACCTCGGCGGGCATCATTCCCATCATGCAGTCTTTGTGTCCGGATGGTCAGCGGGATGAGTTTGGCTTCCTGCAGTATAAAAACTCCACGTGAGTCCACCTACACTCGGTTTCTGATTTTTTTCCTTTCTCGATGACTAAGATGGGCTCTAATGGATTCTGTTCTCATTATATGGTGTGAATAGCAGTCACCATCACCACCTGTATTAGTGATCTTACGAGCTGTTAGATTGTGTAATGGATCTTATCTGTGTGCTTATGATTTGATCTTTTGATGGATTGTAGTGATATAACTACATAACTATGACCTCAGCATGACTGGTCACCAGCATTTCTTGGGTTTTGAAGTGTGCTAGCTTAAGTATCAAGACTTAAGCCTTGATCAGTTTTACTACAGATGTTTTCCAAATATTGCTGGTAAAGAGCATGGCTGTTCTCATCCACCAGCCACACCAGCACAAAACTACACTGGAAAAAATGGTGTAGAAACAATCTTTCACTCAGAGGTTTCTAGTAATTTCACAATTAAATACAAGGAAGCAGCAAGTAACACACTGAATTAAACATGAAATTTTGAAGCAGAAAGACTGAAATAGTATTTTCTTTCTTTTATTCACAACTTAGGAAAAGTTTTTTTTTACAGTGATAGTACTAATCAGCATTAATGCTTCTCCAAGGACCTTGTGTTATTAAAACAAAAACTGTTAAAGGGGTCATATGACGTTGCTAAAAAGAACATTATGTTGTGTATTTGGTGTAATGCAATGTGTTTATGTGGTTTAAGGTTCAAAAAACACATTATTTTCCATATAATGTACATTATTGTTTCTCCTCTATGCCCCGCCTTTCTGAAACGCGTTGATTTTTACAAAGCTCATCGTTCTAAAAAAGCGAGGTGTGCTCTGATTGGCCAGCTATCCAGTGCGTTGTGATTGGCCGAATGCCTCAAACGTGTGACAGAAATGTTACGCCCCATACTGTGATGCCGTCTCCCAGCTGGACGAGACTCAGTCCAGCTGCTCTGCTCGTGCACATCCCATCATCGGTTCTCTTTTAGCAGTTCAGTCAATGTACTGTTAGGAGTAACTGAATAACTCGGGATATTGGTTTATTTCGCGTCAGAGGGAGTGTCAGGCACGTTTATAAACCGAATAACTTAAGTAATTTGTGTATTAGTGCGTACTGGAGACGCGAACCATTTCAAACGATTCAGTTCGATTTGGTGAACTGGTTCGACCGGTTCACTAAGAAGATCCGGTTAAATAGAACGATTCGTTCGTGATCCGGACATCACTAGACGAGACAAAACCAATAAAACCCATTACAAACGAGGCATTTGTTGCATCCAGTGGGGACATAATTACTGATTATAATGACTTATACTGACTTTTTACGTGTTGCGTTGCGTATCGCGCCGCGTAAACATAAAACCAT
>NW_015555728.1:1114072-1134229 GCF_001515605.1 Sinocyclocheilus anshuiensis
AGGCTGTGAGTCAGAAGCGCCAGACTGTCCTTGCAAAGTTGGAACTGCCCAACTTTATAGAAACAGCCTTTGTGCCACAGACGCATTAGGCTACTGGTTCAGGAAACAGTCCTCATCCATCCTCCATAAAATGCGCAGCACACATCTGAATATTTGGATTGAACTGTTCTGGAACAGTGTTGTAAATACAACTTAACCACTGATTTCTAGTTGTGTCCTCTTTTGGAAGGCCAAACAAAGTAGTTTCGCTTTCACAACAAACACACAGCGACTCCACAACATGGCAGCAGCGGCAACTGCGAGAATAAAAGTTACGCCTTCTTTCTTTGCGTGAACATTTGGGCGGCGTTATGCAAATCTTCCCACACAGTGACGTAGATATATGGGGGCGTGTTAGAACGAGGCGTTTTAGGTAGGTGTGGTTGACTCTTAACTTTTATAAAGAATATCTCTTTGGATTTGAGACTTTAGTCTTTGCAACTTTACAGATCTTCTTTATGCACCAAGAGCTTTTAACACTCCAAAGAGAAAGGAAAAATTTAAATCACATCATATGACCCCTTTAAAAATAGTTTTCATTAATTGAACGCTAGAATTACATTCGAAAAATATAACCAAAAAAATGTATCTTTGGTGTGAGATATAAATATAGGATTTTGAGGTAAAATACCTTAATATGCCCCCCCACCCCAGTTTCAGTTGATTACTCTGCTTATATAATTTGCCCCTCTCTTCTTATTATAGTCCTCTCTTCTTATTATTTTTCCTCCTGTTTTTCAGTGTGACTCAGTTGTTAGAAAGGATCAGTGAAGTCGTGGAGCAGAATCACTTGTTTACTTCAGACAGGCCCAGTCTGGGAGAGGAGCTGGAGTCACTGCAGCAGCACCTTGAAAGTCTGAGCTCAGCACAAGGCCCTCTAGAGAGCCACTACGACACCAGCCACGGTCAGGAAACACATACATACATGCATACCTACACCGACCTTGACCATAACCGTACATGCAAATTAGAAGCAAATCACTATTGTAGTAAAACAGTGATGGCGTTTCTGCTGGATTTAGTGTTTAAATCTCATTGTTATTAGATTTCAAATGCATGCTTTCATGTGGCTCAACTATGGGTAGCATAACAAAAGTATATTCTGTTGACACTATATGCATACTTTTGGCCTTAAAAAGTAACTTTTTGTATATTACCAATTGTAATCATGCATTTATATGAAAACACTTTTTTGACCATGTATTGAAGGGAATAATAGACCACACTGAAAACAACCATACAGCAGTACATTTTACACATACATGCCTGAAGCGGCAGACATCTGGCGTTTTAAGTGTTATGGAGCTGATTTCTTACACACCAGTGGACAAATACCATACTTTGTGCTCCATTCACTTTCATTCATACTGTATGAATGCGAATGCAGAAGACTACAAATGAAGTTAATGTGAAAAACTTTCTTCTTTTTCTGCCTACCAAAGTTCGATGTAACATGCATATTCACATAGTTTAAACACACATGGCCAATAGATGACCTAAATAATCACATTGATTGCTTTATACTGTACTTGCATAAAGAATATTGAGCTCAAGAATCAAATCATCTTACATTACCGTTCAATTGAGGTTGGTAATATTTTTAAAAGGTTTTGAAAGAGTCTCTTACATTCTCAAAAATACAGTAAAAACTAATATTTTTGAATATTAAAAATAACTGTTTTCTTTATTAATGTATTTATTCTTGTGATGGCAAAGCTGAATTTTCAGCAGCTATTATTCCAGTCTTCAGTGTCCTTCAGAATGTTAAATGACACTTCAGAAATCATTCTTATATGCTGATTGGGTGTTCAAGAAATATTTTGTATTGCTCAATATTTTAGTTGAAACCCTAATCTTTTTTTTCAGAATTCTTTAATGAATACCAAGTTCAAAAGAGTTCAGCAGCAATTAGTTTGAAATAGACATTTTGTGTAACAATTTAAAAGTCTTTACTGTCATTTTTAATCAATTGAATGCATCCCTCTTTAGAAAAAAAATACTGACCTCAAACATTTGAATGGTAGTGTACATATATGTCAACTGCAGCAAATAAAAGTTATTTTGATGAAAAATTTGTGTTCATGTCTGTGCTTCAGGTTTTACCGTGGGAAGTGTCCTCCGGAACCAGTCGATGTTCCAGCAGTTCCTGATCAGAAACCTTTCCCTGCCAAACGACACCGCCAGCCTGCTGCTCTCCTCCCCCATCAACCTGAAAGAGGTCTGTTTTCTCACTTTCTTCTTACTTCCTTTTTCCTCCAACCCAGGTCAGACAGCAGTGCTTTTGAAGTCCAAATCACGACTCAGCGTCATGCTCCTCTGAGCCTTCTTCCCCTTTCATCCTCTTTGGAGTCTCAGTTCGGGTTTGCAGCACCATTAACGATTCCGCTCCATGACAACACAGAGAGAGGATGTGCAATAGAATCTAATGCTTTAGGGCAGAGGAGCTCCAGCATAACACGCTTTAATGTGTCGGGTTAATGTGCTGTAGTCGATCTAAAAGTGTTGAGATATGCTCTTGTGAGTTTCCGAATGAAATGTTAGTTTTCCTGAGGGAGTTTCGTTTCTTCTCTTCTCTGGCTATTTAAAGTATATGTGTGAGATAGGAGTTTCTAAATCTGGGCTTGTGCGTGTGTATGTGTGTGTACTCTGTTCAGGTGTATAATCTCATCTTTGGGATGTATCCTAAAGTGGGATCAAAGGTAGGAGAAAAAGATGAAGGACAGCATGAACTCCACAGTCCTGGAGAGAAGCTCGTACAGCTGGAGGTACAGAATGACAAAAACACACACATTTCCGTGTGCATACATGTGTATACACTACTGTTCAAAAGTTTGGGGTCATATTTTGTATAACGGTAACTGCTAATTGAATAAATATAGGAAGTAAATGTGGTTTAAAAATAACAAACACTGCTTCTATATTTCTTAAACTCCATTAAAATGCACAAGAAGTGCAAGCACTAAACTTAGAGTAATGCAAGTCTGCAATAATTAAATGATATAATAATTGTCCCACACTTTACTTAATGCAGTGCCAGTGCTTCTGCAGTGCCTTTCTCATTCATATTTCATACTTGTTGAGCTGCTGTAAGCAACTTTTTTTGAATGCCACACACATAATGTACCTACTATTTGACAGATAGTCCTGAGAAATCACCTGTCTGTGTCCCAGCCCTAGACATTGAAAATGGCAAAAAAAGAGTCAGGGAAGCAGGCAGCACCTTTTTTTTTTTTTTCGTATCAGCAACGCTTTCTGCCTGTAAATCATTTGCTCTGTTTGCTAATTTGTTGATATGTCTTTGTGTTAGTGGTTTTGGAGAGAGGTTGTGAGGTAAAGATATCAGATTGAAATTATATCAGATTTTTATGATGCTTAATAGTTGGGAAATGTTAAATATAATAATATGTGTTATACAATATCCATTTTGACACCCATAAAATTTTTTTTTACATATTGAAACTAATACTGTTCGTTTAGATTCAGTATACGGTTAGGTGTGATCTCACAATGCATCAGTGGCGTGTAGCAGACTATTGAAATGAGGAGGCAAAGCATTTTTTTTTTTTGTGGGGTGTGTTCATATTTTCATAAATACTTAGGTTCTGGTTACATTTCATTCTGCTGGGCAAATTGAACTGATGTTTTCACATTAATGTCATACCAGTCTTGTCAAGTTTAAGCATTTAAAAAAAAAAAAAAAAAGAAGTAAATTTAGACTGTTGATTTATTTCTTGTGCCAATTTGTTTTGCATAGACATGGCCTACTCAAAACAGGGACAAAACACCCCTGCTATATATAGATAGTAGTATAGTAAGTCATTTGCTGTAAAGGACTTTCCAATTAGGGCATGCAATTGCTTATAACCTTGCAATTATAAAACAATCAGAATGTTTCATTCATACTCAGAAGCAGTTACTTGGAGGCTGGCGTAGTCTGGATGGGGGTCTGATTCAGAAGGTGTTGAGAGACCCCACTAAAGCTGCTCGCCGTCAAGCTCTGCTCAAAGTCCTGTCCCAGGCCCTGGGGATCACTGGAGGTGGAGGAGGCCAAAAATTTGATCCTCAAGCTCTGCGTGAGGTGGAGGTCGGTCTGCAACTCCACTTTTAAAAGTGTTTTAAATGTTAAATTAATTTTTTTGCAATTTTGTTCCACAGAAATCATAATCTTCAGTTTAATGAAGACACCTCACAAATCTTCTTACATTATTTTTCAGGGAATTCTGTTGACTGGTGCAGTGCTTGAAACACTCACTTGTGGGGAAGGAGGGAACAGTGAGATGAGCAAAATCCTATTGGTCCCTGAGAAACAAGAAGCAGTTTTACAGGCCTATCGAACGACTGTTTGTGGTGGAAGGGCAGAGCAGAGGGCGGAGCTGTTTAAGGAGATGAGTGAAGAATTGAGAGATCAGATTGATACACAGAGAGTCTGTGATGAGGTACATGGAAGAACAGCACATCTTCTTAAACGGACACAGTGTGATATTTGCGTTTTATGTCTCAGGGGTTAATTTTTATTAAAGTTATTATCATTTTTATTTTTATTAAATTCTTATTTCCAATCAAGCTGTAATTTTGTTAAATTATGCAAAAAGTGCTTATTTATTTATTGTGTGTTTTAGGATATAGAAATGCTAACTGTGAAACTAGCTTTAGAAAGGAATCTGTCATTTTATATCATTTATTATTGTCCAAAATGTAATTTCCACTGTAATTAAAAAAAAGTCACAGAGTGCTATTAAACACAGAATTTGAGATGTGCTGGAAATTACACTGTGGTAGGAATTTTCATTACTTTCAGGAAAAATGAAAAGGAAAAAAAGACTTCTCCCATATAGTTAGACATTATTAGTGGACAAATTAAACTATTAAGAGTACAAAAAGAGTGTTTAATACACTTTATAAGTCTACAGAGCTAAAAGTGCCCATTAGTTGAAGAGAAACACTCTGATACTGTACATTTTTACCTATTACGATTAAGTATTGCTCCTCTTTCCTTTCTCTATATGGCACTCTTTCCTGTCCTCCTTCCTCAGTTGAGTCTGGAGCAGTCTAACATGTCTGGTCTCTTGGATCAATCCCATCTCGGCGCTCTGCTGAAGAACCTGGCAGATGTAGAACGGCTCCTGAGGGATGTGGATTTGCTATCAGGTCTGGCCAGACTGCTCCCTAAAGGGGCCTGTGCAGGCCACCTGCCTCCTCCTATAGCCAACACCACGTCCTGGAGCTCCAACACAACAACATGGGGTCTCAACACAACAGACAGCCCTGTGGAGGAAGGAGGCAGAGCTGCAGGAAATGAGGCCGATGCCGAAAACCCTAGATCACAGTTTTCTGCCTTTGTTCAGCTGTGGGCAGGTCTTCAGCCCATTCTTTGTGGGAATAACAGGTGAGTATTTGAGTGTTACGATGTGTTACCTTTCTGAATGTTAAATCTGATTTTTTTTTTTTTCAATAATCTTTATTGTTTTATCAGAATTATTGAGCCAGAAGCTCTGAAACAGGGCAATATGAGTTCCCTGGGCTTTACCAGCAAAGAACAAAGAAACTTGGGATTACTTGTCCATCTCGTGACCACAAATCCCAAAATCCTCTACTCTCCCATTGGCTCAGAGGTGGACAAGGTCATACAAAAGGTAAATCCAGACAAGTCTAAGGTGTTTCAAGGCTGAAAAAATCTTACAGTGAGCATTTATAATGTAGCAACTGGGTTTGCTGCCTAAACCATTCTGCAATAAAAAATTGCAGATTAATTACTCCTGAAACCAAATGACCTTTTAAAACTTTGTGCTGGTCATTCTTTCATTTAATTTAGGTTGTACCCAATTAATAGAGAATCATTTGGGATAGCTATAAAGATTTTGATCAGATTTTTTTTGTTTTCACTTTAGGCCAATGAGACGTTTGCTTTTGTGGGGAATGTGACTCATTATGCCCGTGTGTGGCTCAACATCTCAGCTGAATTAAGGGCCTTCCTAGAGGAGGGTAAATTACACAATCACCTGATGTGGCTCCAGCAGGTAACATTCTGTCTTTCAGCCGCTTAGTTTGAAAAGCACTTTGTGTTGTGCATGTGCTTGATGTCTTTTGTTTTGTCCGTATGTCGTAGTTCATTGCAGACCTGAAGAGGCACCATGACCTGTTGAACGTTTCAGACAGTGAGCTGATGAACAGTCTGCTGGAGGAGAACTTCACCCTGCCGAACACAACCACACTACTGGAACAGCTGCACACCATCGATAATGCTGCTTGTGGCTGGACAAATTTCATGTCAAAGGTCAGGAGAACAATTTGATTTAACTTGTCCTATCTTTTATATCCATTAAAAAAAAGAAAACCTTGTGTAGTGTGTTTTGAGGGGGAATTAGAATTAACATGAAAACAACTATTTCCTTTTTTTATTTAATTGCGTTCTTCATTTAAAGGGGTCATATGATGCGATTTCAATTTTTCCTTTCTCTTTGGAGTGTTACGAGCTCTTGGTGCATAAAGAAGATCTGTAAAGTTGCAAAGACTAAAGTCTCAAATCCAAAGAGATATTCTTTATAAAAGTTAAGAGTCAACCACGCCTACCTAAAACGGCTCGTTCTAACACGCCCCCACATGTCTACGTCACGATGTGGGAAGATTTGCATAACGCCGCCCAAATGTTCACGCAAAGAAAGAAGGCATAACTTTTATTCTCGCTGTAGTATTGTTGTTGCCGCCGCCACCATGTCGTGAAGGCGCTGTGTTTCGTTGTGAAAGCGAAACTACTTTTGTTGGCCTTCCAATAGAGGACTATATCTGCTTCGTCATGCTTGGAGCTGATCCGTGCTGGTCGGATGAGGAAATACATCAACTTCGCGCTGTGGATCACCGGATCGGCTTTCACCGTGGACGAAGCGGAGCCCAGCCCGGAGTCGTCACATATGGTTGCCGCAAGCCCACCGGCCATGCCGTTCTCAAGCTCACCGACCTCCTCTCACTCAGCCCGCCGGCCGTTCCTCACTCTAGCTGGCCAATCAGAGCACACCTCGCTTTTCAGACTGATGAGCTTTGTAAAAATCGACGCGTTTCAGAAAGGCGGGGCATAGAGGAGAAACAATAATGTACAATATGTGGAAAATAATGTGTTTTTGAACCTTAAACCGCATAAACACATTTCATTACACCAAATACACAAAATAATGTTCTTTTTAGCAGCATCATATGACCCCTTTAATAGCAAAAATATATTTCTGACTTTTATTTCAAAATGTTTTTTTTCTAAAAACTAAAGCTTATTCTAAATGCCTCAGGTCAGTGTGGATATCTTCAGAGGCTTCCCTGATGAAGAGAGCATTGTCAATTACACACTGAACCAGGCCTACCAGGACAACGTCTCGGTCTTTGCAAGTGAGTAATCACTGGATCTCAAAAACGTTTTTGTGAAAAAAAAGTGATTGTAACAAAACTTCCCTCCCAAATCAAAACAAAGAAATAAACATGTATATTTTGCTTAGAAAATGAAATAAACAATTAAGCCATTTTTATGACTATTACGATTATTTGCCTATGTGTGTGTATATATATGTATATATATTATAGACAGTCAGTCATATTTTAATTCATGTGAAATTTAATTAATTCATTCATTTTTAATCATGTGAAAATTATTAAATTATTATTTGTTGTACTGTATTTTAATAAAATAAAGTATAAACATTTAAAAAATTACAGTCTAAAAACAATGATCCAAGGCACATTTAAAAAAACTACTACAAAGGCTTTATTCAACTATTTCTATTTCATAATAGAAAACATTTAAAAAGAGCAAGTACAAAAAATAAAGGGCTGCAAACCCACTTGTTTCAGCCACTAGTGCCTTCCTCAGTGTTCACTGTTGGTACTCTTTTTAAAAGTTCTCTATCATGAAATGGCCAGTTGAAGGAATTTTTTTGAAGTTTGCATTGAATCATTGTTTTTTGGATTGCAATTTATCGCTGCCAAAGAGCACCTTCAAACATATCTAACAGAACTTCTGAGCATACCATATTCTTCTTTGTTTTTTATTAAAAATGTATTAAAAATCATGTAACTGTAAATCTTTGTATTATTTATTGTGATGAGAATCATCATTGAAAATATGTTTAAATATGTGCATTTATTGTGATGAGAATTTGGGGAGATAAAATTGTCCTGAAGATAATATCACAATGCAATGAAGGCTTAATTTTTTTATGTAAACGATTTTTCATGTGATTTTGGGGTGAAATATGACTCGGCTATTTCTTAACAAGGTTGAGACACTGACCCATCCATTTCCCATTAAAATTACATTTTCATTGTCATACCTTAGTCATACCTTGTTAAATGTAGCCAGTAGCCATGTGTTTAATCTGTGCTTTCTCTCTAGGTGTGATTTTCCAGACCAATAAAGATGGATCTCTGCCACCCCATGTTATGTATAAGATTCGACAGAACTCCAGCTTCACAGAGAAAACAAATGAAATCCGCCGAGCTTATTGGCGCCCTGGGCCGAACACGGGCGGCAAATTCTACTTCCTTTATGGTTTTGTGTGGATCCAAGGTATGATAAGAAGACTTAGCAGGAATTTGTCCTTTCCCAAAAAATACAATTTGTAATCTACTTTAGCTGTGAGCACTTTAAAGTTTTGATTTTATTGGCATTAAAAGATTTAGCTTTCATCTAGAGAGTGGTAGTCTAAACCTCTGAGCGTTAGTTCTGACATTTGTGCAAAATTCTTTACAAAACTGTTGACAAAGCAATAAATCGCTCGCTCTGAAACAACATCCGCAGAGTACTGAATTGGCATGGGAAAAGTGGAATGAATTTGATGTTTTATTCCAAATGAAAGTTATTCTGGTGAAATGTGTACCTGTTTATGTATGGCTTGGTGCAACAGTCAATAAAGTGCTGGCTTGGCGTTTCTGGAAGCTGCACTTATTTAAGAGCTCAGAAAAGGCAAGAGGATCAAAGCTTTCCCACAGCATAAAGCTGCTGTGTTGTAAATTCAGCTTCAGCATGTTTACGTGATGGGGTGTTGACATTTCCCATGTTTCTTCCTCTTTTAGATATGATTGAGCGGGCAATCATTAACACGTTTGTGGGCCATGATGTTGTTGAGCCTGGAAACTACGTGCAGATGTTTCCCTATCCATGCTACACTAGAGACGAGTGAGATTGGTCTTTACTTTTGTTGTATATTTTGTGTTCATTATTTTGGTAACACTTTACTTGAAGGGGTGTGCATAAGACTGACATGACACCTTCATAATCATGACATGACACATGTCATGAATATGAAGGAGGTTTTATGCATGTTTATGACAACTGTCATTAAATGTCATGATTATGAAGGTGTCATGTCAGTCTTATGCACACCCCTTCAAGTAAAGTGTAACCAACATTTTTTCCGTCTGACTGCTCATAGCCTAAAACGCTGTGTTTAAGACATGGTGAATCGCAGATGTTCAGTTGCATTGCGTTCTAATGCAAGTTAATGCACATTATGGAGTGGTATCTGAATGATCTCGGAGCCAGAAAGAACACAGATGCTTATATATATATATAAAAAAAACATCCCTAGCTCCAGGCAAATTCACACAAGCTCTGCTTCCACTCTGCATTAAATTTGCAGATGACACAGCATTAGTCAGTCTCCTTCAGGGGAAAGAGGACAATCATAGACTCATACTTTGTGCTGTGATGCTTCTAAAACTGTTAAGACCAAACAGATGTGGGTATATTTTAGGAAAAAAACCTTAATGTGTGTTACTACTATTAAAGGAAAGCCAATTTAGAAAATCTTAAAGTGTAAACATCTTGGGTGTTATGGATTTTTGTATCATTTGCACGTTTGGAGACAATACTGTGGGGGGAAAAAAGCAGTTGAAGAGAATTCCAACCACTGCAAGCAAACTTTTAGGTATCCTTAAAAAGGGTGTTCTAAGTATCTCAGAAAGAAAGAAAGTAGTTACAGGTGCTTGCATATTAGGGGTCAGTGCTAGTAATGAATCAGCTTGTGGAGGTGAGGAGTTGTAACAGGTGTTTCCATTTGCAGTTTCCTGTTTGTTATCGAGCACATGATGCCTCTCTGTATGGTCATATCCTGGGTCTACTCTGTGGCCATGATGATCCAGCACATCGTAGCAGAGAAGGAGGTTATTCAACTAAAACTATTTAAAAAAAAATATGAATTGAAATAATGCTGAAATAAAATCTAAATGTTAGATGATGAAAAACTTAAACTAAATGAAAATTTGAAATGTTGTCTTTGCAACCAACTGAAATAAGTTGATGCTGTAAAATTAACTGAAAAATAAATAAAATTAAAACTTAACTAAAACTAAAATAAACTAAACTTAAATAATAATATAAAAAACTTAAAAAAAAAAAAAAAAGCAAAAGAAAACACCATTACTAAAAATGTATCTAAAATTAAAATGGAACCTGAAAATATAAAACTAAAAGCTAATTTGAAAAATTAATAAAAGCTATAATAGTATATAAATAATAATAAAATAACATTATTCTACATGTATAAAATCGTTTATCACTTTATTATCTAAATCTATTGGTAAATATCTGTTTTACAATGTAAAATACTGGTCATTTTTTGGTGAAAAATTTGTTGTATCTGTTTTATCTCCGTAATCTTTTTTAAATCCGTTCTTCTGTTCCTCATTTCATTGTTTGTTCCCTTAAAATATCAAAAGAGCAGATGAAAAATCTCCTAGTTTTTCTTCTACTGTTTCATCTGCCATGACCCAACATCATGTTTCTGTTTGTTCTTAGATCAGTCAAGCCAGTCTCCCGCCTCTTCGATATCTCCATGTTCAGAGAGCAGAGTGACACAGTTCATCCGTCAGTACGTTGCCTCCTGTCTGCTGGTGTCTGACTCCAACACTGAGCTCTCTTATGTCCTACCGTCTGAGGCTGTCAGGAAAGGCTGTTTCGAGAGGCTGTTTCAGGTACACACAAACATTTTAGACCACTGGAAAAACATAATCTGATATCAGTAAAAATCTTTAGTAAATTGAATATGAGGCGTTCACTGATGGGCACATGTGTTGGTTCTATTTTCTTCAGGCTCTGGAACAGAGTTTGGACAGCTTGGCCTTGACCAGCTTTGGTGTGATGGACACCACACTGGAGGAGGTCTTTCTGAAGGTATCAGAAGAAGATCTGTCACTGGAGAACAGCGATGCAGGTTAGATGGTCAGATAGATCTGTTGAAGAATGCTGTAGAGATGCATCTAAAGCCATGAAATTTTATTTATGGTTCACATTTCATATGTATCCCTCTCGTTTTCTCTGTCAGATATGAAGGACTCTCCTGGTGGAGCATCAGCTGGGAAGCCCTCTAATCTGTTAGGAGGGCCGCAGTGTGAGGGGGCACCAGCTGCTGCCGTGATCCGGCCAGAGATGGAGCTCAATAACCTGATGATGTGCTCCAGGCTGAGCCCAAGCCAAGCGTCCCTACAATCCGGTTCTTCTCTGGGCTCAATAAGAGGGGATGAAGGGGGCCTTTATTCTGACTTCTATGGAGACTATTGCCCACTATTTGACAATGGCCAGGATCCAGCCAGTCTCAGAGGTCAGGAAAATAGCATATAAATTATTATTATTATTATTTAATCAAATTAATTGCATTATTATTTTATGATATTAACACATTTATTAAATTAGACATAGTAACTGTTTCATTGTGCTGTGTGATTTCTAAAAACTTTCTAAAAAAAAAAAACTGAATGCATTAACGTTTATTAAATATTTTTAAATGTTTTATCAATTGAGAGCCATAATTATCTACTATTACTATTATTATTATTATTATTATTATTATTCAGTGTTGGTCATTTTATGTTATTAGCATAAATTTATTAATTTATTCAGTTTTTATTATGGTCTGTAAGAGTTCTAAAAGTTCTAAAAAACTGAACATTCAAAGCTGATTAGACAGTTAAACATTAATTAATTATTAATTACAGGTAATTTGTAAATATTTTTAAATGTTTTATTAAATGAGATAACCTAACATTTATTTAATAATTTATTTGTATTATTATGTATTTAATTACTTGAAATTTGTAGACACTTTTCTTCATTAATAGCTCAGGTGGTAGTTTGTAGACAGTGAAGGAACAAACTAGGAAACAGCTCTTTTTATAGTTATACCTTTAAGGCTTTTAGAAAGAACATTTTGTCTAGTGCTGTTTGCCACCTCTGGAAATTTAAAGCGGAAGTCTGTCAGAGACAAATGCATCTCTGAAAGGCCTGGAGGTAACAGATAAAGATAAGATGCTTACTTACCACTCCGTGTACTATATACCCTCTGTGCCCCAGATGAAGAGTCCTCACCGGAGCGGACCATACAGGAGGGCCAGGGCAGCTTTAAGCTTGAGGGCTGGTGGCTGAAACTCCGGCAGTTTCACGGGCTGATAGTGAAAAGGTTTCACTGTGCGAAGAGGAACACCAAGGGCATTTTCTCGCAGATCCTGCTTCCTGCTTTCTTTGTCTGTGTGGCAATGACTGTAGCTCTATCTGTGCCTGAGATTGGTAAGAAGGACACAGAGCAGTTGAAATGTGATTGTTGTATGTGCTGTTTTTCTAGTGAATGTAAGGATATATAGATAATGTATGGGATATAAAGGTACATATTATGGTAAACAGTATATATAGCACTACATTTTTGCTGGAAATTCGATGGAAAAAATGCACTACGGTTTAAAATTTTGGGATCAGTAAGTTTTGACAAAAATGAACTTTCTATTAATCAAAGTATCATGTAAAAAAGGAATCATGATTAATAAGGAACACTGATAAGAAATGTTTCTTAAGCACCAAATCAGCATACTAGAATGATTTCTGCAGGATCATGTGACACTGAAGACTGGAGTAATGACAAATTCCTCTGCTGAGAAACTGGTGTCACCAACAAACTTCAGAGAGATCGAGAGCGGTGCCATGGTTAATGCAAGGTGTTTTTCCACAGGTGATGAAGATGATGGGCTTGAATAATGCAGTGCACTGGGTGGCCTGGTTCATCACAGGCTTCGTGCAGCTTTCGATCTCAGTGACAGCCCTCACTGCCATACTGAAATATGGCAAGGTCCTCCTCCACAGCGATCCCTTTATCATTTGGCTCTTCCTTACAATCTATGCCGTCGCCACCATCATGTTCTGGTACTGGAGCCATAATATGATTTTTACTTGCTCACTACCTGGTTTCATTCTATTTACATTGTTTTTCAACAAAGAAAAGTAGTCCAAAAGTTGTTAGTGTTATGTTATGTAAATGTTTTCTCCACTTTCTTTTTGGGAAGTTTCCTAGTGTCTGTGTTGTACTCTAAAGCCAAACTGGCTTCAGCATGTGGAGGAATCATCTACTTTCTGAGCTATGTGCCATACATGTACGTGGCCATAAGAGAAGAGGTGGCTCATGACAAAATCACTGCCTTTGAGAAGTGTATAGCGGTATGAAGACATCCCATGAATACTTTTCATGTTCCATTTTGATAGTCTATTGATCTTCAGTAAACATTTCTCATAAGTGATTCTTCCTCTGTGTGTGTGCAGTCTTTAATGTCTACCACAGCATTCGGTCTGGGATCGAAGTACTTTGCCCTGTATGAAGTTGCTGGGGTTGGAATCCAGTGGCGCACTATCAACCAGTCACCTGTAGAGGGCGATGACTTTAACCTCCTGCTGTCTATGGTTATGCTCACCATTGATGCCATTGTATATGGTGTGTTGACTTGGTATATAGAGGCTGTGCATCCAGGTAAGCTGCAGTGATGTCATTATTGTGCAGTGCAAACAGTGCCTACATTCTTGTTACACATTATCAAAATTAAAGTATATGCTTTTGGTTTTTTCATAATTTTTAATAAACAATTTTTTCATAAACAGGAATGTACGGACTGCCTAGGCCATGGTATTTTCCCTTGCAGAAATCCTATTGGTTAGGAAGTGGCCGCATAGAGACGTGGGAGCGGCCATGGGGTGGCGGCACCAGGCTAAGCGTGATGGAGGAGGACCAAGCTTGTGCTATGGAACACAGACGCTCAGGTACACTTTGTTCCGTATCCATCCATCCATCATATTATCAGCTTGCACTCTTTGTTAAAGTTAGCTGTGTTTTGTGAATAAATAATGTAATTTGTTGAGAGATTTTTAGGCATGTTACTAAATTTATGTCTGTTTGTTGCTTAGAGGAAACTCGTGGAATTGAAGAAGAACCCAGTCACTTGCCGCTGGTGGTGTGCATAGACAAACTGACCAAAGTCTACAAGACAGGCAGCAAACTGGCCCTAAACAAGCTGAGCCTAAACCTGCATGAAAACCAGGTTGTCTCCTTCTTGGGACACAATGGGGCTGGCAAGACCACCACTATGTGAGTGTTAGGATATTGTGTTTCTTAGTGTGTGTTAGGGTGGTTCTGGACCCATACTGTGCTTGTTATTGGCTGACAATGGCACACTACAACTGTAAAAGTGGATGTATGTATGAAACTAATGTGTCCTGCAGAAAATTCATTTAATATATAATGAATCTCTTATAGGTCTATACTCACGGGACTGTTTCCACCCACCTCTGGCTCTGCCACCATATACGGCCATGACATCCGCACAGAGATGGAGCGCATCAGGCAGAATTTGGGCATGTGTCCCCAGCACAACGTTCTGTTTGACAAGCTCAGTGTGGAGGAACACCTGTGGTTCTACTCGCGTCTGAAGGGCATGGCTGAAGAAGATATCCGGAAGGAGATGGACAAGTGGGTTAACATACTCGCATTTTGCTAACACTTTCTCAATCGTACCCATACCTGAGTTCATAAAGGCTGTGTGTTGGAATTCACAGGATGATAGAGGATCTTGAATTGTCCAACAAGCGTCACAGTCTGGTTCAGACTCTGTCTGGGGGGATGAAGAGGAAGTTGTCGGTGGCAATTGCGTTTGTAGGTGGGTCCCGGGCGGTGATTTTGGATGAACCCACAGCAGGAGTCGACCCGTATGCCCGCCGAGCAATCTGGGACCTCATTCTTAAATATAAACAAGGTGATCCTATCCTATCAACAGTACTGTTTAAAAGTTTGGGGTCGATAATCGGTTTCCAAATATATGATCAGTCCAAAACTAGAATCTGTGTGTGAGCAGGTCGTACCATCCTGCTCTCCACTCACCACATGGATGAGGCGGATTTGCTGGGAGACCGTATTGCCATCATCTCTCATGGCAAACTCAAGTGCTGCGGTTCCCCCCTGTTCCTCAAGAGCACATATGGAGATGGCTACAAACTTACACTTGTCAAGAAACAGAGTGACTCACACACTGCAGGTATATGTGCGGATCTTCTCATTTGTGGACTTGCACATTTTCAGTGATTAATGTCTGAGATGGCATGTTGGCATTGTGAGTTTGAGTCCAGCTCACGTCATTTCCCTATATCACAGGACTAAATTACATTAAAAGTTGTTAAAAAAGTACATTAAAAGTTGCTTTTAATATTTCACAATATTAAAAATTTGAATAATATTACACAATATTGCTGTTTTTACTGTAGTTTTTATCAAATAAATGCAGCCATGGTTGGTAGGTGTACATAAGAAACCTCTTTCAAAAACATAGAAAATTCAATTTTTCAATGTTTTTCATTATTGTGTATACAATATACATTTTAATTGATAAAATTATAATTCATATTAAATATAATTTAAATAATCCAGTGAAATAAACATTTTCCAAATGAAAGTTGCAGTACAAGCTACTAACAAAGAACCACTAACTCTCAATTAAACTAATTTAGATGGCAAAATCTTTTTAAAAATATGTGAGATTATATAATTTAATCAGAGCAGTGTTTATCAGTTTATCTTGCACAAAAAAAATGCAGATCTGAATTAGACCTAAGTGAAGGATGTTCTGATGGTCTCTCTTTGGCTCTTAGGTGACCTTCCCCCCCTGATTCTGTCTCCATCTCAGTATCACAACTACACACAGCCTCGTGGAAACTTCATCCTTTATGCCAATGAAGACAGGCTTCAGTACAGGTCAGCCACAAGGTCATTGTACAGCAAAATAACACTTTAAATATCTACAGGCTTCTTTTGAATTGTAATGAAGACACAGAAATTTTCTCTCTCAATCCCTCTCAACCTTTCTTTGCTCCAGGAGTAAACGTTCTCCAGATGCCAGTCCACAGAGGATTGTTAACACCCTGCGTTCACCCTCTGGAGTTGGTGCGACGTGTGTATTGAAGACTCCCTTCAACAGCACTCTGGACCAACTGGCCCAATCCCTGAATCCATATGCCAACAACTCCAAAACCCTGGCAGCCCGCTACTTTGACTCTATGTGCCTGGATTCCTTCACACAGGGTGTGCCTTTGTCAAATTTTGTGCCCCCTCCACCCTCTCCTGCCCCCTCAGATGACCCAGATGCACATTTTGAAGATGGCCTTTGGAACTACACTGCTGCTCCTCCCACTACTGTCCGAGGTCAGAGTTTACAGACTGGTGTATGGTTAAATGTGCTTGGTTTTGTTTCAGTAAAGCTCAGCACAAAACTGATCAAATGTAGATACTCCTGCACTTTCACTTTAAATTCACAATTTAAAATAATAACAGTTTTTTATTTTAATAAATTTTAAAATATAATTTATTTCTGTGATGGCAAAGCTGAATTTTAAGCAGTCTTCAGTGTCACATGATCCTTCAGAAATCATTCGAATATGTTGAATTGGTGCTTAAGAAATGTTGAAAATATTTGTACTGCTATATATTTTTGTGGGAACGAAGTTTTTTTTTTTTACAGCAGTGTAAGAACAGTATAAATACCTAACACTATAATTAATATATAACAATGAATATTTGGTTTAATTTAGCAATTTTTAAATCAAATATATTGTAATTTTTCTGGACTAAAATTAGATGTCATTCTAGTAACTGAGTAAACTTAAATGAATATAACATGATACAACTAAATTTAATACAAATTTTCATCAGAAGACAAAAAACTATGACTACAACAAAAAATAACACTGACTGGCAGCCAAGAGATATAAAAGAAATAAAAATAGTGATTGATACTGAAAGTTATGCACCTTTGGATATGATATTAGGAAAGACTGAAAATAACTCCTGCTGACTATTGCTAAAAGTAAAAAATGCATTTCCTTGCATAATGTAGATTATTCTAAAACATCCTGGGTGCCAACTCTGTCTTTTTCCATTAAGCTGTGCAATATGGATTCTTCCACTCATTTGTTATTGCACCTCTCACCGTGCTGTGCTCCCACAGAGATGGCAACGTCTCCCCCGACTCTGCCCTTGAGCATCCGGGAGCCGGTACGCTGTATCTGCTCCATGCAGGGCACAGGCTTCTCCTGCCCCAGTGGAGTCGGGGGCCGACCGCCCCTCATGAAGGTAGTAACCGGAGACATCTTGGTGGACATCACAGGTCGCAATGTGTCAGAATATCTCCTGTACACCTCTGATCGTCTCAGATTACACAGGTAATCTTCTGAAAGGCTGTCAAAAGGGGTGATATCATATTTTAGTGAATTTACTAATTGATTTAATTCATTTCCTAATTAATTTCCTAGTAGTAACATAGCAGCCAAGATGGCTGTTTTTTTTTTTCTACTGTACCTTTAAGATTTTATATAAAAAGTATTGCATGTGAAATGCTTACTCTGAATTTGTGGGTTTGCTGCCAGGTTCAATAAAGTTTTTTAATGAGCGTCTTTGCAATGCCAGCAAAGTGATGGAGCAGACCAAGTTGTTGAATACTGAATATTATATATTAATATATAATATTATATAATATATGAATATTATACAATATATATTAGCATGTTGCTATGTTAACGGCTCTATTGATTAAATTTCATTGCTGAAAATACTAAGAAGTATTTTTGGCAGAATGTAGAGTATATCTTGAAATATGTTTATTGTTTTTACCCTATTTGTCATTCTTAAACCTCCAACAAATGTTAATAAATAAGTACTATCTTATGCTATTTTTTATTTAGGAAATTTTGCTATGTTATATGTTGCTATGCTAATAACACTACTGATTATTTTTCAGTGTTAAAAATACAAGGTATTTTTCGACAGAATATAGAATATGTTTTGAATTAAGCTGATTGTTTTACCCTATTGGTAATTTATTAAGCATAAAACTCTTATTCTTAAACTCTTGGTCTTTTTCAGACCAAGTTGCTGAATACTGAATATTTTGTAATATGGTACAGTATCATTGCCCATTTGTAAATGTGCTAGTGTATTCATCACCACAAACAAATGAGTTCAGAACTGTTTGTGCAGTGCAATTTTGATTAATGGACTTTTTGGACTGACTGGACGTTTTGAGTTTTGAACATACAAATTAATTATATAGGAGTTTATAAGTATATGTATATGATATTCAGAATATGAGTCCTTTAAAATCGCTTCGTAACAGAAGTAGCGACAGGTCTTTTCTTCCGTATTGTGAAATACGTCCGAGTTAAACTGATTATCGAAAAAGAATCTACGGTGATCTTGTTTCAATCCATTGGTTGTTAATTGGATGGAGGCAAAAACTTTTTTTTAATTTTTTTTACAAGAACTCAAAAACTTAATGATTTTTGTCATATCCTGTAGATATGGAGGCTTTACTGTAGGAAACATTCAGAAATCTGTCCCAGCATCCTTTGGGAGAAAAACTCCACCCATGGTGCGCAAAATAGCAGTGAGGCGATCCTCACAGGCAAGTCAGAGCATCCTTACTCTTTATAGCTGATATATGTTTTGAGCTAATATTTCATCATAAGTTTAATGTTTTTGTCTTCCTCTACAGGTGCTTTACAATAACAAAGGGTATCATAGTATGCCCACTTACCTAAATGTCCTGAACAATGCCATCCTCAGAGCCAATCTGCCCAGTAGTAAAGGAAACCCTGCTGCATACGGTGAGTCTGAATTAGATGCAGGTAACTATCTAGGAAACATTGACTGAAAACTTTGATTGACTATGTTGTTTCTCTATAATTGTGCACACTTCACAAGTCATATTCATTCTGTTGTTTTCTTTTATGAAGATTGTTTAATTGCACTAAAAATTCTGTTTGTGTTCACAGGCATCACAGTGACCAATCATCCAATGAACAGAACCAGTGCCAGTCTTTCTTTGGATTATCTGTAAGTCCTACTCTCCTCTCTTCTTCCTGTTCCAACCCTCGAACACTCATTGCTTATTTTTGATTTCATATCCACTCTTCATCTTCTTCTAGGCTCCAGGGCACTGATGTGGTTATTGCCATCTTCATCATTGTAGCCATGTCCTTTGTGCCAGCAAGCTTCGTGGTCTTCCTGGTAGCAGAAAAATCCACCAAAGCCAAACACCTGCAGTTTGTCAGTGGATGTGACCCTGTCACGTACTGGCTAGCAAACTACATATGGGACATGGTAAGATGAAGGAGAGACTATGTGGGAGTTGGTGCTTATTCACAAACAAGAACAGTCCTGAGGGCTAAAATGGTTTTCTTTTATCCTTTCTTCGCTAGCTGAACTACCTGGTTCCAGCAACGTGCTGTGTCCTAATTTTGTTTGTATTTGACCTTCCTGCATACACATCACCTACAAATTTCCCAGCAGTGCTCTCTCTCTTCCTCCTTTATGGGTAAGCTCTTTCTGTATGAATACTCAATCAGACAGTGTGACAGTAAATACAGTTTTTTAAACAATTTTTTTTTTATCAGTTTTATTCAGGTCTTAAAATGCCACATTAAATGTGACAATTCGCTCTCTCTTTCTAGCTGGTCTATAACCCCCATTATGTATCCAGCATCTTTCTGGTTTGAGGTGCCCAGCACAGCTTATGTTTTCCTCATAGTCATCAATCTCTTCATTGGCATAACAGCCACGGTGGCCACTTTCCTCCTACAGCTGTTCGAGCGTGACAAGGTAGGTCAGACAGATAAATTTTTATCACTGATGGCATGGCATGTGTATAAATAGGGAGTTTTTTTTGGTGTTTAAATAGGTAACTAATTTACCTAATAAATATATATATATATATATGTCATATATACAGTGGGTACGGAAAGTATTCAGACCCCCTTAAATTTTTCACTCTTTGTTATATTGCAGC
>NW_015555728.1:1134362-1135396 GCF_001515605.1 Sinocyclocheilus anshuiensis
TATATATATATGTCATATATATATATATATATAGGGGAGCTACAAATATACTGTACATTTATTTGCAAATGTATTTTTGATGTATTATTTTGATGTCATGCTCTATTAAAGAAATTATTTAAATGGTGGCCTGTCCCACCTTCTTGATCTTTTCGACTGTATCCAATTATTAAAATCATTTAACAATATAACATTTTATCACTAATATACTTTTGATTTTTTTTTTTACCCCACAGGATCTGAAGTTGGTAAACAGCTATCTGAAGTCCTGTTTTCTCATCTTTCCCAACTATAACCTGGGTCATGGATTGATGGAGATGGCCTATAATGAGTATATCAATGAGTATTACGCCAAGATAGGTGTGTTTATGCGTTCTCCATCTCAGGGCACTGTTGATGACTGTTCTTTGCTCTTTTCAGATGGTTAAATGCCTTTTCTTCCCTGCAGGCCAGTTTGATAAGGTGAAGTCTCCATTTGAATGGGATATTGTGACACGGGGACTGGTGGCAATGACCATTGAGGGTTTTGTTGGCTTTCTCATTACAATTCTATGCCAGTACAACTTCCTCAGGAAAGCCCAGTGAGTGTGATTTTGTATACAGTATGTGTGTGACAGATTAAAATTAAAGTGTTCTAAAGGTCACCGTTTTCATCTCGTTGAAGGAGAATGCCTGTCAACAGTCAGCCAGTTGAGGATGATGATGTTGATGTGGCCTGTGAGAGACGCAGAGTGCTGAGGGGAGATGCTGACAATGACATGCTGAAGATCGACAACCTAACAAAGGTCAGACACTCCATGACATTTTAAAGAGGTCATATGATGCGATTTCAAGTTTTCCTTTCTCTTTGGAGGGTTACAAGCTGTTCGTGAATAGATAAGATCCCTAAAGTTGCAAAGACTAAAGTCTCAAACCCAAAGAGATATTCTATATAAAAGTTAAGACTCGTCCACGGCCTCCTAAAACGCCTCGTTTAAACACGCCCCCACATGTCTACGTCACGATGTGGGAAGATTTGCATAACGCCGCCCAAA
>NW_015555728.1:1137731-1151173 GCF_001515605.1 Sinocyclocheilus anshuiensis
GACAGGGCATCACAGTATGGTAGGGGCGTAACATTTCCATCACACGCTTGAGGTATTCGGCCAATCACAACGTACTGGATAGCTGGCCAATCACAGCACACTTCGCTTTTCAGACCGATGAGCTTTGTAAAAATCGACGTGTTTCAGAAAGGCGGGGCATAGAGGAGAAACAATAATGTACAGTATGTGGAAAATAATGTGTTTTTTTAACCTTAAACCGCATAATCACATTTCATTACACCAAATACACAAAATAGTGTTCTTTTTTAGGAACGTCATATGACCCCTTTAAAACTTTCCCTTAACCCTGTCTGTCTGACCTGAACACATCGTTCTGTCCTCAAAAGATCCTCAGAGCTTGTGTTTCCTCACAGGTGTACAAGTCTCGCAAGATGGGCCGGATCCTGGCGGTGGACCGTTTGTGTCTGGGGGTCCGTCCTGGGGAATGCTTCGGGCTGCTGGGAGTGAACGGGGCAGGAAAGACCACCACCTTCAAAATGCTGACAGGAGATGAGAGCACAACAGGGGGAGAGGCCTTTATTCAGGGACACAGGTGCTACATTCAGACCACCTTTGATTTGTTAACAGATTTCTAAATCCTTCTTCTTCACCATTCTCTGTTTTTTGGCCAGAATATAGAATATATTTCAAAATACTTTTTTTTTTAAATTTTTTTTAATATATTTTAAGCATAAACCAATAATTTGTTTATATATTAAAACAAGACAAAAACATTTTGCCAAGGAATAAGAAAAATAAACTTAATTTAGACAAGTCTCATCTTATACAATTTTAAGTAGATTATTTTTAATTGATGTTTTGTAAGGAAGATTTGATGTTAGCATGTTGCTTTGTTAACGACTCTTCATTAATTTTCATTGCTGAAAATACTAAGTATTTTGGCAGAATGTAGAGTAAATCTTGAAATATATTAGTTTTTACCCTATTTGTAATTCTTAAAGCATAAACCTCCAACAAATGTTAATAAATAAGCACTATCTTATGCGATTTTGTTTTATTTAGGAAATTTTGCTATATGTTGCTGTGCTAACAACACTACTGATTATTTTTCAGTGTTAAAAATACAAAGTATTTTTCGACAGAATATATAGAATATGTTTTGAATTAAGCTGATTGGTTTTACCCTATTGGTAATTTATTAAGCATAAAACTCTTATTCACATGTTAAAACTATTATTTTTGTTCTTTATTTTGCGTATATACTGCTAATGTGAATGGCTTGGTCAGTATGAGTCTCTCGTTGTCCTGCAGTATCTTGCGGGAGCTTTTATGCTTGCAGCAGAGCATCGGTTACTGCCCTCAGTTTGATGCTCTGTTTGATGACCTGACTGCTCGGGAACATCTGGAGCTGTACACACGCCTCCGCGGCATCCCCTGGAAAGATGAGGAACGGGTGAGCACACAGAAACGCACACTCTGTGTAGTCACACGGCATTCTGTAAAAGGTTGTCATGCACTTATCAGTGATAGTCAAGTGTGGATAAGAGCTCCTGAAAGCTCTCTTGAAATCAGTTTTAAAAAGTGCAAGAGCACTTGGCGATCTATAATTGTCAACTGCAGTTTGAAATTCATTGCTCATGCTGTTAAAAATGAAATATCACCCTTTTTATGTCTCGCTCTCTAATGCACTCACTCTTTGTGTCCTGAAGGTGGTCCGATGGGCTCTGGAGAAGTTGGAGTTGTCCAAGTATGCTGACAAACCTGCTGGCACCTACAGTGGAGGCAACAAACGCAAACTCTCGACAGCTATTGCTCTGATTGGATACCCCTCACTCATCTTTCTGGTTAGATCTGCCTGTCACACTTTTCTTTTATCCTGTTCCACACTCACTGCTGCAAAAAAATATTTTTTAATCAGTATTTTGACTTAATTTTTCTTACACTATTTTAAAAGCATAAACATCTCAAAAGTATGTTGGATTTATTTTTAAAACAGGAAAAAAGCTATTTGCCAGCGGGGTAAGAAAAATGAAATTAAAGATATACATTCTAAACACTAAAGATTGTTAATAAAACTTTTTCAAGTAAATTGAATATGTTGTCCAGTATGGAATATCAAAACATCCTTAAAACAAGACAAAAATACATGTTTGGACATCTTTTGCATTTTTTTTACTGTTAAAAGGTCTGAACGTGACCTTGTCTGCTGTTTGTCGTTATAGGATGAACCCACCACAGGTATGGACCCAAAGGCTCGTCGTTTCTTATGGAATCTGATTCTTGACATCATCAAGACCGGACGCTCTGTGGTGTTGACATCACACAGGTGTGGTAACTATATAAATTGTATTTTCTGTTTTATGTTTACTTTTAATAGCACTAATATATTAATGTATTTGTTTGCAGTATGGAGGAGTGTGAAGCCTTGTGTACGAGACTGGGCATCATGGTTAACGGCAGGTTCAAGTGTCTGGGTAGCATCCAGCATCTCAAAAACAGGTTTGAAAAGTCTCAGCCACTAAAATGTGCGACGCAGGAGTGCAGTGTTCTTTTAAAATGTCGACTCACTGTTTGTTCTTTTATATTTTTTTCAGATTTGGGGATGGATACATGATAACAGTACGAACTAAGACCACGACTAGCATCAAGGAAGTGATACGGTTTTTCAACAGGAATTTTCCAGAGGCCGTCCTAAAGGTAAGTTTAAGGACAAGAGTTTGACTGGAAATGTAGATATTTCATATTTGCTGTGCATCAGCTCAACTTTCTCCAAAACAGATGGCCGTAGTATACAAGTACCTCTATGTTGTCAGTTTGGATTGTAATATATAATATACAGTGGCGTGACAAAGTGTTGGCCCCCTTCCTGATTTCTTTTTTTTTGCATGTTTGTCACACTTTAATGTTTCAGATCATCAAACAAATTTAAATATTAGTCAAAGATAACACAAGTAAACACAACATGCCATTTTTAAAGGAAGGTTTTTATTATTAAGGGAAAACAAAATCCAAAACTACATGGCCCTGTGTGAAGAAGTGTTTGCCCCCCTGTTAAAACTGTGGTTTATCACACCTGAGTTCAATTTGTGACCTCAAGCTGAAGCAAACTTGGGTTCTGCAGCAGGATAATGATCCCAAACACACCAGCAATTCCACCTCTGAATGGCTGAAAAAAAACAAAATGAAGACTTTGGAGTGGCCTAGTCAAAGTCCTGATCTGAATCCTATTGAGATGCTGACGACGAAGCTCTCGCAAGGTGTTTTTGTGCAGTGCTGACAAAACTAAGTGTACATGTTGAGTATATTTTGAGCTTGCTTCACTTGCAGTAAAAAATTGTAAACTTCTGCATATTCTTTCACATAAGGAGCGTCACCACACAAAGATTCAGTACCAGCTGAAGTCAGAGAACATCTCTCTGGCTCAGGTCTTCAGCAAAATGGAGCAGGTGGTGGAGGTGCTGAGCATCGAAGATTATTCTGTCAGCCAGACAACTTTGGACAACGTAAGTATACGTCAGTGACTTGAGAAATGTAATAGCGAAAGAAAAATGTAATTATTGAAAGTGAATAGGCATTAGTTTACTTGGCTGAAATTCTGTTTAATGATTCAGTTGGTCAAAAGATTAACAAAATTTATGAAATATGAATCCAAAAACTACATACTGTAACAAGGAAAAGTAGTCATTTCTTCTTGTCTGTTCTTTTCTTAGGTCTTTGTCAACTTTGCAAAAAAGCAAAGTGATAATTTAGAACAGCAAGAAAGTTCCCCGTCTAGTGCTGGTCAGTCACCACTGCAGCGGCTGCTCAGCATCCTCAGGCCTTGTCCCACTAACACAGAACTCAACGCCCTCGTAAGAGAAGAGCCAGAAGAACTTGAGAGTGATGATGATGATGAAGGACTGATCAGCTTTGAGGAAGAGAGGGTAAGACTTGGGACACAGGCACATAAAAACTACATTTCAGTTGATGAGATAATTCAATTAAATCAGCTTGGCACAGTCTTACTCTTAATACCAGCCCACTTGGGTTGTGATTTATAAAGACATTTGTTATTAGAAAGCTTTATTCTATTAAAAAGCTTATTATGGATTTAGAATCAGGCTGTGGCCGTTGGAATGTCAAAAAAAGTAAAGTGAATAAAAAAGGGATTAGAATTTAAGTTAACATGAACTTTTGCAAAACAATGGAAGACAAAAATGGGGCAAGATAGTACTATTAAACATTTAAAAATATATACTACATACTAAAAATACTACACTACAGTTCAAAGGTTTAGAGATTTTTTAATGTTTTTGAAAGGAGTTTCTTGTCCTCACTAAGGCTTCTTTTATTTGATCAAAAAGAAATATATAACAGTAATATTATGAAATATTATTACAATTTAAAACAACTGTTTTCTATTTTATTATATTTAAAAATGTAATTTATTTCTATGATGGCAAAGCTGAATTTTCAACTGCCATTACTCCCGTTTTCAATTTCCCAACATCCTTAACAAATCATTCTAATTATAATTATTTGGTGCTAAATATATATTTTCTATTATCATGGTTGAAACGGTTTAATATTTTTGTGGAAACCGTGATACATTTTTTTCAGGATTCTTTGATGAATAAGAAGTTCAAAAGAACAGCAATTATTACAAGACTATTAAACTACATTATTTAAAATATTTTCTCTAATCATTTTCATTTTGCTTTCTCACAGGTGCAGTTGTCTTTTAATACAGACACTCTGTGCTGAAACATCTCACAGACGAAGAGATGTTAAAAAACAAGCCTCAAGTTCAGACCCGTGTCTGTATGGTGAAAGACATTTGTGTGTTTTTTCTAGCTGGAGAGGATCCGTCTCTCTGGCCCAGCGAGTGGATTGTTCTTGTTTCCATTTGCACTTCAGTAGCGGAGGGAGAGAACGGCTCTTCTGGGAACTCTAAACAGAGATGCGGACACAGTCGGTGCCTGAACTTGATCGGGCCAGAGAGGTACTCCGACCACGGCCTCCCCTCCTGTGTTTCGGAGATGATGGTTTATGGAATCATGTATTACTGTACTTTATATTCAAGCCTGCTGGATGGGAATTAAAGAGAATGTATTTCTTAGATACAACCCGGCCGTGTGGTTTATTTTGGTATCGCTCGAAATTTAAATATGGTCATACTATCTTTAAACTGATCACATGTTGAATCGTTTTAATTGTAGTGTTGCTGTCGTAACATAATCATCCCTCAAGGAATAGGACTCGTATGGGTTCAGCCTTTGCAACTTCTTCTTTTTACGACTGTTTATCCTCACGTTGAGTTGAAACCAATCTTTTTTTCTTTACTCAGACCTACTTTGTTTATTTGTACCTGCATTGAGAGCATGCTATAAAAGACAAGCCTGTTGTGTTGTGGGTTGAAGAAATTTTACTATGCTTACGTGTTTTGAACAGACCTGTTGTTCTTGTTGAAGAATGCAAATGTACCTGTGCACCATTGAAGTTTTTAAATCGGACATTCAATAGTGAATGGCTTGTGACCGATTCAAAGGCCTTTAGTGGAACCGGACTGAACCAGCCCTGCTACGGAGATGTTTATGTTCTTGTAATTGAATGTAAATGGCATAAGTGCTGACTTTTGTCTCCTGAACCAGGGCTTTCTCACTTTTTTTCTTTGATGAATGAATTCTGAAATTAATTGTAATTGATATCGGTGTCTGTCTCGGTGGAAAATGTATGTTGCATTATTGCTAATGGTTAAAAGCTGCACAATACCAGATGCCAGTTGAAAGAACTCCTACACCAGATGTCAGTAGAAATATTCATAATAATTGTCGTGCTAGCACTGTGAAGGCAAAGGTGGACTTTGAGTCACTGTAATTACAGACGGACAGAAATCAGGTCATTGCTCTTGATTATTGTATTTATGAGAACCCTTGAAATGTTTATTGAATAGCAGGTGGTTTTGACTTTGTCGTTTGCACTGTAATGTAATACGAGTGTAAATGTTTAGTTTTTTGACCTGAAATTAGTCAATTATATTGTTTGTTTGAAATGAAATGATGCTTCTCCTTCATGTAGGTGATGTACATGATGGTTAGGTCCTATCGCTCAGTGACAGTCTAACTGTGCTTCGTCACTATAATGGTCTTATTTTTCTGACATTGCTGCGTAAAAGAATATGATTGATATTTTTGAGCTCAAAGAGAGGAAAGCACCCTCGGGGCATTTTCATGTATGATGACCAAAGGGAAATGAAGCATAGTTTTTGAAATGTGTAAATGAATTGTGACCAGCTATGTGAAAACTGACCTAAGGAATACTTATTTACATAATGATCAAAAGTCTCACTTTGATTATTAAGGCGACTGGGCCACTTCCGAATATATTTCCTGCTAATGGAGAACCTCAACAGCCTAACTAAAGATCAGTGCAAGCTGCTTTTCACTTTGGAAATTTACAGTGCAGTGATTTAAGACACCAGCAAACATGAGAGTGGTTCTGTATCATATAAAATAGCATTATGGTTAAGGGGGTGATTTAGTTTTATCTTTCTAGTCAGTGCTTTGGAATGTAACTTCAGTACATGTGAATATGATTCAGTATTTATTCATGTTTTTTTTTTCATCTAGTAATACCTATGTTCAGGTGGATTCCCTTGTAAGAAGATTGACTGGACCTTTTCAGCTTGTTTTCAATTACTTTTATTGTTTCCATAATCTTGTGCTAACTGGGGTGAACTGATATTTTTAATATTAACAGGGAGAAAAGAGAATAATTAAATCAATAAATTGTTAAATAGATTTTCTGACTGTTTTTTATTATTATTATTATTATTTGAGCCTACTGATTAAAATAACATTTTCAGTGAACACAATTATTTAAAAATACCATTTTTATTAGCAACACAATCTAAAGGGAAAAAATATAAAGAAATCATTTAGCAATGTTATTAAATAAAACCATGATGATAAAATGGATACATGATGACATAAAACAGCTCATATTGTGATTTGTATGCGAGATACATTTTAAAAACAGATAGTGTTCAGTTGGTTAAAAAGGTACAATTCATGTTTTTATGAAATTCAGTGGTTGTGTTGACATCATTCATCGTCAAAGGCCACACCTGTTGCAGGTTTCTTTCTGTAAAATAAACCGAAATGGTCAGTAAGCAGAATACCCTCTGTAAGGTGTTGGCAGATTTTTGTTTATTTATTTTGGAATGTAAAGTCAATGAAAATATTCACCTTTTTGTTCCTGGGTTGATGAGGGAATCCCCAGGAAGACGTTTTCTAACTGCTACTACTGGACCCTTATGCTGTTTCCTAGGTTCAAATTCTAAAACAAAAACATGTCATCACTAATTTTAAATGAGCTTAGACAATTAGATAAGAAGTAAATCTGATATATAGCTGATATACAGTATACAGCTGGTACTTCTTTTTTTTTTTTTTTTTTAAAGATTTATTTTTGGCGTTTTATGCCTTTTATTTAGATAGGACAGTAGGTCGACAGGAAGCAAAGTGGGTGAGAGAGAGAGAGGGGGGTGGGATCGGTAAAGGTTCACTGAGCCGGGACTCGAATTCGGGACACCCGAAGCGCAAAGGCGCTACAGCTGGTACTTCTGCCGTAATAAAATAAACTTAAAAAAAAAGCCCTCAAAAATATAATGTCAGGGGTTTTTAGCATTTTAATTCAGATTATGTTAACATAACAAAATAATTTTAAGACTTATTAGGCCCCCTGGATGTTTCAACCAGTGATTTAAATCCATTTGACAACTATCAAGCTTAAAAGGTGCTGCCTTAACTTACCAGCACTCCTCTTCTGAGGGCTCTTGACTGGACTAAATGAGTATGTAGAACCTAAAAACGATAAAACTGTGAACATTTAGCAAAGCAGGGTTTTATTATTTTGAAAATTAGCGAGTATAATAATTGAAAACATCTTTGCTTGCCTTGACTTTCTAGCTGTTGCAGGCTGTCTGCCATTTTAAAAAGCAGATCCTTGACTTCTGTCTTTCCCTCGGAGTCAGTGAGTTTTGGCAGCGACAGACTGAGGTCTGTGGGCTCCGCTCCTAAATGCAGCACAGCACTGTCCTCCTGCAGCTTCACAAATGCTCTGCCAGCTTTGCACGCACATCTGTCCACATACACAAGAGACGGTTCTCAGAGAGGACACAAGATCTTGTCAATCAAGAAATCAGATTATTGATTTATTAATTGCTCAAGTTGCAACTCACTTGAGTTTGAAGGTATAATCCTCTGTGGATTTTAATGAAAATGTCTTAAACTATAAAGAAATAAAAGCATTGTATTATTGTTATCTGTCATATAGAAAGACTCCATCAAAAAAACACACAAAAAAACTCCTTACAAGCCGAGACAGATTCTCCTCTGAAAGATATGTTTTCCAAACATCTTCACCATTGGTAAATCTACAGGATATAGGACATCATGATATATACAACTATAAATAATATACAATTTATAATAGTATTTATTATTATTATTATTATCATGACAAATGTTGTAGTCAACTGAAGAGTTTGTAATTTAGTGTTGTTACTGTTGACAAAAAAATATGTCACTGCTTGACATTTCGTGTCAACTCACCCAATACTTATGTCTCCTGCTGATCGCTTTTGCGTAAAAAACACATACTTAGACTGATCGTTTTTATCCAGCAATGTGCAAAGGACAGATTTGAACTCGGAGTTGTTTTGTTCCATTCTGATTTAACGTAAAATTACACAGAAATTGAAAACAGCAAGCTTCTCAATCAGGAACTGCTCATCACAAACAACAAGGGCGCGATTTAAACGCTCAGCCAGTCAGACTTCAGCCACCCGGAAGTTGTTGTGCCATTCACGTCCTGTTTACCTCGTAAAAACGATAAAAGGCGCAGTTTCACGAAAATGTTTATAACCTGGAAACTCATATTTTACACTAAGTTATAATATATACCATTCATTTAAAATAAAAATTATATCAATTTAAAAATGTAAATAAAATATGCAATGACAGCTGGTCTAGTGCTGCATGCATGTAGGGGTCACAGACTGACAGTACACGTACAGTTATTTCTTCGTCAGTTACTGTGATTATCCATTCTAAGTTGCTTCATGTTATGCCGAGCCGCTTAAATGGGTTGGCAGTCTCGAACCCGAACCCTGCAAGTGTTTGACACGGAGTTAAGCGCTGATACCGTGGAGTGGTGTCCATTACCACAGTGGTCTCACGTTCTGGCATGTGGGACTTACCAACTTCAAAAAGGCGATGATAAGGTAACGCAAAATATTTTTCGGCTTTAGTTTATGGTATTGTGTGGTATCAACTGGTTAATTCTAAATTGAAACGCTGTATTCTGTTTGCAGCAAACCGCAGAAGACTCTACTGCCCCGAGCAGAATCGGTCGACTTTATCTGTTTGACTGTAATCCGCAACCATCGTTCATCCCTCCACTGACTGAGACTCAGCGGATAGACACTCCTGCTGTACTCGATCTCAAATGGTAAGTCAATCTCACTGTTCATTCTGCTCACTACAATTCACTTTTCACCTACAACATTACACACTCCGTATGTTTACTGTACTGTATTGTGCTGTGTATATATTATGTGTATTTTTTATTGTATTGTATGTGATGGCATTCATCCATTTTCCAGACCGCTTGTCCTATGTAGGCTGAGGCAGGGAAACACCCTTGACAGATGGCCAGTAATGGTGTGGATTCAGTGTTGCCAGATTGGAAATGTCCAAGTATCGTACCAGAAGCTCATAATTATCGTATTTGGAAGAAAATGATCGTACATGAGACAAACGTGCAGAATACAGCTATTTATCTAGACCAACAACTTTTTTACACAACCTGCAAATTACCACAATAGATAAAAAACTAGATAAATAACTCCACCTGTGAGTCTCTGTCATCGGAAGCCTGCGTGTTGCCAGATGTTGAGGGGGTTCTTGCCGTCATGGACCGCAAGATCCGCAAGATCCATGAAAAAAAAATGGCCTAATGGTTAGAGAGTAGGACTCGTAACCCAAAGGTTGCGGGTCCGATATCAGAGCGCCCGTTGTTGGGTATGGCCACTGCAAGTGGAGAAATTCAGTTGTACAAGCTTATGGAATCTCAGGTGACAAATCACACTCATGCTGCATGAGGAATTGTACATTGAAGTACTGTTCTAGATGTAATAAAAGTTATCTCTATTGACACCAATTATTATTTCAGCTTATAATAATTAAAGAATGCCACTGGAATTATGTTAGAAATGTATAACCTGAACTCCTGAATGTATAACCTAACTCTTTTAATAAATATCAAGCAATATTTTAAAAAGTTAAGGGGAAAAAAGGGAAATATTATTTCTGTTTTTTTTAAAGCATTTTTAATTAAGCTAGATAATTACAATTAATATTTAAATTATTAATAATTAAAATAGTAATTATATTATTTATATTGCATTATATTAATTATTATTTGAAAGGAATAGTTCACTCAAAAACAAAAATTCTGTCATCATTTACTCACCCTCAAAGTTGTTCCAAACCTGTATGAATTTCTTTATTTTGCTGAACACAAAAAGAAAATATTTTAAATATATTGTTATCCAAGCAGTTTCTGGTCCCCGTTGACTTCTATATATATTTTTTTTTTCATATTATGGAAATCAATGGGGAACAACAGCTGTTTGGTTACCCACATTCTTTAAAATATCTTCTTTTATGTTCAACAGAAGAAAGAAACTCATACAGGTTTGGAACAACCTGAGAGTGAGTAAATGATGGCAGAATTATAATTTTTGGGTGAACTATCCCTTTAAATATATTAATAATACTGTATATAATTTGGAGGTTTGCTGAGGTACTCTTGTTGAGAACCACTGCTTTAAACACTGTAGGCACTGGACACTGTGTTAAGATGTTTTACTGCTGTATTTGTACTTCATTAAGTGTCTTCTGCCTGTCTGGACTGTGTCTCCAGTAGCAGGGCACCTGCGTTCTGGAGTGTGAGTTGAGCACAGAGTTGGGTCCTGACAGACTGGCCTTGTCTTTAGACTGGTCCACAGGGAGAGGTGAGAGGTAAGGTGCGCTTGTCATTGATGGATTGATGATTTGGCATTGCATTGTCTTTGTATGTAATGGTTACTGTTGTGTTTTTGCAGCAGTGATGTGCGTGTGGTGTGCAGTGACTCGAGTGGCTCTCTCACAGCGCTGTCTCTGGGGGAAGCCAGTTTAACCACTGTGTGTCAATGGAAAGCTCATGACTTTGAAGCCTGGATCTCAGCATTTAGTTACTGGGATACACAGATTGTTTATTCAGGTATGAGGGAAAAGAGCAAGCTAAAGGAACCGTTTGTGGAGCTGTTGCATGTATGGTCATTGATTCGGTGTTATTAATTTAAACACTACTAAATCATTTTGGTTCTTTGAAATAAAGCTGAAATGAAATAAAATATAAATATTAGATGAAAGACGTTAACTTAAAAAAAGTGTCCTTGGCAGCTAACTAAAATAAACTGAAAGATAAAAAATAAAGCTAAATAGAAATATTTAAAAAAGAATAAAAATGACAAGCTCATAAAAATTACTAAACTAATTCAAATTAAAATTGAAAAATATACAATAATGCAACATAATTAATTAATACTATAATAGCATATAAAAAACATTTTTAGATAAGAGATAAGAAGCCTTTATTGTCATTGCATTTACAATACAACTCAATTTCGAATGCATAACACAACATACAATACTACACACACTAACATAATTACATACACACAATCAATAAATAGAATTGCACTGATACTGCACTGTATATTGCACAAATGCATAAATAGAATGACAGACGTAGGTAGATAGAGTGAAAGATGCACTAATAAATAAACTATGACAACTAGGGGTGCAGAGACATTATGTGTGTTGATTAGAAGTATGGGATAGGAACTGTTCATGAATCTGGAAGTCTGTACTTTTATTGACCTATAGCGTCTTCCTGAGGGCAAGAGGTCAAAAAGAGTGGCCGGGGTGTAAACAATCTGTTTTGCTCTTGAAAGATAGCGGGTGTTTGCAGTGTCCTGGAGTGAGGGAAGAGGGCAGCCGATAATCTTCTGCTCTGTATCAATGACCCTCTGTAGTACTGTAGAGATGCTCTCTATTGCAGAGCCTTTTTGACAGTGGCTGTGGTGTTGGCAGACCAGGAGAGGTTGTCAGATATGTGGGTTCCCAGGAATTTAAAGCTTTGTACTCTTTCCACACAATCCCCATTTATGAAAATGGGAGGAGGGTCAGCCCTGTACTTCCTGAAATCTAGAATAAATTCCTTTGTTTTGTTTTTTGTATTCAGTACCAGGTTGTTTTCAGAGCACCATGCTGTCAGTCACTGCACCTCGTCTCGGTAGATGGACTCGTCATCTCCTGAAATTGGTCCTACTAGGCTAGTGTCATCCGCAAATTTGATTATAGAATTGGAGGCATGAACAGGAATACAGTCGTGTATGTACAGTGAGTACAGCAGTGGGCTCAGCACGTAGCCTTGTGGGGAGCCAGTGCTGAGTGTAAGAGTGGTGGAGAGATGGGAGCTGTGCTTGACAGATTGTGGATAATTTGTGAGAAAGTCCATAATCCATGTACAGATGTTAGTGGAAAGGCCCAGGTGAAGCAGCTTCCTGATCAGTATGTCTGGTAATATGGTGTTAAAAGCAGAACTGTAATCGATGAAAATCATGCGAACATCATCCATGGTTTCTGATTTGACCATCTTAACTTTTGTGTACCTGCTGTCCCAGGTGGTGATGACTGCAAACTTAAGGGCTGGGATCTGAGAATGGGTCCCTCTTCCCCTTCCTTCACCAGCAAGAGGTCAGACAGTAGCTATGTTTTTTTTTTTATCCACCAACAGTCTTTATTAAGTCACTGCTTAACTTCATTATGTTTTATATGACTGTTTCATGGTGTTTATGCAGTCATTGTGAGTAAATACTGCTGTCCTGTCACAGACACACTATGGGAGTATGCAGCATACACAGTAATCCTCATCGCGAGCACATACTAGCCACAGGAAGGTAAGTGTTGCTCAGTCAAAAACCCCTGGGGTACATGGGAGACCATCTCTAATATATTTTTTGCATTCCTGTTTGCTCCAACAAGAAAAAAATCCATGATTGCGTTTCCATGACTTTCCAAAAGCTACAAGAAACACTGTAGAGAAATTGATTATGTGAGTCAGAAGAGAGATGTCAAATTTACAGTCACTCCCTCAGCAGCTGTATTAAAGGGGTCATGATGCAATTTCAAATTTTCCTTTCTCTTTGGAGTGTCACAAGCTGTTCGTGCATAGATAAGATCCCTAAAGTTGCAAAGACTAAAGTCTCAAACCCAAAGAGATATTCTTTATAAAAGTTAAGACTTGTCCACGTCCTCCTAAAACGCCTCGTTTAAACACGCCCCCACATGTCTACGTCACTGTGTGGGAAGATTTGCATAACACCGCCC
>NW_015555728.1:1151350-1153290 GCF_001515605.1 Sinocyclocheilus anshuiensis
GTTTGGTCTTCCAAAAGAGGACACAACTAGAAATCAGTGGTTAAGTTTACATTACAACACTGTTCCAGTTCAATCCAAATATTCAGATGTGTGCAGCACATTTTAAGGAGGACTGTTTCCTGATGCTGGGAGAGTAGACTACAATGCGTCTGTGCACAAAGGCTGTTTCTATAAAGTGGGGCAGTTCCAACTTTGCAAGGACAGTCTGGCGCTTCTGACTCACAGCCTGTAAGTACGTTTTTTATATTTAAATAATTTGCCACTGATGATTCAAACGTGAGTTTGAGCAGTGTAGAGTAGCGCTTGTTGTTTGTCGTTTCTCTGATCACAAATGCAGATATGGTTTTATGTTTACACGGCGCGATACACAACGCAACACGTAAAAAGACAGTATAAGTCATTATAATCAGTAATTATGTCCCCACTGGATGTAAAAAATGCCTCGTTTGTAATGGGTTTTATTGGTTTTGTCTCATCGTGCCGGGACACGGCATTACAGTATGGTAGGGACGTAACATTTCCGTGACACACTTGAGGTATTCGGCCAATCACAACGCACTGGATAGCTGGCCAATCAGAGCACACTTCGCTTTTCAGAACGATGAGCTTTGTAAAAATCTATGCATTTCAGAAAGGCAGGGCATAGAGGAGCAACAATAATGTACAGTATGTGGAAAATAATGTTTTTTTAACCTTAAACTGCATAAACACATTGCATTACACCAAATACACAACATAATGTTCTTTTTAGCAACGTCATATGACCCCTTTAAGGTGTGGTCACATTTGTGAAATTTCATGGGCAAAAAAGGTCCACAGTGCTTGAAGTGGAAAAAAAGAGGTGCCGGTACGCACCCCCCCCCATTTATTTATTTATTTATATTAAATAAATAAGTACTTTTTAATAATTCACAATGTATGTATAGTGCCACAATCAATAATAAAAGTTTTCAGTACAAATTAGCACAAGTCAAGCTGCGATACCAAACAGGACCACAGGGAGACGCCAAATACCACTAAATCGCCTGCCTACTATACGGATCCATTCAGAATCGCTGATCACCGCATAATCAGCGTTCATTATAAAACACTCTTGCATTTAAGCCAAATACACGCTGAAAATAATCATTTTACTGAAATCTGGACGTAAATCACTATTCTTTCCGCAATCGCTGATGAAATCGGCCGTGTTTTCTCTGCATTAGGCTGTTTTGAACTTACTGTTGGAATTCGTTTACTGGATCCTAGGACTTTGCAGGAGTTTACTGGTTTAAAATGATGTGATCGTAAAAGCCTGCTTCTTTTTAATTTTAAGATATTATTTTCGTTATAAAGTACTGATTCAAATTAGTAATCAATAATTAATTATTGTTCTACTACTCCGCGTGCCTCCCCTGACATGCTCTCGCACCCCACACACTCCGCTTGCATTCATTCACGTGACTGGTCGAGATGAGAGGTGATTTATATGACACTTGTATACTGGCAACATGTCAGAAGTGCCGGTACGCACAAAAAAGTGCAGGTACTCTAAAGGCTAAAGGCTAAAGCGTACCGGCCCACTTCAAGCACTGACTGTGACTAAAAGAAAACACTTGAAGATGACATGAACCATTTCGTTTTAAATATATGAACCATGTAAGTTCTGATGTAGCCTAAATTAATTATAAAAAAATCAATTTATCCTAATTTTCACAAATGACAGTCTAAAATATTTCCCAAATGAAGGTCTTTGCATACTGAGTCTGAAATTCTCGTCCGAAAGTTTCGCACGTTAAAAAATAAATACGACCCGGGACCTCATGTATAAAACTTTACGTAGATTTCATCCTAAATGTGTGCGTACGCACAAAAGCTGGATTTTGCATACGTACAAAAGTTTTCAGATTTATAAAGCCATGCGTACGCCAGAACCTGCGCAAAATTCCCTTTGTAATACC
>NW_015555728.1:1153596-1165377 GCF_001515605.1 Sinocyclocheilus anshuiensis
TCTGCCCTGCCCACCACAACACTTCAAGCTGGGTCCACAATCATCACAATATGCTGAGATAGCAGCTATTCTCATAACCCTGCAGATAGCATCAACTCATAACATCAGAGAACTGCTCATCTGCACAGACTCCAACTATGCCAGACTTGGCTTCACATGCCATCTTTCAGGCTGGAAGCAAAATGGTTTCAAGACAGCAAACAGCAAACCAGTTAAACACCAACACCTGTTCCAGGCATGCGACGACATCACAAGTGAACATGATATGATCGTCTACTGGAAGAAAGTGAAAGGCCACTCGAAGCAACCTGGTCCAGACAAGGACCTCAACGACCAAACGGATGCCCTAGCCAAAGCAGGTACACTACACGGCGAGTTATGGTCTCCACCAACCCACCCACCCACCAGTGGTGTAGTTCTAAAGAAAAAAGTGGTTTATTATTACCCAGTAATATTACCCTATTACCCCCCCCAAATAAAGTTTCATTTATATAGTCATTTATTAATATTAATGCAGTGCACTCTAAGACAGATAGTAGTCTACTGCATGACTTCCAGGTTGTCCCAGGTCTGTTGACCACATTACAGTTCTATATATAATTTCAAGTTGCTTTGGAATTGTATTCATTGTGAAAAATGTTTTACAGATAAATCTGAATTTAATGTTTTATTTTATGCAACTGGGTAGAAAATAACTTGGATATGAATTCATGAAATAAATATTTCCAGATAATATTTTCTTAAATTTGCTTTGGCTTTAGCACAGTGGAAATTTAAAAGACAATAATTTAATAAAAAATAATTTATATTTATACATTTTTCTCAAACAGCATAATTTATACATGTAAAACATATAGCTAATGTTATAATTTAGGAAGGGAATCATCTCCTGCAAGAGGATTTTCCAGCGTGTAGCGTGAAAAACAAAAGTTTTATACAAATAGGCCTATATGGATAACATAAATTACATATAGCCTACATAAAGCGTGCAAAGAGAGCTCCCTAAAAACCTGTCATTCGTCTTAGCTGATTGCGATCTCACAAAGTTCTGTTATAATCAATGAAGCTGTACACTGCACAATGAATCTCTTATTTACATCATGTTACACTTTGTTTGTTATGAGACTCCCGAGCATGCAGCGTTGAACAAAACTGTGGTGTTTTGAGTGGATTCTAACTGAACCCTTTAAACCCGAGACCCCCACGAAAACCTCTTCAACGAGTGCCAAGTAGTCCCTCTAAAACGGAGTGTACCACGGGCGGGACGCCCCCCTCCTCTGCGAAAAATTACTAATCATATTTTTCAAACCATTGCCTTGATCAACTAAAAATGTATATCATTTGAAAGCTTAAGAGTTTGAACTTTATGTATGTGCATGTAGCCAATTTGAAGTAGTGCTGAGATATTTGCTGATAAATAAAAAAATAAAATTCATAATTTGCTAAATGTTTTTTGTGCTATGTACTCCAATATGTCAAAAACATCATACAGCTCAGATAGTCATGTGTCACATCAGTAGCGCGAGAGGGCGCTTATGGCGTCTGTATAGAGACGCTAACAAGCTAGAAATTAAATGTAGCATTTATATACATTAAAAAACAAGCTTTATATCATTTTTATGATTTTTAATGAAATATGAATGTTGAATAATAAAAACTGTCTGCTTATTCTATTCATCAGTGTTTGAACCATTACAGAAAAAATATACATTTTCCATATTTCATTTCTGTGTTAAAAAATGGACGCAAAAGTACAGTTGGCCAACAGCGAATTCACTTGACCACACAATATTTAATCATATGACAAATGTACATGTTTTTGTTCCTCTTGCAGCTATGATGAGAACTTGTTGCTCTGGGATGGGAGGAACATGAAGCAGCCCTTGAGTGAGACTGCAGTGGGTGGAGGTGTGTGGAGACTCAAGTGGCACCCCAGTCAAGAGCACCTGCTGCTAGCAGCATGCATGCATAATGATTTCCACATTCTCCACTGCCAGAAAGCTATGGGTAAGAATTACACTTACTGATGTGCCCCTTTGTTTGTAAATTACAAAATGTATACTACTGGTCAAAAGTTTGGGGTCAGTGTTTTTGTTTTTGTTTTTTATTCAGCAAGCATGCATTAAATTGATCAAAAGAAACAGATATACATGTTATTTCTATTTCAAATTGTTTTTTTTTTGTTTTTTTTTACAAAACTGTATCATGGTTTGCACAAAAATATTAACCAGCACAACTGTTTTCATCATTATTAATAATAAGAAATGTTCCCTGAGCATATTAGAATGGTTTCTGAAGGATCAGGTGACACTGGAATAATGGCTGCTGATAAAATGTGCTAAAATAGAAAACGGTTCTTTTAAACTGTAATAATATTTAATAATATTACTGTTTTTACTGTATTTTTTATCAAATAAATGCAGCCTTGGTGAGCATAAGACACTTCTATCAAACATATTAAGAATCATATTGACCCCTAACTTTTGAACATTCTTGATTTTGAATTCTACTCTTTATGCTTTTTTTTTTCTCCCTAATATTCATGTTTGTAGAGGGACAAGATGCACCATGCCCAGTTCTGGCCTCCTATATTCTACACAACTCCTTAGCATATGGAGCAGACTGGTCCAGACTCCCCCTAAGCAACTCCACACCCTCCTCTCCTCAAGAACCTCCCCAAACCAGCGTTAGGCTCACAGAGTCTGGAGGCCATCTCAGGATCCAGTATGAATCGCCCACCGGCAGCTTTGACACCTCTCTGGAGGATGACTCGGGGCGGTACATACCCGACCAGTGTTCTTTACCAGAAAAAAGTTCAATTCCAGACCCCTTCACCAGCCCTGCTAAAGACTCCCAGTCTCTGTCCTGCCTGATGGCTACCTGCTCCTTCTACGACCACATGATGCACGTGTGGAGATGGGACTGGAGCCCAGAGGAACAACAGAAGCCGTCTGAACCCACCCCCTCTTCCTGAGCACAGTCGATATGATGGGCTTTAAAAAGCTTTTAAGTTGAGGTTATTTGGACCTGCACATTTCGATGCATTGTGTTGCTGTAACATCTACAGTATTGCTTAGCAGTCAGTATATGCAATTTTGAGATACTCTATCTTTATTTCAACTGAATGTCAATTTCTGACTATATATTTTAGCTAGAAAATGTAATGGACCTTTTCTAGTTTTACATTGAGAACCAGACAAAGACCTTTTATAACAAATAAACCATAACTCTATTAATAAATACAAGTGTCTACATTTATTTCTTTTGTAAAATTGTTTCTCTAAGGTTGGGGTTTCAAAAAATTTTTTAAATACCCCCAAATATGATTATACCTTTGCAAGAGACCCCCATTTTAAAATTTAAGAGGCATCTATATGGTTTCTACTTGCATTATAAAAAAATATTATTATTATATATCTAAAATATTATTTGGACAATATTTAGTTTCTATTTAGGTACACAGTCTTTTTCTTTTCCTAATCACCGTAGTACTGTTTTATTAATTTACTCTATTTAATCAAACGTTTGTTAAAAAAAAAAAAGTCTAATTTTATATTTTTACGTTTTTTATTATGATATCTATCATCTTTTATGATCTAATGTATAATAATATTTTTTTACAGCATGTCTAAAATATTATTTGGAACATATTCAGTTTCTTGCAAGTTGCATAGTTATGTTTTCTTTTCCTAATCATAGTGCTGACCATAACTCTATTAATAAATACAAGTGTCTACATTTATTTATTTTGTAAAATTGTGTTTCTCTAAGGTTGGGGTTTCAAAAATTTTTTTAAATACCCCCAAATATGATTATACCTTTGCAAGAGACCCCCATTTTAAAATTTAAGAGGCATCTATATGGTTTCTACTTGCATTATAAAAAAATATTATTATTATATATCTAAAATATTATTTGGACAATATTTAGTTTCTATTTAGGTACACAGTCTTTTTCTTTTCCTAATCACCGTAGTACTGTTTTATTAATTTACTCTATTTAATCAAACGTTTGTTAAAAAAAAAAAAGTCTAATTTTATATTTTTACGTTTTTTATTATGATATCTATCATCTTTTATGATCTAATGTATAATAATATTTTTTTACAGCATGTCTAAAATATTATTTGGAACATACTCAGTTTCTTGCAAGTTGCATAGTTATGTTTTCTTTTCCTAATCATAGTGCTGTTATAGTACTATATTTATTTATTTTATTTACTTCTTTATTTGAATCCATTTATTTAATCAAAAGTTTGTTTATTCATCTATTTTTTGTTTCTTTACTCATCTAATTGTCATTTTTATTGAAATCTTATTTTTACATTTTTCTGTAAACATTTCCTTTGACCCCAACCCGTTTGAAAGCCCCTGCTTTGTGAAATTATGCACTGGCAATATATCAGTTTTGCTACGGGTTGGACAATTTTCGTTCCAGTAGTTTTTAAGAATTTCCAGATGAAGAGCTAAATATGAAATGGTTTTAATTTTTCATGACTTCTGTTCATTGAAAAGTTTAAGAAAACATCACACACTTGTTTACAGTCCATCAGCAAATCACTGAAACACAAAGTCCATTTAACGAACAAAGTTCCTGGGATGCATCTTGAACAGCTTCCCCTCTTGTGTTTTCTCTAATCCATATTTCTCAAGATTCTCCTCATTGAAAACCCCTTCCTCAATGTCTCTCTCGATCTGTGGGGCCACCACTTGATTAAAGAGCATCTCTGGAGTCATGGGCTGCTCTGTCCCTGATGGGGTCTTGTATGACACATACGGTTTCAGGTTAAATCCTTCCAGATTGGGCACCACAAACTCTGGTATCATGGCCTGTACAGGTATGAACTTTCTGCTGGAGGTGAGGACTCCAGTGGGTCTGGCGCCTCTGCTCTTGTAGAATGTCCTGGGCCCGCGCTTGCTCGTGAACTCAGCCATTCTGTCAGCTCCTCTCACGAGCCCCCGCACCAGAGCTGAGAGCACCCCCATTTTACAGTGATTTAACTGCAGCAACAACCTGTTCAGAAATCATTTTATTTGAATTATGTTTAGAACAATTTCATAACATTACTTAGGCAAATTAATTCTATTTTTAACAATGTTACACTATATATTACATTGTTTGAATGAGATATAAACTGAATACAGTTTTACAGTAGTAACAAAAATTGTAGTATTTCTGTTATTTGGGCATTAACTGGTTGCAACAGTATGTTAAGAAGGAGTTACAGCAGGTGAACTGATGCTCCATGTGCAGTTGTAGGTTGGCAGTAAGCATGAACATTGTAAATATTAATACATATTAACTGTCATCATTAATAAATTATGTACCGAGAATGACAACAAAATTAACATCTTGACATCTTTTTAAAGGTCGTCTTACTACGTCTTACTTTTTAGAAACACTGGCTCAAAATGAAAAATGAAAGCTATTACACTTACAGTTGTGCTGTCAAAACAGTTCGCGATAAAATAATGAAAACTTTGCTGGCCACGAATAAAGTATAATGTAATGAAATATAATGTAGAAATCAATAAAAAGACACACACTAACCTTGGACAGTGTGCTACTGAGCTTTCAAGAAGATCACTGTAGTCCCACGTTAAGCGTGATAAAGAAATCCACTGTGATTGGCCAGATCAGCATGGAGAGAGCCAGTAGGAGCAGCGAATACTGATTAGCGGCTTTGCGCTCGTCCTCGACAGTGTTGCCATGTCCGATTGTTATAAGTTTCTTTGTGCTTGTTTTTCTTATATATTACTGAGTCGCAAGTTGCATAGTTTTTAAAATTATGAAACAAATATATATTAAAATTATTGGAATTAAAATATATGTATAATTATTAAAAAGACATTAATTTGCAAAAAGTTGCAGTTTATCATAATATATAGGCTTATGATAGAGTACATCTCTGATCAGTGAAATTAAGCAATTCTCCCTCCTCCATAATCCAAATCCCCAACGTAAGAAACTGGGCTCGTTTAGTCTTATTTTGGGCCTGTTTAATCGGACTGTGTGGATTGTTTTCTTGAAGGATCTGGCTAATCGGTGGGGGACTGACATCGTGAATGGAATCCTTGGGAGACTTTAAAGTGCACTGAGAGTGACAAAAACTGATTGAAAACGCCGTTCCGAAGGTATTTTCCATTTATTTATTGACATCATTTGCATGTATGATCTTCGCGTCATACAACCACATAATGTTTTTACAATCTTGTGATTACAGTGATTAACAGTGTATTTGATTACAAGTGCGTGTTTACAGCCTCGGCTTGTGTGTAAACAACAGAACTGTGTTTACCTCTGACCCAGAGCCACAGCCCTCCTGCAGCCCGGCCTAAAGCAATCAAATTCTTATTTCCAATGTTTTTTCCATTCTGTGCAACACACTTGAAGTTGAAGTTTTAGCGTCACCTTCGTCCTGCTTTGAGCGTTTGACTTTTCCCCCCTAGCAGAGGGTCTCATGAATCACATACAGGGTGTCAGATTGCAAAGAGGGACGACAGGCAGTGTCAGATGATTCCCTGATTCAGGTTGTTACAGACACAATCATTGTCATTTTCATTTGTAGTGTTGTAAACAAAAAAAACAACAAAAAAAATGAAGAAATATTAGAGGTGAAATACAGTACTATTTGATGGTAATGGTGTCAACAGGCCATTATGACTATGTGCTGGGAGATTCAAATTGCAAATATTTTCCCATCACATTTGTTGCTATGAAACATGCTGTGGAATGGCATTTCCTATGCTATGGAAAGTGCGCTGCTGTTGTATGAAGTTTTAACTCATATTTAGTAGAAATAGGTATTATGCTATTTTAATGTTATAATTAACAGTGGGTCTCGAGGGTTAAGCATGTACATAGAAATTGCTTCATGCCTCTTTAATAGGCGTAAGGCATTGTATATTTGAAGAACATTGTGAGTTATAAAATAAGCATGATGTAGATAATTCGATTTTTAATTTGTCAAATGTGTGGATTTCTACTTTTTCCTTACTGTAAGATATGGAAGAAAAAGATGATGCGCGCAATATATATCCGGTAAGACATATTAAAGAAAATTTTTGTTTTTGATTTTAAACAACTGGCTAACACCCAGTGAATGTGAGTGTTTGTGAATGAATAAATACATATATAAAGCCAGGCTATTTACTATTAATCATCTTTCCTGCTAAAAGGATCTGCAGTACACTTCTTGAAGAGACAACCCCATAAGAGTAAACTGGACTTTGTCCAAAAGTATCTGTCTTGTAATTTACACAGTGAAACAATCATTGACCAGGTCTGTGTTCAGAGAAGCTCCCCATTTCCTAGATCAACCTCACCTGAGATTGAAAAAGTAACCGTTATGTTAGCGGATTTGGTCCTATTGGGCTAAATTCACATTGTGGTTGCTCAGGCTCTCTTTTCCTGTGCGGTGTGGTTTATAATGATGATTTTGTTGTGTTTTTGGGTATTCTAGCTAGTGCTGCCATCTGGGAGTGAGATCAAGGCTCGCATGCAGCACTTCATAGAGGATCAGTTACAGAGCACCATGGTATATGACAATTCCACCTATGTTTTAGTGACTCAGTGGTCCGAATTGTTTGTCTTACAGACCAGCTTTATTAATGTCTTTATTGTCATTTCATAATGCAGTGGGCTGGTGTGCTGATTGGAGCTGCTGTTGCAATTTCATTTATCAGTATTGTTACCTTTTTTCTGCACAGAAGATATAAGTCTGGTGAGTGTGACATTGTTGATGATTTAATGATTTTGTAAATGATTTTCCACAAGTGCTTCTTTAATAAACATAATATGTGAAATATGAAGTTTTAAGATTTTGAGTTTTTCATCAATTGTTTTTCCTTTGATTTTCCAGGAGAAGAGCAAGCTGAAGGTCCTAAATATCGATTCAGAAAAAGAGACAAAGTTATGTTTTATGGCAGGAAGATAATGAGGTACCAGAACTTGTTACTTTAGATGGAAAATAGGCTACCTTGTTACTTGTGTTACTGTCAACAAAACTATGGTTAATACGATGGTCATGAGATGATTTTTGCAGTGTTGTTATTTGTGGCCATTCAGGTGCAGACCTTGTCCTCACCAGCCAACTCAGGTCCAGTATCTCAAAAGCGAACCAGAAAAAGAACAAAAGTTCTATCAATAGCTCGCAAGTATGTGGAAAGTCACAAACCAAGAAAAATCACACATTTAAAAGCAAATCCATTACCATCTAAACTTCCTATCCATCTCTTGATCAGAATCCTGCGTATCCGAAGGGAACCACCAACACTTCAGCCGAAAGAGCCTCCACCTTCACTCTTGGAAGCAGATCTGACTGAATTTGACATGCAGAACTCTCACCTGCCCTCTGAGGTCCTGTATATGCTGACAAATGTGAGGTTGGTACCTTGTCCTGCCATCCTACAAGAGATATTGATTCTTTTCCATAATAAACAGTTCATAGAATTCAAGCTCCAGTCATCTGGCAGTGCTGTTCAGCAGCTAATGTGTTGTGATCTGTGTGTTTCTCAGGATACTGGGTCATTTTGAGAAGCCTCTGTTCCTGGAACTGTTTCGACATATGGTGTTTGTGCAGCTGCAGCAAGGGGAAGGATTATTCCGCCCAGGTGACATTGATGACAGCATCTTTGTGGTGCAGGATGGGCATCTTGATCTGTGCATCCATGAGAATGTAAGAGCCAAACAATATACCTGTTTTTAATCTATCTTACTGAAAATGGGTTGTTTTCTGTCTTTTATATAGATTTATGACTAAATGTATTTTTGTTTCTCTGGCTCAGGATGGGTCTGAGGTTGTGGTGAAGCATGTTTTTCCTGGAGACAGTGTTCACAGTCTTCTCAGCATCCTTGATGTCATCACTGTAAAACCCATCTGGCCTAATTTTTGTCCACTCTGATATGCAAATGCCTGTAATGCCTGTTTTCATGCTCACAGAGTTTTAAAAGATGTCTCATATTTGAACCCCTTATTCTGCAGGGATATCCAGCTCCCTATAAAACTGTCTCAGCCAGGGCAGCAGCCCCAACTACTGTTCTCCGCCTCCCTGCACAGGCTTTCCAGTCCGTCTTTGAGAAATACCCAGAGACCCTAGTCCGAGTTATTCAGGTATAACCTAAAACCTAAAATACACTAACGTCTGAAGGAGCCGGTAAGATTTTTAAAAACTTTTTGTCTCTTAGGTTCACAAAAGTTGCAATTAAAAATTATATTTTAATATGTTTTCAAATGTACTTTATTCATATGATGGCAAAGCTAAATGTTCAGCATCAACTTGATTCCGAAATCATTCTAATATGCTGATTTTGTGCTCAGGTAACATTTCTTATTATTATCAATGTTGATTTTTGTGGAAACTATGACATTTATTTCAGGATTCTTTGATGAATACAGTGTTCAAAAGAATAGCATTTATTTGAATTTATTTTTTCTAAAAAAACAAATATGAGACAGTCAAATCAGCTTTTATAAATATCTGTTTTGTTTTTCTTATGATGGGATACAGCTTTTTTCTTCCTTTTTTTTTAGATCATCATGGTGCGTCTTCAGAGAGTTACCTTTCTTGTCCTTCACAACTATCTGGGCCTGACCACAGAACTTTTCAATAAGGTTAGATGTTTATAAATCATGCTCTACAGTATTACAGTATTTATTACAGTACATATGTTGAATAGACCATTACTATCATATCATGTAGGAAAGTCAAGCTGTTCCACTAGTCTCAGTGGCCAGTGTTGTAGGAGAGGCCAGTCCAGGCAAAGGACTGCGCAGACACTCACAGACAACTGAAGAAATGACTGAAAAATTCCCACAGAGGTCAACGGACCATTACAGTGACACAAGTCGGATGTACAGAGGAGAGGGTATGTTTGTGTATGTAGTTGAATACAAATATTTGCTGAGAATCATTTACATTTAAGGCAGATTTTTGATTTGTATGATTTTGTTCAAACTTCCCTAATATCCTAATTTAAAAAAAAAAGATTACTAAGAGTTATAAAGCAGACTTTATGTCTTACTTGCTATTTTGTTTTTTAAGATGGTGGGAATCATCATACAGAAAGTCCAACTGCTTTATTCAGGAAGTCTCGCTCACTGTCAACACCTTTTGACGGCACCCATGGTAGTGCTTCTCCATGCACCTTTTGCAAAATACCCAGTACTGATTTGGACACTGTACATAATGCTTTTCTACATTCATAATGAACATTTTTGAGTGTGGTAATGTGTGCTTATCTTACAGCAGGGTCTCCTGACTACAATATGGCCTTTGATAGAGCAAGCATTACAAAAGAGGAAGCCCCTACAAGTCCTATTGTCATTCATAAGGTACCTTGGCGTAATTTTATAACAGAAAAAGCCATAAACTGTCCTTCTTTTTCCTCACATTTGTTTATATTCTGTATATCTCACATGTGCCTTTGTCTCTTGTCTTGTCTTGTCCAGTCTATTCGAAAGAAGTCGGTGACAATGCAACATTCTCCTTCAGCTGTGTTTCACTACTCAGACGACGGGGGGGCAATCCAGCCACATCCACCATTGTAAAGTTAATGCCATTTTCCAAGCTGCCAAGAGGGACTTCCTTAAAATTATTCAGCTTCAGGTCAGGCCACATTAATTATATTGTTCTAATGAAGTAATAAGTTAAATGTAATTATAATGTTTGGAACATTGCGTATTATGTATTATTTATGTAATATAAAAATGTAACTGTGCTTCAGGACCCCAGTCTTCTGGAAGATAGGGTGACTCTGAGACAAGTTAAGGCAGGTTCTGTTGTTGCAAGCGAGGGAGACCAGGTAGAAAGTTACCTATCACTTTGACTCCCCTTCATTTTTCAGTAATAGTGTAATTATCAATTACAAATCACACGTGAATCCATTTCTACTTTGTGTCTGTGACAGGATGTGAGCGTGCAGTTTGTCATCTCAGGAACTCTCCATGTGTACCAGAGACTGATTGACAGAGAAGAAGAAACGTGTCTTTTTGTGGCTCACCCTGGAGAGATGGTGGGCCACCTGGCCGTTCTCACAGGAGAGCCTCTCATCTTTTCTGTGCGTGCCCACCGTGACTGCTGCTTCCTGCCTATCTCCAAAACACACTTCTATGAGTAAGTGATGTGCACCAAATTTCACTTAAGGCAACTGAAAATTCTAGCAGAAATTCTCCCCACCAGATGTAAGGACAAATCCAAACAAATCCAAACAAAATCCGAGATGATTATGCAGAAAAATTCATCATTTGATGAGAAAAATTCATCATTTGATGCTTTCTAGTATTTAGATAATAAGTAGCAACCTAATCTGATATAACTGATTTCATATCAGAACACTGCTTAACATTTCAACTGTGTATCTTGTCCACTAGGATAATGCGGGCTGAGCTTCGAATGGTGTTAAATGTAGCTCACACTGTGGTACGGAGGGTCTCCTCCTTTGTCCGACAGATTGACTTTGCCCTGGACTGGATGGCACTGGAGGCCGGACGGGCTGTCTATAGGTAAGCACACTTTGCCCGTGTAATCTCTCAGATCCAGATCTGTGTGTCCCAGGTCGCTGCTCTGCAATGATGTAACTTGAGAGTGTATGTAATACATATTTCAAGTAATACTTCCTTTTTTCTCTTTTGTCTTTTTCAGACAAGGTGATAAGCCAGATAGCACTTTCATTGTTCTGAGTGGCCGTCTTCGCTCTGTCATCATGAAGAATGATGGGAAAAAAGAGCTCGCTGGAGAGTATGGGCGGGGAGATCTCATTGGTGTGGTGAGTGGAGAGATG
>NW_015555728.1:1165660-1184597 GCF_001515605.1 Sinocyclocheilus anshuiensis
TATATATGCTAGTGTACTGCTAGTTGACAAAATAAACTTTTAGAACATATGATTAAAATGTAAAAAAATATTATTTAGAAAAATTATTATTTAAAATAATTTTGAGTCTTTAAACAAATGCTGCTGCAGTTTCTGTCTGTGAAAGTGTGTGTTTGATATTAGGTGGAAGCTTTGACTCGTTTGAACAGAGCCACTACAGTCCATGCAGTCCGAGACTCTGAACTGGCCAAACTGCCCGAAGGAGCTCTCAATTCTATTAAGAGGAAATACCCACAGGTTACACCATATAAAAAACAAAACACTCATTAACATATCTCATAATATTCTATTGCCTATATTAACATGTCACACTCCTTCATAGGTTGTGACGCGCCTGATTCATCTTCTTGGGCAGAAAATCTTGGGCAACATGCAGCAAGTGAATGGTCCACTGTCAGGTGTGTGATTGTGAAACATTTCTATGTATTTGTGTTTTGTATTTTCCCTAATGCACATTAATGATCTTCACGATGCGAAGTCTGGGTTTTCACACCCCAAGCAGTAAGTGGGACGCAGGTAACCCAGCCGCCAATCTGTCTACGGTTGCCATACTGCCTGTGTCTGAGGAGGTGCCTTTGACTGCCTTCACGCTGGAGCTGCAGCATGCTCTCAGTGCTATTGGTCAGCTATTGGTCTCTTTTCCCTCCTTAATTTGCCTCAAAGGAAAGCTGATACTAAGTTGACTGTCTTAACTTATCTTCTTTATGTTTTAATTAGGCCCCACTTTGCTTCTAACCAGTGACATCATCAAACAGCGCCTGGGTGTTGCAGCCTTGGACAGGTGAGAGTTGTATACTTGCATACTATGCACTAGAAGTGTGTACCTCACTGGTAATGGGAAAAACATACATATATTATTTAATAGTATGTATAAAGACAGTATGCCAGATTTGGGCACACTACCACGTCATAAATTTTCTTGATTTCACAGACTTCCTTTGTAGCGTTAGCATCTGTATGTATTGTAGGTGTTAACATCTAGCTAAATTCATTACCTTCAAAATCATTATGGCCTACTTATCGTCTAGATTCATGCATGTAAAAACATTGAAGCAACTTTTGCATTACTTACCATTTTTCTGCAACTGAAAGAGTCTAAAATGACCTAAAATTAACCTTACCAAGCATAAAACTAATAAAAATTCCACTGACTGGAAATCATATATCATCAAGTCACCTTTGACATGCTGTTTTCAGTGGACTATGATTTGGGGAGCACTAATTCTAATGTCGCATACTATTTAGAATGGCTAGTATGCAAATTGGGATGCATTTTTTTTTCCAGTCACATTAGTCAAACGTACTGTTTATTTGATTTATTATTTCCTTTTCAGTGTTCATGAGTACCGTTTATCAAGCTGGTTGGGTCAACAAGAGGACATCCACCGGATTGTTCTGTATCAGTCTGACAGCTCTCTGACTCCTTGGACTCAACGTTGCATCAGACAGGCGGACTGCATCATCATAGTGGGTCTGGGGGAACAGGAGCCCACTGTGGGAGAGGTGAATTGTCATTGAAATGGTTTTGCCTATAAAGAAGTAAATACTACTTTTGAAGCGTATTTTTAAAATCATGTACTCACATGAGATGAAGACTCCAGTAATATCAGTAGCCTAATAAAAACTGATCTATATAGCATGGAAGGGGATTGCCTCACATAGACATACATTTCTGCTTGGTAAACTGAGCTTTTTGGCTCTGTTTATGGTATCAGCTGGAGCATATGCTAGAGAGCAGTGCTGTGAGAGCTCAGAAGCAGTTGGTCCTGTTACACCGTGAGGACGGGCCTCCATCCAGAGGCACATCAGAATGGCTCAACATGCGCAGCTGGATCTCTAGACATCTGCACCTGTCCTGCCCCCACAGGGTCTTCTCCAGGAGGAGTCTGCCCAAACTGGTACCTGTGTTAACATTCTATTGTTGTTGCAAATGTGAATGCTATTATCACGCCTGAGTCAAATCCATCCATTTCCCAAACGACAAGTGCAATGCAGATTTATTTTAGATTGCTAAAACTAAAACCATAAAGCAGTTGATCACCTAAAATAAAATGAAAATTAACTAAATGATACTAAAATATGACTAATCATATGTTGGGTCGTGGGGATGCTGCTTTCTCGGGCCATAAGCAGGAAAACACCTTTGCAAATTAACCTTACCAAGCATAAAACTAATAATAATTAACTATTAAAAGCTTTACTAAAAAGGTATGTTTGGAGCAATTTCTTATTGCCAATGGAAGTAGGTAATGAATCTCATACCTTTGGAATGGGGATTATGACTGTCAAACAAGATTTTAAGGCAAGGATTGCAGTGAAAAATGAGACATTTCACACAGTTCAAGCAAAGCTATCGAATGGCTTCAGACAACTAGTGTATGAGTTTTATAAGCTATTGTGACTCATTTATGATGCTTTTTTGTTCTTTTGAGTTGGACAACACTTGGGCTGTATTCCAGAAACATTCTAACTCTGAATCTTATCATATCTGTTTAGTAACCATGGTCATTTCACTGAAGAAACAGAACTTTTCCAATCTTAAATCAGGAATTAAGAAGTTTCTGTAATGCAGCTGGACCCCATCCACTTTTATTAACAGACATTCTTCAAAACTTTTTCTGTGTGATCTGATCTACTCATTATCATCTCTTATCCGTGCAAACTCCCACTGTCCTCTTCTCCTGTCAGAGAGAGATGTATCAGCGGGTATTTGAGAAGCCTCCCGACCGACATTCTGACTTCTCGCATCTGGCTCGGATCCTGACAGGCAACTCTATCGCTCTGGTTCTGGGAGGACGGGGGGCCAGGTACAAATTTGTCTTCATCACCAGTTATTCTGTTCCACCTCAATCCATGTGGCCTGCTGCCAACAACATTTCTCACATACATAATCTAGTAAAAGCATGTTGATATTAGTAGAACGTTGACTTCTTCCATCATCTGTAGTTTAGTTGTCTCTTGAACTATTTATCCTTTGCATTTATTAGAAGTTTGAATCCACTTAGGTTTTGTAATTTTGTGCCTATCAACTAATCCTAATTTTAGTCATTTCTAACTCATTAGTGTTGTTTTGGGGTTCACATTCTCAGCCTGTCTGTGGTTTCTCTCGATGATAGCGACTCTTTGTCTACTCTCTGTCCCTGCCTGCTATCAGTCGTAATCAGCGACTTGTTAAAGGTGGGTCAAAACATGATATATAATGGGGCATTAAATGCCTAATCTACTTCACGTAGTGGTGACAATTTTTCTGTTGGGTGATTCTGTAACTGCAATTATATATATAATTGTCTCTGTGGTATCCTTGTCATCTAGACTTTTTAAATCTTTCGTACAGACTTACGTATGAAGTATGTTTGAAGGTGAAGTGTGTAATTTTTATATGACTAGCAGCATGAAATGGAATCATAGGTTTCCCAAAATCACCCACCGCCCTGTTTGCTCTGCCTCTTGTCAGTCAAACACTAGCCCCGCCCTAAATTCATGCCATTGGTTGATCCAGAAGTTGACACGTCACTCAAGCAATGTTTTCAAAGCATCACAGGACCAGTGTTCACACTCATTCAGAAAGTCAACCAACAAATGACTGACTTTTAGTTGTTTTTACACATTAAACAGTGATGAAATTTATTGTTTAATGAAAATTATCCACTTTACCTTTAAAGTGCTTTATAAAAACATACTAATATTACACAATGCACAAGTAAGTACTCTAAGCCAATGTGTGAATATGAAAACACACTATACCCGCAGAGGCTGCTCTCAGGTGGACATCATTCGAGCAGTTAGTGAGGCGGGGATCCCTGTGGATCTGATTGGTGACACTTCCATCGGTTCCTTGATAGGAGGAGCACTCTATACTGAAGAGCGAAGTGTCAGTCGTATGACTGTTAGGGCACGCCAGTGGGCCATGGTGAGACCTTTACGCAATGAACACTAACATTCATACAGTACATGTAGAACCATGAATTGAGTCTTCTTTTTCTTTTTTTTTTGTGCACAGGATTTTGGATCCATATTTAAGAAGATCACAGACTTGACCTACCCAGTGACATCCATGTTTACTGGAGCATCATTTAACTCCAGCATTAGTGGAATCTTCCAGGACAAACAAATTGAGGTTCAAATTGTTAAACACTTGACTCAATACAAACTATTTTAAACATAGTTATATAAACATCATATTCTTATGTAAATCGAAATCTTGAGCATATGTCTGTCTTTTTATTGTAGGACCTTTGGATCCCATATTTCAACATCATCACAGACATCACTGCCTCCTCCATGAGAGTGCACACTGATGGTTACTACTTTATCTCTAAAACTTGTCATCTTCATCTTTCATCTTTTGTGACAGATCTTAACATGTACACTCTCTTTTAGGCTCTCTGTGGAGATACGTGTGTGCCAGTATGTCTCTCTCTGGGTATCTTCCTCCTTTATGTGACCCTAAAGATGGACACTTGCTCATGGATGGAGGCTACATCAATAACCTACCTGGTTAAGTGTCCTATTGTACTCTTAGGCTGCAAAATTAGATTTTTTTTATTTATTATAGGTATTACATTTATAAGTTTGACCTGCTTACATATACTCACCTAAAGCAATATATACTGTATAGTAAATTTCATCTGTTAATAATAATTTATATTGTCGCCAAATGCAGAATGTCCTGTCGCCCAGCTCTAAACTGCTAATTGTGAAATGTTAGCTGTCATGGTATTTTAAACATTACATTTCTGTAAAGCTGACACAGCTCGCTCAATGGGTGCCAAGTTGGTGATTGCCATTGATGTTGGCAGTCAGGATGAGACTGATCTGACTAATTATGGAGACTCTTTATCTGGATGGTGGCTGCTCTGGAAATGCTTGAACCCTCTTACAGAGAAAATAAAGGTCAGAAGCTATATGGTGATGATTTAATATGGGATTTATAAAGGTTATTCAATTACAAATGAATAACCATTTCAATTACAAATCCCAAAACATTTGTTTGTGTGTCTATTTCTACAAATAATATCATTACATATTAGACATAATAATATGTATAATATATATATATACTTGCTGTATATAAATATTTGTCATATTTATCTGAAATTTAATTATATATATTTATATTATATAAAAATTTGATATTTTTTCCTTTTTCTTTTTAAGCCCTTATACAATAAAAAAATAAGTGCTTCCCATCATTAACTTACTCCCTTGCATTCACTGGTCAAAGCTTTTTCATCCAAAAATATGCATTTTTATGGCTTCATATCCTCTAGGTGTTGAACATGGCAGAGATTCAGACCCGTCTGGCTTACGTGTGTTCTGTGCGTCAATTGGAGATGGTAAAAGACGGTGACTACTGCGAGTACCTGCGACCTCCCATAGATTGCTATGGCACATTGGACTTTGGCAAATTTGATGAGATTGCTGTGAGTGGCCTGTCATCATCTTATAGAAACTTCTGTTGCCTTGGCTTTGACTAGCAATTACTTTTTTTCTGTTATTTCAGGACGTTGGCTACCAGCATGGGAAGACCGTGTTTGACGTGTGGTGCCGGAGTGGAGTGAGGGAGACAATGCTCAAAGACCAACATCAAGAGGAATTCCACAAATCCAGGAGCACTAATGTAAGGGAGTTCATATAAGCGTTGCTTATTGCAGGATTAGGCTGTTTCCTCACAAACTAATTCCCTGATTATCTGTCATTTAGGTAACCTGTCCCAATGCTTCTTTCACTGATCTGGCTGAAATAGTGTCCAGAATAGAGCCAGTGAAGCAGGCTGTGGTGGATGGTGAGAAATGGATGATCTTCACTCATGTCCTTTCTCCATGCCATTCTCTCATCTTTGTGTTGTTTTTTACATTTTCACACACATAGAGGAGTCTGAGTACCAGACAGACTATGATGAAGATGCAGTTCTGTCAGACTTGGATCTGTCCAATCCAAACAGCGAACACAGTGAGCATACTGAAGAAGAAGAGGACGAGACAGCAGATACAGCTGATACAGTAAGATAACTGGGTACGTGTGTTAGTTATGTGGTCATATGGTTAATCATAATACTTATGATTTTTAACTTCCAAACAGGATGATGAAATGGAGATCAGGACAAGGCGACATCGAGCACTCAACCACATCAGCCATCATACTACCTGACCTCAAATACTTCTTTTCTAAGATGTTTTGATTTTTTTTAAATATTTTTAATAAGTATTATGAGCCTTCATAAGGGTTTTTAAGGGTTTTAACTGGTTTTAAATGAGTGAGCGGATTGATATTGACGTGTCTCTCCTTGGAGCCTTTCACTTCCAGTGATCAGAATTAACTGACAGCCTGACATGAACAAAAATGCTGCAACCAGTCAGTAGAGAAACTGAATAAAAATCTGACTGGATCAGGGTTTCAGCCATCTCTAATTGCAGGCAAGCTGTGTAGAGGTGCAGAGGTTTGAAAGGCAAGTCAATATGTTGTTCATAATCTGTTAATGCCCTTTGTTGGGGGAGACTGCACAAAATTGTTGAAATTTAAAAATAGTAAGATGTTTTTGAGTCTCTAATGCTCACAAAGGGCTACATTTATTTGATAAAACAAATACAGTAAAATAGTAATATTGTGAAATATTATTAAACATTTTTTAAAGGGGTCATATGATGCGATTTCAATTTTTCCTTTCTCTTTGGAGTGTTACAAGCTCTTGGTGCATAAAGAAGATCTGTAAAGTTGCAAAGACTAAAGTCTCAAATCCAAAGAGATATTCTTTATAAAAGTTAAGAGTCAACCACGCCTACCTAAAACAGCTCGTTCTAACACGCCCCCCACATGTCTACGTCACGATGTGGGAAGATTTGCATTATGCCGCCCAAATGTTCATGCAAAGAAAGAAGGCTCGCTGTAGTATTGTTTTAGTATACTTTGTTTGGGCCTTCCAAAAGGAGCTTGGAGCTGATCCATGCTGGTCGCTGAGGAAATACGTCAACTTCGCGCTGTGGATCGGCTTTCACCGTGAAAGTGAAGTGACGTGGCCAAGTATGGTGACCCATACTCGGAATTAGTACTCTGCATTTAACCCATCCAAAGTGCACACACACACAGCAGTGAACACACACACCGTGAACACACCGGAGTTTTTCACCGGACCATTTATGTTGCAGCGCCCAGGGAGCAGTTGGGGGTTCAGTGCCTTGCTCAAGGGCACCTCAGTCGTGGTATTGAAGGTGGGAGAGAGCGCTGTTCACTCCCCCCACCTACAATCCCTGTCGGTACGAGACTCGAACCCACAACCTTTGGGTTACGAGTCCGACTCTCTAACCATTAGGCCACGACTTCCCCTTGACAAAGAAAAAGAAAAATAGCCGTTCAATAGCCATTACTCCAGTCTTCAGTGTGACATGATCCTTCAGAAATCATTCTAATATGCTGATTTAGTGCTCAAGGAACATTTTTTATTATTATCAATGTTGAAAACAGTTGTGCTTCTTAATATTTTTTTGATTCTTTGATGAATAGACAGTTGTTCAAAAGAACAATTAATAAAAGCTGAACAAAACTATACATTTCTTTTTCAAAGAAATAAAGAATAGATTAAACAAAATATTGACTGCAAGCATTTAAATGGTAGAGTATACATACTGTATTGAATGTGCTTAAAAATATGGGCACAATACAATAAGCTGGTATTGCTTTTTTTTCAAGGTTTGAACATCTTAATTAACTCGTTCATAGAAGTTAATGGTGTCTGTATTTGTAATGAATATATGACACATTATATTTTGTAACTGACAGTGTTGGCCCATACTGCATGTTAGTAAATAGACATTTTGAGAAAAATGGAAGAGGCAGGAGGTTTCACCAAAATTTAAATGAATACCTCTCAACTTGTTCGAGAAAATGAAAGACCTGGAGGAATCACTGGAAATAATCAGTAAACCTCACACAGACTTCCATCTGTGGCTCACCGCTCCACTCATTAAAGACACCTCATCAAGACTTCCACAACACACTTAACTGCTTTAGACCTGCTTGGAGGTAAAATTAAAGTGACACTCCTCTGTTTTACATTTATTTAAGGGATTTAGGATTTAGGTTTTTACTTCTATATTATAAGAGCGTCTCCAATTGGGCTGAAGCTGAGCATAAAGGAAACACGTTTTATGATCTGTAATGATAAACTTATGTTCTTACCCAGCCTTCCGGAGTCTGCTTTATATGCTCCTGTAAAATTCAGTTCTGAGAGAGGAGCTAAAGACACACCAGTCTAGACGCAAAGTGGGCATTCTGATCTGTTTACTGACCGCAGGCAGAACTTTTTCCTACAAATTGACCCTTCTACGTATAAGCTACTGATCATTTAATACACTATAGATTCTGTAGCACAATAAAGTTAAGAGTGTCGTCGCTCAACATCTGTCTTTTCATCAATGATAATTTTTTGATTATTTTCAGTCAGGAATTCACTGAAGTCACACATCACATTAGGTACTTAAAGAAAATCTGTATGGGTAGTTAACAAATATTGTATATCCATTAACTTTTTTTCAGAATCAAAATTTTAAAATTAAAATATATGCAATGGGGCCAAAAAGTTTAGTCAAAACTATACTTTAAAAAGAAATTTAATTTACAGTAATTTGTTGTGTTTGCCATAGCAAATTATAGACCTGCATAACAATTTAAGTGAAAAAAAAAACGTTGTCAATGTCACAAATCTGCTTATTTGTTAGTGACACTTACATAATTATTTTCCAGGTTTAAATTTAGGTGGCCTCAGGGAGCTCATTTGGCTCCCACTGTATATAGAAACTTTATAATATATTATTCATTTTTATATACACTACTGGTCAAAAGTTTAAAACAATTAAGATTTTTTAAAATGTGTTTGTAAGAAGTCTCTTGTGCTCACCAACGCTGCATTTATTTGTAAAACAGTTATTTGTAAAATATTACTTATGAATTATTGAAATAATTACTATCCTTGTGGGGACTCCCCATAAGCGTAATGGTTTTTATACTGTAAAAACTGTATTTTCTATCGCCCTACACCTAAACCTACCCCCTCACAGAAAACTTTGTGCATTTTTACAATCTCAAAAAAACTAATTCTGTATGATTTATAAGCTTCTGTAACCATGGGGACCTCAATTTAGGTCCCCACAGTGACACAAGTCGCCATGACTTGGTGTGTATTCAGGTTTAAGTCCCCACCAGTATAGAAAAACCTGTACACACACAGGCACACACACACACGCCCACACACAGTGTACAGTATATACCTGTGGTTTGACAATGTTGCTTACCACTAGGAGGCAGCACACCCCAGACTAGTGTCTTGTGGTACCTCTGAGCCACATAAAAGAGAAGCAGAAGGCAAGTACATTCTCCTCTCCATTTGTCTGACGTCTGGACTCCTGGCAGCACAGCTCATGCACCCCGTCTCACCCCGATCTCCCGATCCCTCTCCAGGCCCTGATATATGTCATCTCAGAGGATAGATCTCTGTATTAAGTCTTCTGTCTATTTGATTCTGCTTTTCTTTCCAAATTTCTAGCACTGATGAGCCTTCAGAACCGTGGGGGGATGTTACTAGTGGGAATAAGAGGGGCTGCTTTGTGTTCACTTAATTACAGTCCTAACATTTCTTTCTCTAGATTATGTTTCACGCAGGCATCCGTACCAGCTCCCATCCGAGGCTTCCCCCAGACCCCTCACTCGCGTCCTGTTCCAACAGAACATTCTCAAACAAAACCTCAAAGAAAAAAAGCATATCAGTCAGGTTGAGGGTGGACAGATTCTAACTTAGTATATACGTACAGGATATATGTATGAGATCATACATTTTAAGAGGCTTGTCTTTTCATGTCCGATCTGCATATGTTTATGCTTCGGTTTGGCACATTTTTCATACATAACCTGTGGGTCACCAGAGGAATTCAACCCATTCTTATAGAACTTGATATATATATTTCCTGCTTCTGAAGGCTCAAAGTTTGCCCAAGAAAAAACAAGAGTCTGTGGAATTTTTTTTTTATCTGTATCAAATAGAGCAGAAAGGAACTTTTCCACTTGGGATATCTCCACCTTTTTAATTCTTACTCTCCTCTTTTGTCTGAGTTTGGCTGATTCTTTGTTCTCCTTGTTATAAATAAATGAATTATGTCCAGGTGAGCCGATTCTTTATAATTAAGTGGGACAAAGTCTTTCCAGCACAGTGTAGAGAACACACAGGCAGCTTTGCCAACACTAAGTTTAGAACAAAGTGCCCTCTTCTCAGCAAATCCTTGTTTTGGGAATGTTTAAAGTGCCAACAAGTGTTCAATGTTTGCACCAGGAACTCCATTAACAATAGAGGTTATCACAAGGAAAGTTCATTGGGGGCACTTTTAAAAGTTTACACACTCAATTCAAGGCTATAAAGAGTGTGTTTAACAACTCAGATGAAAAGAAACGGGAAATAGAGGAAATCTTTAGTTGGAATGGTAAATAATCAAAAGGTGGCTTCATTTATAGAAATATTTCAGGTTCAGTACAAGTTAAGCTCAATTTTCAGCATTTATAGTATAATGTTGAAAGGAAATGTTATTGTATTGCGGTGAGGCACTTAGTGTAGAAGTGAATGGGGCCAATTTTTAATGGATTTCAAAGCAGAAACATTTTGTCTGCATAAACCACAAACCCTTTCTTACAATTGACCAAGTGAAACCTTTTCAGATAATCTGTTTCACTCTGATGTCATCATAATACGGAAGAAAATATCTATTGCTACTGCCATTACATTGCAACTTTAAGGTTGTTGCTGTAAAGTTAGTCATTTTAGGGTTTTAGGCATTATTTGTTTTGGAAAAATGTTGTAAAATTAGATAAATTTTACACAGAAATAATTAGCAAGTAACTTGTGTTTTTCACACTAAAATCATGTTAACATATATTGTTTGCGTCTCATGGCTATGCTTTTGAAACTGAGTATTTTAACATGTATAGTTTGGTTCCATTGACTTTTATCTTACTATAACTCAAGTTGAAATTGCTATAAAATTAAGTCGTCAAATTTATTTGTATAGCACTTTTCTCAATACACAGCAGCTTCGCAGAAAATCATGATGTTATTGATTGTAATTTCTTAATATCTTCATGCCTTATATTCACAATTTAGCAGATTAGAGCTGGGCAATAATTTGCATTTTACATTTTGTTTTCAACATTATAATGCCGCAACAATGTCGAATGAGCTTTAAATTTCTCAGTAGAGAGATAAAGACAGGATCAAGCTGCAAAACAAGAGACCAAACAGAAGGTGTTGACATGTCACACACTCTCTCACTGTAACTTTTTTTTTTTTGCTTCTTTTTGACCGGATCTGGCAGCAGGAATAAAGCCTATTCAATAAAACATTGGATATGATGCACTAATATCTACTTTCCATTGTCAGTACCTCACATTCTGCTAATTCATTTTTGCCCTTCATTTTAGTCAAACTGTCGTCAAACATGTCAAACTATGATGAGTGGCATCCCCTCAACACCTGCAGATCTTGGCTGCCTGTGTGATTGATGCCCCTGCTCCGTGCTTTGCTTATTTCTCTGGCTGTCAGGGGGTCCGCCGAGCGTAGTCACATCGACCTCAGATATAGATGAGTGGGCTGGAGTCCGTCTTGCCTGCTGAGCCAGGTGTTTAGCTTGGACGTGGACCACAGTTTTGCGGTTTTCAGAAACCAGGCAGAGGAGAGGTTAGAGTAAATCATGTTCCAGAGGTTCTCATTCTGTATCACTCTCTCCCCTTGCCCCGTTCTGGATGCTATCCAGACGTTAGACTGTGCTTTGTCTTCTGGAGGAGGTTTTCATGTTATGGCAGTCGAATGACTCATTAAGCCATCTGAAGTGTAAGCTTGAGAAGAGGCGAGACCAATGCTGAAAAGCTGAAATGCTTTAGCACTTCTTATGTTTATTTATCGTTTATAATGGGGGTCCACCGAATAGCTAATAAAAAAAAAGACTAAAAAAGATTTTTATAAAATGTGTTGTCAAGATTAACTGTAAAACTCATTTGGAATGATCTTTAGTATGAAAGGCATTATATGAAGGTTCCTTATTGTCACCTGCACTCTAAGAAAAAATGTGAGAAAAAATGTACCTTTAGGGGTACAATAGCTTGTCACTGGGGCAATACCCTTAACATGTACCTTATTTACACCTATTCAAAGTACTTTAAGGTACTAATATGCAACTTTTAGGGATAGATAAGGGCAAAGTTGCCCCGGGGTACTGCAAGTGACAAGATGGTGTGCAAAAAGTGTACCTTTAGGGGTACATTTTGACAGCATGGCTCCACAATGAACATGGAATCTTTCCGTTGCACAAAAGGTCCCTGGATTATTAAAATGTACTTCACTCAAAGAAAAAATAGTTTTGAAAAATAGTTTTTCAAAATAACTTTTGAACTGTTAACTGAAAGGTGTTTATGAATAAATATAAATTGAAAATGTTTCTCATAAGGTTTACAGTATATTACTTCATTAGAGAAGAGAAAAGCAAACACTGTCAACTTAATGTAAAGTAAATGTTTTCCAGATATTTTTTGTAAAAATTTGCTTTGGCATATGTACAGTAAATACATTTTTACAGCTCTTTTATTTTTTAAATATTGATAGCATTTGTCTTGGAAGAGCATATTGAGATTATATTGACTTTTGATTGAACATTTTTGTTATCTAGGTCATTTTTTGAGCATAGTGTGAGACTCCGATCGCTTCTGAACCTCTGTAGGAGACAGGTGAGGTTGCTTGAGAAAAATCTGCAAGACTCCGAATAAGTAGCCTATTGCTTGGAGAAACAGCTGTCATTTCTGTGGGTAGTGAATTTGCTTATTAGCCTTTCTGTCTCTTTTTCTATTTTTTAAAAGAGACCAGCATAAATCTGTTTGTTTCATGTCGAAAAGTTTTCACTGGAAGAGCAGGGAAGGAGGAGCGCTGCATGTGTGAGAGGACAGAGGGAGAGGGAACTGGGCTGGGTGAAAAAAAACCTGCACGGGCTGTGGGACACAGGGCGACTATAAAACAGCTTTCTTGCCCATTGTGTTGATGTAGTCAAGAAATATATACCGTAAAGTACAGAGACGGAGATGGAGGAGTGAGGCGGGACCGGTTTGTGTGGCTGCTGAGAAACGTTTGTCTTGCGGTTTGCGAGCAAACTTTGTGAGGAGATTTATTTGTGGCGGGGTCTGCCGATGACAATCCTCTGAAACTTTAACTGTCGTGTTTTGAGACGCATCAGTGCACATAAACAAGCCTTTTTTTTATTACTATTTTTATGCTCAAAAAAGAAACGTCAGTTCCGAAATTAGTCTTGCGAGTCGTATATCTGTTCTCTATTCACAGTTTCAACATAAGCGGGACAATATTAGGAGAGGTATTTTGCTGACTAGGTTCTCCGTGTAGTTGACGCGGCTGAAATGGGAGCGCGTGACGGGCGCTCGGTGTCTGCGGTTCACCGGAGCTCTTTCCTCCTGTGGACGCTGCTGCTCATACTGTGGCTGACCTGCGTTCAGGGGACGTGGGGACCCGGAGTTTACAAATACCAGACCGGGACAGCACTTCACAAAGATCAGTCCAAGAGGTAAGGTTTATATGACATGACAGAAGTAACCTGTTAGACAGAAGCAAATCTGGTGAAAAGTTGACAGTTGAAGTTTTACATTGTTTCAAGTAATGTTCGCCATTTATATACACTTAAACTACGTTTTATCGATTGTTTGCAGTCAATTAAAAACTTCAAGGGAAAAAAGTACGTTTTTATACAAAGTTTTAAAATATTTAAACAAGAGGCAACGCCTTCGTAAATGAAGAGCTGATATCAGTAAATTCATATTTCAGTGTTTGTTAAATTTCTGTCCACATTCCTAGTTGGAAAATCCAGTTTAAGATTTCAGCAGTGTGAAAACCTAGTTGTAGCTGGTCAGTAACAAGTTAGGCTAGACCATCTTGGGCCAGAATAAACCTGGTAAACATGGTGTCTGGTCAGTTAACTAATGATCAGCTTGGAACAGCTAGAACCCAGCTACCATGTTCCAAAACACAGATACCAGTTTAAGATGGACTGATTAATAAACTATTAATCAGTTTTATTCTATTCAGTTTGTGTTTCTACCTAAATGCAATGCTGATTTCGCTGCTCTCCACCTAATGTGCCTCCAGTTGTGAGTCTGACAGTCTGTTTCCTCTTTCCTGAGATGGGGGAACACCCATCTCTCCTGTCTATACCTTTGTCCAAGGTTTATTCCATTTAAAACATGCATTAAATAGATTGGTATCACTGTCTGGACTTATTCAAACCTCAGCTCACCCATAAGGACAGCGAGCTTTTGAATATTTGCATATTTATGGAGTCTTGTTGTCAGATTTATATTTAGGCAAGTTTTTTGAAATGCTAAATCAGAAGTAATCAGCAGTGTTTTTTTATCAGTATATCATCCTTTTCATTTCCCTCCTCTAGTGGTGGCTTTGCATGTGGTTGATTAGGCTTTTTTTTGAGACATAACAAGGCATAACAAATACAATTAGACAAAATATACAACATGTAAGCTCTCCCTTCTGTCCAGACCTCATCACCTTGACTGACCTGTGACCACAGCTAATGGCCTTGATCTGACCCTCATATCTTCATGTAAATATTTAATCTGTTTGGTTAAATGGCTTAGAGTTGTTATGGGTGGGATGTTTGGTGGAGTGCCTCTGAAGTGCGCAGGTGTGGAGTCGTCTTTGCTCTCTGGGCTGATGGTTTGATCTCTCACCCCCTCCTCCTATCAGTCACAGACTGATGAAACAGACAGTGTTTACTAAACACATGCAGCTGCATCGTCTGCATGCTGTGAGAGGGAAGTTTATTTCACTGCTGTCTGATGATGCAGTGAGGAGAGGTCACAGACATCTTTGAGATGCCTTGGATAGGCAGCACTGTTCACTGAGAGGTGCAGTATAACTGTTTATAGTTTAAAAAACCATGTGAAATACTCAAGATGCAGTTGCTTTGAATTTACTTGTTTATATAGTAAATCAAGTTCAGCCTTTCTTTTTTTTTTTTTACATTTAAGGGGATAGTTTACCCCAAAATGAAAATTGTCCCATTATTTACTCACCTTCAAGCCATCCTAAGTGTATATGACTTTCTTCTTTACAATCGGAGTTATATTAAAAAATATTCTGGCTCTTCCAAGCTTTATAATGGCAGTAAATGGGGGTCAAGATTTTGAAGCAAAATAAAGTGCATCCATCCATCATAAAATGACTAAAGACTTCTAAACAACATATGCTCAACATTTTAGTAACTTATTCAACATATTCCAACATATTTTATCTTGATTGTCTTGCATTCAAAATCATACAATTTGATTAATTTCCCTAGTGTGTTTTTTCTATAGATGAATAAAAGCAAAACCAATTAATTGTTGTCAAAAATTATGTTAACATGCATATTAGAAGTTCAGTTTCAGTATGACTAAAATAATCATTTATCTTTTTAAAATGTTATTTAAATGCTGTATCTGACTAAAATTGTGAAGTCTGACTAACAGACCTACAAAATGTGATTGTAGCATGGCTTTGTGCAGCATTTATACACGTTAATCAGACAACAACTGGCCTTGGCGTTGTGCATTTGGTTTGAAAGATGCACAACATGTATTTAATCCTTCAAATATTTGATTACACATTATGTTGTGCATACTTTATACTGTAGTTTGGCTACACAGAATCTCACTGTACATGAGTTAAAACTGCATGTCGATGTACTGTATAGATGCCTGCACAATTTAGTTTCCCACGCTAGAGCACAGAGGAAAAGTTTATTCTGCTTTCTAAAGCATCACTGGGAGAGGCTGAACAGGCATATGAACTTTTGATATAAATCATAATTAACCCCGATCCAAGACAATGCCTGAAACGTAAATGTCCTGAGAAAAGCCCCTTAATAATATCTGTCTAATTAGGGGCCGAGCGCAGTTGGGGGTTAAGTCAGCAGCTATTTCCTGATCTGCTCAGCTTCACTGCCCTAGAGAGCAGCACTCAGGGTGGGAGTGTGAGACTTGGGGCCCCAGAGGGACCTTCAACTGCTGACCCATCAACACCATCCAACATACCTCCACCTCTACCCTCATTCTGCCTCCACGAAAGCAGTGACTCTTTGATGCTTAAGTGTTGCTCCGTGGGTTATACACATTAGATATATTTTTGTTTACTTTATTTGTTTTTCTCTTCTGCATTGTAAGTCCATTGCAAATTTAAAAAAAGGCAGAGGAAATATTTGTTTTTAATTGACACATTTATATGTTCTGGGGATTCACAAACATCTTCTCAAGAAAGAAGTTAAAGAATTGGTTAAGATCATTTCTATGAAGTTTGTAAATGTCGTTCTTGAAAAATTCATAAGATATTAAGCTATTTTCTTAGAAACAGTAGAAGAAAATGACACGCTTTGACTGTGTGGTGGTTCTCGAAGACTTTCTGTTCAACTTAATGAAAAACACTAATAAAAAAAAAAGTCACATCACGCATAATCATGACGTGATTACTCAGTGGTATTTATTTATAGTATTATTAGAGGTTATCTTAACTTTATGAGGTTATTTACAATGGTTCTTTTCAGGAATTCAGATTCTTCTTAAGTTTTGTCTTCAGAATAATCTTAAGAAAAAAATTAAGAAATATTTTTGGAAATACAAAATATTCTTAATTTTATTCCTAAATTAGGAAATAGGAAGAAAATGGCAGTTAATAAAAATGTTATTCTTAAGAATGTTTCAGAATTTCAGCCCCTGTTTTGGAAAATAAGATCTTCTAAACAGAAAACAAATGCTGCAGCACTCTCACATGTTGTCAGATATAAATCAACATCATCACATGAAACTCAGATCAATCAATCAAGGAATCGGTTTCACTGTGAGGATAGAGATACTTAGGGAAATATGCACTGATCATCGTCATGATCTATGGGTGTTTCTGTGTGTGCATTCACTCATCCATATCATCCGCTTCAGGGCTGTTTATCCTGTGAGGCTGGTCTTTAAATCTGACCCTGGAGAAGGACTGTCTCCCACCATGGCCTTTGACCTTTGCTTTGAACCATTCTTGTGCAAATCTCAGGGACAGAAGAGGATTCCTGCTCATTTCTGCTTTGCTTTGTCGTTCTTTCTTTCTTTTCTCTCTTTTAGTACTTTTTGATGCTTTCTTTCAGCAGCCCATTAATCTTATTCATCCCTCACTGTTTTGCCTAGTATTGGACGTCATGAGCGCGGCCTAATTGGGTTATCCTAGGAGGGCTTCATTACTGACCCGATGATGAAATGCTGTCTTTCCACCCCTCCTGTCCAGCTGCCACAGCTTTCCATTGTCTTCTTGTTCAAACTTAATTTATTTGCCTCCAGAGTCAATAATCTTTGTAGTCTGTGCTACATTGCGGGAGTCAACATTTGCATCTCACGCATTGTGTGTTGAAAGCTAGCATTCATGCTTTAAATGAAGCGCACTTCTTTTCCTTTTGTCTGAAATGAGACAGTTTCACGATCTTTCCTCTGGTTTGTATGCATGTGTGCGTTTTGCTGCTTTTATTTAATAACCTTGGCTTGTTTGCCGCTCGCTGCGTGCTGAATTGCACTCAGTCCAGCTCTGTGTGATTCCTACCATCCCTTTCTGATTTGAGTTATCTCCCCCTTACAGTCTCTGCTATGATCTCTGTGCTTTGCAGAGTTATTTATTACGTTTCTGGTCCCATGTGTGTATGTGAGGAAGAGAGTCAGTCTTTCAATCTGTTGGCCAAGTGCATGTTAATGCCAGTGAAATGTAGCATTGCTGGGCTGTTGAAAGCTTTCACACCTTTTAACTTGACTTGCATTACCTACCGCGTATCTCAGGCACAATGAAGCTAGAAGCAGTATTGACGTCAATGAAGCTTTCAGTGCAATGTGTTTTGAACAGGCCAATAAATATGATGCTGTAATCACTTGTGCTTCAATTACCTTCATTTAGAAAGAAAAGTATGCAAGTACTCATTTAGCAGATGCTTTTATTGAAAGCAATTCACAGTATACTCTTTACAGGGATTGTCTAGAGTCTCAGTGGTGATTTCTAACGCATCATGATCTTTTGAAGGGTTTAAACCTACAGCCTAGATCATTAACCACCGCACCACTCTGGAATGTAGTGGAATGTGGCACGGAACTAAGGATGTGGTGGATGTGTAAAGGATTAATTATAGAAAGGTGGCTTTAAGACAGAATTTTGTTTGTTTATTTCCATGTCTTTAAGCATCAGCCTGTCATTGGCTTACATTTAACAGAAGTTGAGGAATCAAATTTTGTAGTGAAGTTTGTCAGTCAGTCCACAGTCTACAAGTTTACAATGATAAAATCATTCTTTATTCTGCACTATTTTTTATTTAAATAGTTTAATTGTTCATTCAGGTCATCATAATTAATTAGGTTTATTATTTATTTAGTTTAAAGGTGCCATAGAATGCATTGATACAATATTTTAAATTGTTCTCTGATATCTTCATAGAAGGTATGTGGCTTAGGTAAGGACAAAAAATCTCCAGAAATGGTTTTACATGTCCATTTACAACCCTAGGATTTGTCCCTAGAATGAAATGGTCTGTTTTTACCTTATTTGGAAGGGTCATGAATAATAATGTTGAGCTCTGCTCTGATTGGCTGTTTCACAGTGTGGCTCAATGTTGAGCTTTGCTCTGATTGGCTGTTTCACAGTGCTACTCATTTCAGTAGCTCACACAGCAGGAAGGAAACGCAGGGAAAATATATATTTCAATACCGTCTCTCGCAGTTATATCGTTGGGTAATTATACTGTATATGAAATGCGGGCATCAGGGAGCTGCTATTAATATGCGGGGCATTGAAACTGCTTTC
>NW_015555728.1:1184870-1187995 GCF_001515605.1 Sinocyclocheilus anshuiensis
TTAGAACGTGCGTTATTTGTTTTCCGTGCCTTTCTGAATACAGACACCAACCCATCCCTGCACATCACATCCCCTGCACAGCCTGGAACATAACATTTATTTCCATGATCTGCCATTTTCGGTATTATCCTCGCTTGTTTCTTCACAATACCTTCAGAACTTCTGATGATTCGGCTGGCGGCTGGCATGGAACATGGGCGGGTATATGCAAATGTTGGGGGCGTAACTATTAGTGATCCCGACTGTAACGTCACAGTCGGTGTTATGTTCTGATTCGCCTATTTTTCAGTGGTGTTTGAGGCTCACGGTATGTCATTTCCATGTACAGAACTGTTATTATTCAACTATGCCAAGGTAAATACAGTTTTCCATTCTATGGCACATTTAAATTGCACTAAATTGTTAGACCTGATTTATTTGTTTATGTATTTATAGATTTTAGTTCTAAATTGCTCTAAATTAATGTGTTAAATTGTTAGCCGTGTTTTTTGTTTATTCATTCATTCTAAATTGCACTAAATTAATGTGTTAATTTTGTATTTATTTATTTCTTTGTTTGTTTTAGTTTTAATTTTATTTATTTATTCTTAATGTGCTAAATTATTAGCATGGTTATTTTATTTTAAAATTGCACTATATTATTGTGGTAGACTGGTATTTTGAATGTTGCAAAACATTCTGGAGCTGTCATGTTCACACTGACCAAAGCGTATTTGGTGTTTTTTGGGATTTGTTGAAGCGGTGTGAACCTTAAAGAACCATATAGCCAAGTTAAATAATTTGTAATGAAAAATGATTCTTGATGGCTCTTTATATCTCACATTACTGAACTATTTTCAAGGCACAACAATAACTGGAACTGTTATTGTAGTGAGAATTAGAGTGTGGGCTGATAACTGGGTTGCATAATGAGCCCTCATAAATGCTTTGTGAAGGACAGATGTTAGATTACAGGAATAATGGTCTGTAAGTACTGCTCCTTCTCTTTTAACCCTCTGTCTCTCCCTGCCCTGAGGTTTAAATCTGGATCAAAGCAGAGTTTAGCTGCCCTTTTCTCCTTCTCTCTGTACAGAAAGCGGGCGAGGGGTCATTTCTCATTGAAAGGCTTTTGTTCCCTATAAATCTTCTCATTAGTTCATATGGAGCTGATCTGTGTCCAGAATGTTTTCACAAAGATTCAGAGAATGCCATGCACTGTATGCTGTATGCTCTAAAATGGAGAGGGTATTGGTTTTTAGGTACATTTGTGTTTTAGAGTAGAGGGGTTCATTGAAGTTACAGTTTGGCAAAGTACCAGATGAAGTCTGGATCGGATGAGAGGAGAGGGGGATGAACGACTCGAACAAATCACCCTGTTCACCAAACTGCCATTGTGATTGGGGGCAGTGTGGGAACTGTGTTCTGATGGCTGTGCCGCTCTAGATCTTTATCTGTCCATTGCTTGGACGTCTCCTCCTACTGTGAGTGAGTTCGGCCCATTCTGCTCCACATCTCTTTGACTTATGTTTGCTCAACTTGAGGCATAATGGTTCATACAAAGGTCTGTTTGAGGTGAGCTTATCAATGGCTCTTTGTTTCAAGTCATTCTGTGTAAAAATCATGAGGGAACTCAGGGGGAAAGAGATCTGATTGGTGTTTCTCTTCAAACCCACGTTTTCATTCCTTTCTTTTGTGACTTCTGGCATGTGCCGAGAGTCTGGGCTTGTGCCGCGCAGCTTTGTCTTGGTTCTCCGTGTTTCTTTCTCTCCTCTTCTCTCCTCTCCTCTCCTCTCCTCTCCTCTCCTCTCCTCTGTCCTGCCTCTAGTCTGCTCCTCATCAGGGCTGGATTTGCCACTGGCTTCCCAATTAGAAAGTTCCACATTATGTAGGGCACATTTAATGATTATCGTGACAAACTTTCCAGATGACTTTTGACTCCCAGGCTTGTTTCTCTTGTTTGCATTTTCTGCTAAATAATGAGACCATGACTGAAACCATACCTTGAGTAAGTTTCTATGCTACAAAGCTGCCTTTTAAGGCAGTCAGGATTTCATGTATATGCAGGGGTGGGGGAAAAAATCGATACGTTTGTATGGGTATATATTATATTGAGACATGGATGCCAAGTATTGATCTTTAATCAGGGTTTGAATTTTGGTGTGGAATTGCGGATATTGCACATCTTCTCAATTTTCTCATTCCCACATATAAAAAAAACAGATCAAATCAATAATTTGAAATATTTCTTTCAAACTGTAACTTGACAAATAGCTTGAGGGAATAATATTTTAATATTTACTATATATATTAAAATCATTTTTAATATTTTAATATTTATATTGAAAAATGTCAGAGTGTAAAATTAAACTGCCTTGTGTTATTGTGTAGGCTATTGCACAATGGAAAAAAACCACACAGCACCCTATATATAGGCTATAGCATCCCAGTTTATACATTTTGAAGGATTTTTTAATGGCAATGTTCACAATAATATATATCACAATATTTGTCACTATACTCTCTCTCTCTCTCTATCTATATATATATATATATCAATATTTTTTAATCAGTCGAACAAAATAAATGGGCACCTAACTCAGGGTTTTGTCAGCAGTCACTCATGTTAAGCCATTTTTTGAGTGCCTCAAAATGTTTCTGGGCTTTTCCAGCTGTGTGAAGTGAAGCCCTGATAAAAAGCAGCACAACAGAACCAGTCTTTCTCCCGCAGACTGTGCCTCTGCTTGGGTTTTTGGCTTGAGTTTCTAAAAGCTGTCTTAAATCTAGTTGAGGAGTCCACACGCTCACTCGCACAGGACATCTTCCCCCATCCATGACTTGATCTGCTTGTAGTGCTGCGGAAAGAATAAAAATGGGCAGATGTGTATTGCTAGCGAAAGACCGCAAAGTAAACAGCGCTGACAATGCTCTCCTGCTGGGCATACGGGTCATTTAACCTGCGTAAACATCATAAAGAGTTTTCAAAGAAGATGGTTAGACTGTTGAAGGATGGGTGTCCCATGAAACATTGATCACTTTTACAGTATGTGGGAGTTGGATTAGATCATTTTATGGCCAGCTGTGTGTGTGTGTGTGTGTGTGTGTGTGTGTGTGTGCGCGTTTTTGTGACAAATGAGGACATAAATTTG
>NW_015555728.1:1188104-1196180 GCF_001515605.1 Sinocyclocheilus anshuiensis
TGTGTGTGTGTGTGTGTGTGTGTTATTATCATGTCATCAGAACCATCCAGTACAGGATGGAGGTCACTTAGATTGCTCTACTCTGATTCTCATATTTCTCTCTCTCTCTCTGTTAGGAACTGGTGTCCGCAGACAGTGACTAAAACAGTGACCTGTCAGGTGCAGAATGGCACCACTCTCCAGAGAGTCTATCAGACCTGCAGGTGGCCTCAGGGTTGCAATGGAGGAAGGTGAGTTTATTACACACACACTCACTAAGTGTTTTATATCATTTTAGGGACCTCCATTTCACACATGCAGCCTGTGCAGTAAATTGAAAGGCATTTTCCTGTTCAGTGGTTATGTGTTTGTAGGACACTGTTCCAAAAACATAACTAAAACTATGAAATGTTGCACTTGTAAAGTTATAATCTCATAATTTCATTTTATAGTTCTTGACTGGATCTTGTAAACCCCGAAATTTTTGCATACTATGCATAATATGCTGCAAGTGTATAAGAAATGAGACAAAATGGCGCTGCTGATGGCTGCCTCAGTGTGGAGCTCCACAGTTGTTTTAATGTTTTTGTTAGTTTGTCCTATTTTTAGCTATATTCCTGCAATCAGTTTCACTAGGGACTAATTGCTGAACATTCGGCAGTAAACAACAAATATTTCACCGGTTTTCGACTATTCTAATGTTTTGTTGGGAAGCGAGCCGACGCGCTCGTCATGCTCAGACAGCACGGCTTAAGAACGCCGCTGCTTAGTATGCATCTGGCGAATCTCTACTCTACCCAACAAAATGGACAAACTTCTTCTTCTCTCCTGAATAAATAAGGACTTTTCAAAATCTGCTGCTCTGTGTTTCACTGAAACCTGGCTGAATGAAGCCATTCCGGACAGCGCGTTACATCTGCTGGGCTTCCAGCTGTTCAGAGCGGATCGCAACGCAGAATCAACAGGGAAATCACGTGGCGGTGGAACATGCTTTTACATCAACGAAAGGTGGTGTACAGATGTAACAACGTTAAAGAAGATGTGCTGTCCTGATCTAGAAGCTCTTTTCATGAACTGTAAGCCATTGTATTCATCGCGGGAGTTTTCCTTGTTCATTTTCATAACCGTGGTTCACTGCAAAATTCAGACAGCTCCGTAAGGCCAAAGAAGATGCCTACAGGAGTGGGGACAGAGTCTTGTCAAAAACACACTGACAAAGGAGATCAGAGTGGCAAAGAGAAACTACTCCAAAAAGCTGAGAAACCAGTTTTCTGCCAGTGATCCTGCATCAATTCAATTCAATTCAATTCAAGTTTATTTGTATAGCGCTTTTCACGATACAAATCGTTGCAAAGCAACTTTACAGCAAATTAAGTTTCTACAATATTTAGTGGTAGCTTATCAGTGGTGACTGTCAGTTAATGTACATATGGCAGAAATGTACGGAAAAATCAATTAAAGACGTAATCAAACAGACGATGAACACTATTAACAGCAATTATTATATGATGCAATCAAACTTATAGCAAAATGTGGTAGTTCTGTATGTTGTTTGGTCCTCTGAGGGGCATCATCTCTTCTCAGGTGTTCTGGATCCAGACTGAAGCTTGTGTAAATCTTAGTTACATCCCGTGGCACAAACAGAGAAACAAATAGAGACACAATTAGTATAGCTGCTGTTCCAACCAAGCAAAGTTGATTTGTTGCACATGTAACAACATGACAACATGTTGTAACACATGACAAACACTGTTATGCATCACTTTATCATATATTTACATATTATTTGACTAAGAAAAACTTTATTGATTTGATTTCAGTGTCACCAAATTAACAAAATTAACTGCGAGAGGAGAACTAGGCTATAGGCCTATTGTTTTTAATGGGGTAGGCTAAATGATGTCCTGACATGAATCTGTTGACAATACACTCAACACAATCTATTGAAACCACAAAACCTAAAATGAATGCTCATAAATACCTTTATTTGTCTTATATTTAATTTTTATTTACTTAAGACAGTGCTTACAGCATAGTGCTTATAATAAAAAAAAAAAAAAAAAATAGGGTAATGATTCACATCTATATATTTTAACTTGAGCCAAGTTGTAGAATACGATAGGGGATATATTCACACGTTATATAAACAAAAATGATGGTGTATAAAATTGTTTTTAAGATAAAAAAATAGAAGATAAAGAATTAACTTGATGGAGCTCAAACTTAAAACACATGGCAGCAACAAACAGGAAGTGACGTATCAGTGTGGAAAGGACTGAAAGACATCACCAATTACAAGATACCGTCCCCCAGCCTTGTGTTGAATCAACAACTGGCCAACCATTTGAATGAGTTCTATTGCAGGTTTGAAATGGCGCCTTTCCACTGCGTGGTACGACTCGGCTAGGTTTACGTTTCCACTGTAGTTTAGTACCGCTTTAGGGTGGGCAGGATTATTCACATGTCGTTATAATTGCGCCGCCTCTACTGCCGCAACTCCTGAAAACCTTTTTCATTCTACGTCGCCCCATCAAGCTCTCGCTGGATCCGCTCCTCTGCTATCAACGAGTGGAAAGTCTGTACTTCCTCAACAGACAACAAAATTTTTTGGTTGTTAAAAAAAGGTGCGCTCGTTCAAAACAGTTGCGTTCGATCGTTCGCTGGCTGTGCTGATTTAAATCTAGCGGGTCTGTTTTGTCTCTCTGTGTCGCAAGTTCAGTGACGCAGGTGGTGACTATTCTCTCCTGCCAATCAGTGATCAGCAGAGTATACATGTCACATTTTGGTAACGGTACGGTTCACTTGGAACCTCAACCGAGGTGGTACTGAAAAAAGTACCAGGTACCAGGTACTGTACCCAGTGGAAAACCTCCCAAAAGTGAACCGTACCGTGCCGTACCATGCAGTGGAAAAGCGCCAAAAAACCCTGTCTCACACCCCACACCCATTCTGACCTTCTCTCCATGGATCTATTAACACCTCCATCAACTCCCCTCTCCCCCTTCCTGCTCTTCGGGGTCTGTGAAAGGGATATGCGTCAGGTCTTCCGGAAACAAAAGACAAGAAAAGCAGGCCCAGACGGTGGTACACCAGCCTGTCTGAAATCCTGTTCTGACCAGCTGGCCACTATCTTCACACAGATCTTCAACAGAACACTGGAGCTGTGCGAAGTCCCTTCCTGCTTCAAACCACCATTATGCCCATCCCAAAGAAACCCAAAATCACAGGACTGAATGACTACAGACCTGTTGCTTTAACGTCTGTGGTCATGAAGTCATTTGAAAGACTGGTGCTGGCTTACCTGAAGGACATCACTGGACCCTTACTGGACCCCCTGCAGTTTGCTTACCGAGCAAACAGGTCTGTGGATGATAGAGTCAACATGGGGCTGCACTACATCCTGCAACATCTAGACAGATCAGGGACTTATGTGAGGATCCTCTTCGTGGAATTCAGCTCGGCCTTAAACACTATCATCCCAAACCTCCTCCTGTCCAAATTAACCCAGCTCTCTGTGCCCACCTCCATCTGTCAGTGGATAACCAGCTTCCTGACAGACAGGCAGCAGCTAGTTGAGGCTGGGAAAATTCTCATCCAGCACCCGCACCATCAGCACTGGTGCCCCTCAAGGATGTGTGCTCTCCCCACTGCTCTTCTCCCTATACACCAACGACTGCACCTCTAAAGACCCCTCTGTCAAGCTCCTGAAGTTCGCAGATGACACCACACTTATCGGCCTCATCCAGGACGGTGATGATGAGTCTGCTTACAGACAGGAGGTTAAAGAGCTGGCTGTATGGTCCAGTTATAACAACCTGGAGCTGAACATGCTCAAAACAGTGAAGATGATAGCGGACTTCAGGAGGATCACCCCTGCACTCCCACCACCCACCATCATGAACAGCACTGTGGCAACTTTGGAGTCATTCAGGTTCCTGGGCATAACCATCTCTCAGGACCTGAAGTGGGAGTTCCACATTCCACATTTGACTCCATTGTCAAAAAGGCCCAGCAGAGGCTGTACTTCCTTCGCCAGCTGAGTAGTGTATCAGTTCTACTCTGCAGTCATTGAATCCGTTCTCTGCACTTCAATAACTGTCTGGTTCAGCTCAGCTATCAAATCAGACCTTAGAAGATTGCAGCAGATAGTCCAGACTGCTGAGCGAATCACTGGTACAACCCTCCCCACTCTCCAAGAACTGTTGGGTGTGAGTAAAAGAGTAAAAGTAAATAAAAGAGCCGGCAAAAATCATTCTGGACCCCTCACATCCAGGCCACTTCCTCTTTGAACTGTTGCTGTCTGGTCGGTGCTACAGAGCAATGAGCACCAAAAATGTGATACTCAACACTATTTATACATTTATTTATTTTACACATCATACTTCTTATTCACATTTCCATGCATTTGTACATTTTATTCCTGTACACACAAATACTGTCTATTGTCTACTTGTATATATTGTGTATTTTTTAAATATTTGTTGTATATTATTATTTCCTATTTACTTATTTTTACTATCTGTCTTGTCAGTGTTATCTGATTGTGCTGTGGAAGCTTCTGTCACCAAAACAAATTCCTCGTATTTGTAAACATACCTGGCAATAAAGCTCTTTCTGATTCTGATTCTGAAGTATATACGCTTCAGTATATACGGTTCGGTATATATTTTTTTAAATGTTTGTAATGTCATCTCTTATGCTCACCAAGGCTGCTTTTCTTTGTAAACAGTTAGTTGTAAAAACAGTGTGAAATATTACACTTAAAAATAAAATAACTGTTTTCTATTTTAATATATTTTAAAATGTATTTTATTCCAGTGATCATAAAGCTGAATTTTCAGCAGCAATTACTCCAGTCTTCAGTGTCACATGATCCTTTAGAAATCCTTCTAATTTGCTGGTTTCTGCTCAAGAAATAGTTATTATTATTATCAATGTTGAAAACATTTGTGCTGCTAAATATTTTTGTGGAAACTGACTAACATATAACCATAAGTCTTTCTAGAATACTTCTCCGGTTTCCATAATTAAGACAATTTAACAATTAAATAATGATAATTTTTTACTGAATAAATAATATTATAGAATGAGAAAGTTACAATGCTAGCTGCATTGTGAAAAGAGGTGTCACCAATATTTTAATTGTTGAGTGAACTCTATAAGTGTTTTTAGTGTGAAAATATAATAAAACTTTCAAACTGTCTTACATTTTATGTGTGTGTTGCAGCTATCGCACTGTGGTCCGGCCATCCTATAAAGTCGTGTACCGCACCATCACCTCTCTGGATTGGAAATGTTGTCCTGGATACAGCGGATCTCAGTGTGAGGAAGGTAGGACTGACCGGTGACATTAGTTGCATCCCAATAAAGAACTAAACATAGTTATGAAGAAGGAATCGCTATACCGTGTCTCTTTGTCAGCGCTGGGAAATCTTTCTCTGGGAAATAACTTTGTGTAAATTAAAAAACTTATAAAGTCGTCAAACTACAGTCAAGCTACTGAAACTAGTTTTCAAAAGAGTAGATGATAAAATCAACTATCAGATAATAAAACTATTTTTTTTCTCTGGCCCAAAACGATATGGATCTTAATTTGTGTGACAGCATGTAACTTATACTGAATAAAACATACATTTGTAGTTAAAACCAAGCTAATGAAAACACACCAAGCTGCATTTGACAAAATCTGACAACATTTTTAATATCTATTATTTTTTAAACATGAAATATTGCATAAGGACTGTGTATTTTTTTAATAGGTTTATTAAAATAAATTGTCTGACCGAACCATTTCGTTAAAAATAAATCTGACTTCCCAATGCTACTTGAGAGAGAATATATTTCCTCTTTTACTTGGCTGTGTGCACAACACACTGTGACAAATAGCATCTATGTAGCATTTCATCATGCTGCTCATTGGAAAATGTTGCTGGAGAAAGCTACACTATTTTGGAAACGACTAAACTGCTGTCGCATGCCTGAAGAAAAAAATAACTTAGTAGTGTCACTTCTCTTAGTAGATATTCCCCAAAACTGCTCATAGTGCAGAACTAGACATCACCTGGGAATGGGAAATTATCCACAAGTGTTTAGGGTCTGTGAGGCAGCCATATTTGTTATTTAATGTTTATACAGGCTCACACAAGGAGAACACCACACAACTAATTTCCTGCCCTGGCCACAGTTCACGTCTGACTTTGACTTCTCGTTCACTCCACTGTCACTGTTTGTAAATCGTGTCCCACTATCAGGAGAGCAAATAGTGGAGAAGACAAAAGAAGAGAAACAGGATGGATGGCTATTGTGAGATGGCGAAAGATTGCATGTGTGTGAGTGAGTGTGTGATTAATGTGAGCGTGTGTCTCAGCTGTGTTTGCGTGCTGTTTCTGGCTGCTTTGCTCTGTGACTGTATGTGTGTGTGTGTGTGTGTGTGTGTTTGGCTGCATTCTCTGAGTGTCAGCCAGTGCCTCATTGTGAGTCGTGCTGGGAGTAACTGTGAGGACCAGCCAGCAGCCATGAGAGTCTTCTGTCCTCTCCCAAATGAACCAGGTCTTGTGTGATCTGGCCAAAGTTGGGCTTTATAAGCTGTTGTTTGAACCAGCTGTACCCACTGACCCACTAGTAGTTTTTAAATTGTGTTTGGACACTTTTAAGCACCGCTAAATGATTTAATATGTCAGGCATTGCCAGGGTGGCAAGTCTTCATTTGACTGAACTATAATTTACTTTTATAGACAGGTTTGGCTTTAATGCGCCCTGTAAATTGCTTTGAGGGATCTTAATGCTGCACTGTGTCTGTCATGTGGTTGGTTGTTTGTGTGTGTGTGTGAGGCAAAGTGGTGTTTCTTTAATCCACGGCATAAGGCTTTGTCTATATGGAGCTCTTTTTCTTTCCCTGGGTAATAACAGGAGCATGTACACAGCATTTTAATAATTTTTAAGTAATTTAGTTCACCCAAAAATCTACTCTCCCTCATGTTGCTCTACGTATGATTTATGTTTTTTTCTTTGGAAAACAAAAGGAGATGTTTTGTCCAAGCTGAAGCCAATTTGGTTCCAATTCACAAGATTTCGATTAGATTTTAATGGTTTAATTTGATTTCATTCATTAATTTGATAATTAATTCATACTTTGATTCAATTTGATTTTATTCAGATTCATTTTTCTGTTGTAATCTGTTATATTTTGCTTGCATATAAAAAACAACTCAGATAATCCTGTGAAATATACAAATTCATTCATATTCTTTTTTTTTATGTTGTTTAATAAAGATTACATAAATTCTGATGAATTGATGTTTATTCAGTGACTGCTCAGATGGATGTACTGAATTAATTCAGTTAATAGTCTATCTGTAACAGAGACGCTGGAGTTTGGTTAGAATCCATGAGCGGAAGTTTATTAAAGGTCAAGGCTTTAAACAGATGTCGATAATCAGGCAGAGGGTCAAAGTCAGAGAAGCAAGCAGATCGTTCGTCATACACAAGGGCAGAAGCAGAGACAAGACATACAACATATTATTTGTGAATCTGGTTTACCTGTTATGCGCATAACTGATTAGCTGTTGAAATTGTCTGTTGTAAGTTTCGTGTCCCTTTTTTGGAATGCAGGATGTGATAGGAATCATGTGTTAGTCACGTATAGATCCCGTGTGGCCTGAGGGTGTTAATTAACTTCATCCTTTTCCTGTTTGGATATAATAGTTACATTCATTGGTAGTCACAAGACACCGTGGTTTCTATATGTGGTAGTCTTCATACAAAAGATCTCTGTGGTATCTCTTGATTAGATTAATCCAGACCTCATGATGGCTGATAGGGGCATATCAGTGTCCGTTCATGATAGAAATCCCTACATAATGTAATAATTGTTATTACATTATGAGCTCAAGATTTTAGTATGTTTTGAGAAAATTATTACATTATGAACATTTTATTGCAATAATAATGTAATACTTATTACATTATGTGCAGTTTTTACATGATGTGCAGTTATTACATTATGAGTGATGTACACTTTTTTTCCTGAAGAAACTCATTGCCAGCAGAAACCAGGTGCAATTCCATCGATGATGTCTGGCTTCCAAAAAGGCTGTT
>NW_015555728.1:1200469-1201137 GCF_001515605.1 Sinocyclocheilus anshuiensis
GTTACATTCATTGGTGGTCACAAGACATCGTGGTTTCTATATGTTGTGAACGAACTTTCCAGTTCTGATACAAAGAACGTCTCCTTATTTAATTAATTCGAAGCCTCATGAGTCGATTCAGTGGCATATCACAGTCCTGTGGTTTGTGGTATTAAGAAATCCCTACACTACGTTTTCACGACTTGATAACCAGTCTCGCTAGTAAAGTTTTGATGGATGAAGACTGCAATCAAGGTAAAGACGAATGCGGTGGCGTACAGGAGTCGTACAGTAAGCACGCGTGAGTCCGGTATAATAATGCGTGTATGAGTGCTCTTGATGCACTGAACGCACTTTGTATTTATGCACAGGCACAGACATTTCCGTACATTTACGTTGTTTCCACACACATTCACAAATGTTTTGATTTGTCATGTTTATGTTGTTGTGTTTAGTTATACGGAATGGATCCGTGTACAGTAGTAGATATATGCAGTCAGCAGGCGATTGGTTTAGGGTTTTTTTGGCATCTCCATGTGGTCCTATTCGGTATCGCAACTGGGCTTCTCTAAAATGTAAAAAAGCTCTTTGCTGTTGCACTGCACACATACTATAAAATACTGATTTTTTTTTTTTCTTTCATATGTGCTTATATGGGCTCCTTATATCATTTGGTTCATTGGTGCCCT
>NW_015555728.1:1203535-1211851 GCF_001515605.1 Sinocyclocheilus anshuiensis
GGGTTGTGTGTTAGGCAGGAGATCGATGGCACAGTCCCCAGGTCTATGTGGAGGAAGTTGTGTGGCTTTTACCTTGCTGAATACATCAGATAGATCTTGATAACAATGGGGGATGTTAACTTCCTTGTGTGTCTCAGGGCTTTCCACGCTGGTTGCGAGACAGAATTGGGGTGTTGCCGTGATACAGTGACTCATACAGAAAGATGACCAGCGTGTCAATTCACCTTGATGCCATGAGAGTTCGGGGTCGTGAGTAGAGAGCCAGGGATATCCTAGAACCAGTTCGTGTTTGGGAGAGTCGATGATGTAAAAGGCGATGGATTCCTTATGAAGGGTTCCAACTTGGAGGGTGAGTGTTTTGGTCTGGTGAGTGATGCCTTTTCCAATCAATTCACCATCGATAGCCTTGACTTGGATAGGTGGGGTGCACATTTGTGTAGGGATTTGATATTTGGTTATGATGTCCTGGTGGATGAGATTTAGGGCGGCTCCGGAGTCAATCAGCGCTGTGAGGTCGAGAGAGAGAGTATCAGTTCTTAAGACAACAGGGAGTGTGAATGACTTGTTGCTTAAAAGGGCAAAATGTTCAATATTTACCCGGGGATTATTTTGAAGCTTTGAATCCTAAACTGCGGTGGCCTGATTCATCGCAGTAAAAACAGTCGTTGATGTCGTCTCCGTTCTCTTTCACTCTCAGATAGTCGGGACGCGTTTGTTTGCATGGGTTCCTCAGGGGAAGACATTTCCACAGGGTTGGGTGTGAGATCGTTGGTTCGCCCACCTTTTCCACTTCTCCTTTTAGGAGCTTGTCTCATGAGGTTATCAATCCTGATGGCGAGTGTGACAAAATCGGAGAAGGAGGACTCCTCACCCTTGCATGCAAGTTCTGCCTGAAGATCGCAGTTGAGACTTTTGTGAAACATAGCTTTTAAAGCGACATCATTCCATCCACTCTGGGCAGCGAGGGTTCTGCACTCAAGTCGAAACGTGCCATGAGGATATTCAAACACTTCACGGAGTTGTTGAATGAAGTACGTCACTGAATTCCTCATTCCTCAATCTGAGTCCCAAACGGCTGCTGCCCAGTCGATAGCTCTGCCCGTCAACAGCGTCATGATGAAAGCGCACTTTTTACCCTCTGATTCGAATCTCTCTCCTTGATGATCCAGATAAACTTGTACTTGGCAAATGAAACCCTTGCATTGCTCAGCGGTACCGTCAAATTTGTCAGGAAGAGCGAGACTTACGGTCTTAGGAGTGGGTGGAGGGAGAGATCGAATGTATCGAATGTAGTGTTCGTTGACGGTCTGCAGCTTGGTGAGTTGTTCCTGATATTTCTGGAGCATTTCAGCTATTTCAGCTTATGCTGCTTGCAGATTCGACACTTCCGCTGGATTCATAGGAGGCGAAGTATTCTGTAACAGAGACGCTGGAGTTTGGTTAGAATCCATGAGCGGAAGTTTATTAAAGGTCAAGGCTTTAAACAGATGTCGATAATCAGGCAGAGGGTCAAAGTCAGGCAGAGGGTCAAAGTCAGAGAAGCAAGCAGATCGTTCGTCATACACAAGGGCAGAAGCAGAGACAATAGTGGAGAGGCAGGCAATGAGTCCAAACACAAACATCAGTCCTATCAGGCGTCAGAACAACTTTTTGCCCTCTGATTCGAATCTCTCTCCTTGATGATCTAGATAAACTTGTACTTGGCGAATGAAGCCCTTGCATTGCTCAGCGGTACCGTCAAATTTGTCAGGAAGAGCGAGACTTACGGTCTTAGGAGTGGGTGGAGGGAGAGATCGAATGTAGTGCGTCAGGTGTAAATAGAAGATCTGCAGCTTGGTGAGTTGTTCCTGATATTTCTGGAGCATTTCAGCTTGGTATGAGAATGCTGCTTGCAGATTCGACACTTCCGCTGGATTCATAGGAGGCGAAGTATTCTGTAACAGAGACGCTGGAGTTTGGTTAGAATCCATGAGCGGAAGTTTATTAAAGGTCAAGGCTTTAAACAGATGTCGATAATCAGGCAGAGGGTCAAAGTCAGAGAAGCAAGCAGATCGTTCGTCATACACAAGGGCAGAAGCAGAGACAATAGTGGAGAGGCAGGCAATGAGTCCAAACACAAACATCAGTCCTATCAGACGTCAGAACAAAAGGGGCAGAGTACAAATACCGTGAGTCAAGAAGTCAGGCAGAATCATACACAGGAAATCAATCAGGAACAGAGGAAGAATAATGCTTGGTAAGGCAGATAAACTGGCAATACTTCACGATCAGCACATGGACTGGTCTCAGTTTATATGAGAGTCAAACAGGAAGTGAAAGCAGAGGAAGCAGAGGCAGTGGAGCACGGTCAGTACTCGGGCGAGGGCTCCCTCTGCTGGCTTGGTGTTACACTATCAGACTGATTTAAGCAGTAACTTATATTTTTGTGATTCTTTTTCAATGATTAATTAAAGGGATAGTTCACCCAAAAAATGAAAATTCTTTCATCATTTACTTACGCACATGTTGGTCTCAACCCATAAGACTTTAGTTCATCTTCAAAAGAAGATATTTTTAAAGAAACCTGGGAAACCTGGGTGATTTTGCCCCCATTTAAAGTTACTAGAATGAATGAACTGAAAATTTCAGTCACTGTTACTGAAACTCTTACTCCTGTAACTCTAAAATGAAAGTCTTATGGGATTTTGGGCGAACTATTTCTGCTGTCAGATTCATAAAAAAACAAAACACTGACCATTTAGTAGTGCTATTTATCTCATAGATGCACACTATACAAGTAACTGTGTGAACTGAGTTGATTTGGTTAGAGAATCCGTTTGACCTGAGAGGGCAAATCCGAACTTGATGACTGCATTAATAGTTTGCTATTTTGGGAATGAGTTTACTTTTATCCGAAGATGAAACTGCAGACAAACCCACACCCACACCACCAACCAAAATGCAAATCGTTCTATTTTCACACAATTACATACCCCAAGGCATCAGACATCCATGAAATGAGAGATAAAGTGGGTGAATTAAGTTTGATCTGTTCCTCATAAGAAAGAGATGATGAAATGGAGAGAGGATACTGCCTCAAGTGGGATGCTGTGAGGCCTGTGAACACTAATGTCTTATCGGTACCATGTGCGACAAACTCTGATCACAGAAACCCCTGAGTGGAACTGACAGCTCCGTTCTGTCTCTTTCTGTCTTTCTGACACCACAGTTTACAGTGGGCTTCAGCACCCTCAAAACATCACTCATGTCACTGATGCAATACACTATAGTGAGGAACAGAATCTAGAAAGCATGGTGTGTATGCAATGCATGAACATTTATTAGTGTCTGGAATATCAGACCGTGGAGAATAAGCTTTATTCTCTCATATATGGTGAGATGTACAGTCCAGACAGCCCCCACATCATCTTGTTTTGTAACACTGTCTGTCTGTCTCTCTCTGACTGTCTCTGTTTGTGTCTACACTGGCTCCAGGTCATTTTCATGCACACAGTATGGGTTGTAGTTTGAAATGTAAAGTGTAATGGCACTCAGCGCAGTGATTCTGTGTTGTTGTAGGATCAGTTGTGTGCTGATGTGGGGTGTGTGGAATGAGGAAAGAGAAATATGCTGCTTCGGTCAAACAATATCTCTTACACATCACCTTCACTTTAAAGCAGCATTATTCAAGTAAGCCAAGAACTTCTCCTTAGTGCAACAAAAACTACTAGCTATCTGCAGACAGCAGTTCCGCGATATAGTATAATATATTATTGGTACATAAAACATCAGCCATACAACATTCTTTTTTTTATTTGTCATGAGAAACACGAAATCTAGTAGAAAATTATTTAAAAAAAATTATACTGGTCTGTTTCTTTTCCTGTGGGATATTAATTGAACAGGCCTGCTTTAAAGAGTTGATTGTGGATTAAGATTTATTTTGCTTTTGTCGATTTTTAGCCCAAAACACTTTTTTTTGCTCTCATACTTGCAATCTCTTGTTCTTTTCTCATTACTTCTCCCTCTCTCAGCGGCGTCATCGAACTAGTAAAAACATTACATCACTGATAAGACACAAAAACATATTTGAAGTTAATGTCAAGCTTTTTATCTGAAGTGCATTGCATAAAGATCAGCGTTCACATATTCACACACACATACTGTACACCGATTTTTGAAGCTCTTTTAATGAAGACCACTTCAAATCTTCTCATAAGTCATTGTTGTAGTACATGTTGAAAACTTTGGACAAGCTACACTACCATTCATACCATTTCACATCAGTGTTTTTGAAAGATGCCTCCTACGCTCACCAAGGCTGCATTTATTTGATCAACATTAAAAACAGTAATATTTTGAAATATTATTGCAATTTAAAACATCTGTTTTCTATTTTAATATATTTTTTAAATGTAATTTATTCCTGTGATTGCAAAACTGAATTTTTAGCAGTCATTGCTCCAGTCTTCAGTGTCACATGATCCTTCAGAATCATTGTATCAGAATATGCAGAATTCTAAAAACAGTTGTGCAGCTTAATATCTTGTGAAAACTGTAACCCTTTTTTTCTTTGATGAATGGAAAGTAAAAAATCTACTAAAAAAATACACTAAAAATCTAGATGTTTAGCTGTTTAGTAACACCTGAGATTCGTTGTGTGGTATGGGCAATTCTGATATAGTTGTTTGTTTTTACATACAGTGCTGTGTGTAAGTATTTCAGATGAGGCAGTTACTGTATGCGCTCACAGGATTCTGTCACAGACATCCAGCACACAGGATGTTTTATAAACTGTAAACCACTTTCTGCTGTTCTGTACCTTCTGCTCTGGTTTTGTATTGTTTTGGTTTACTCCTAAAGTTGGCAATGAATTTTTTAGTTTCTCATCTATTAGTCTTATGTATCACTGCATATTTTCCAAAAAATCTTATGAACCAGAGCAGATCCTTCAGCCCTCATATTATTATGAACGTGATCCTTTGCAAGCTTGCTGAAGGCCTTGAATGAGTTGTGGCTGCAAAACAAGCATTGTTTACTCTCTGGAGGCTTTACACATTACGTTCTTTATCTCTGCTGCCTTCTTTACGTTATTTCCATGCTCATTCCCAGCTCCTTAGCTCCCTTGCCGCTTTTCACACTTTTTATTTGAATTCTAATCAGCACACAGATCCTTTGTATTCGGGGTACAGGCGGTGTATACAGACAGATTGTGTTTAGTGCTCTCAGGACAGGGTATCTTATATTTCACAGGGGGGATTCTAGCTCTGGTTAGCGAAACACATCCTCCTGACCTGACCCTCACTCATGGATATAAGTTTCTGCTAAATAAATGATTCTGAATTGTAATTGTAAGCAAGCCCTTAATGGATATCTCCTGTTAATCTGTATTCATTGGAAGCAACAAAAATACCCCTCACGCCAACCCTGCACAATTTATTTGATGATTTAAAAACCCAAAGATTAAATGCACTGAACAAATTACATCATGTATTATGCGTGAAAAAATGAAATACTGTCTATCGAGGCTTTATGTCAAAATATTGTTCAGTCATATCTGCTTTCAGCTCAGTTTATTATTTCAACAGAGCTCCAGAGATTATGTTGTTGATAAGCGTAATGACCTAACACTTGTTAAATAATTTTTCCCCCCTCTGTGTCTCAGTGTTTTTAGAAGATTTCTCCACAGACCTTTAGTGTTTTACTTAAATAAATGATGAGGATTAATTCTGAGATGTTTATATAAATACACATTAACTCTTCACCCTACTCAAATGTATGTGTGTGTGTGTGTGTGTGTGTGCATGTTTATGTGGTTTAGGCACAAATTTGTATAATAACATGGGTATGAAAAAGAAACTGACTGACAGTCAGCGAGTGATTGAGAGGAAGTGAACAGCTTGTATGTTTGTCGTGTGGGAGGACGTGTTGAATTAGCACGCTTGTCTCAGATGTGCGAAGGGCCCCGTATCAAACTCCGCCCTTCGGTCAAAGTGAGACTGTGCGCTTTTGATGCACTAATTACCTGCTCGGCTTGCAGGCATGCGATGGCCGCTTTAAAGCCACAGAAATGTAATCTGTGTTTTCACAGCTCAGCTCGGCTTATTGGGGGGTTCCACGCTAAGCTCTTACGCTTCAAACATCAGTTAGTTACACATACTCACTATGGAGGCAGTCAGCTGGGAGCATTTTTTGGCTCTTTTTTAAGAGCACTTTTCATTCTGGGATGATTTAAGTTGTCCTTAATGACTTGGGAAAGGGCCAAACCCTCAGGCAGAGCCTCCTGCCTGTCTTTGTGTTAGCCAGTCAGCTTTGTGTGGCTGCGGTGTGTTTATGCTCCTCAAGTGAGGCACTGCATGTGTAAGCGTGTGTGGGAGATATGAGGTGTCAAGAAGTGCATTGTGCAGCTGTTGTGTCTGTGTACATTTGTACTTTGCGAGCATCAACTAACATTCTGAATGAACATTCTGAACACACACTTTGAATGAACATTCTTGAAGACAAACTGTAAATGAACATTCTGAATACACACTTTGAATGCATACTTATTCAACACTATTCACACAAGAGTGCACACTATCAACACACGTTATGAACAAATTCTTAATGCACATTGTAAATTGCCCATCAGCAGCCTATGAAGTCATATTCTGTCTTTCACCCCACATCTTCCATCTGCATTACTGTAAACTTTGTAAGTTTAGATGTGTGAGCTGTTTGTTATTCTAAAATCTTGCTGCTTGTTCTGTATATTGTATATTATTGCAATGATTCCCTTCTTTTCCTTTCTCTGCTCTGAGCTGTCCATTCCTTCCCAAGGCCCCAATCAATCTGCGGGATGACATAACCCACCTGCTGAAATGAGTGTGAAATCTATGCTCTGTATAAACCAACAGATTTTCAGGCCCATTGCTCTACATTCCACCACATAAACTCAAACAGGAAGTGCAGCATTGCACAGAGCCCCACTGGAGGAAGTAAAGGTCTGGAAATGGAAAGAAACAAATGAATTGAGTATAAGGAAGGAAAGCAAATATTTATAGAGGAGACATTCTATTTTTCTTCACCCCGAACTTGCAATTTCAAGCAGTTGCCTTAGTTTAGCGCTTGTCTTTTTCTAGAGATATTGAAGAGCAAGTTTGTATCTTAATTCATAGAGTTTTATGATGATTTCGAATAATGAATAAACTACATAAAGTACTACATAAGAGATTTTCAAACTGTGGTCTGGGGAATCCCAAGGAGCAGTAGGAAAAAAGATTTAGATTTAGCAGTTTGAGAAAAAGGATTTAATTTAATTAAATGTTTAACACAATATTTTTTATATGCAGTTTATTTTATTCTATTTTCAGTTGTAGTTTTTAGCAGTTAGAAATAAAAAGTAATGTGAAGATTAGTGAATGTTTTTTTTTATTGCAACTGTCTTCTTTAACTCAGTCACTGGAGTTTAAAGCAATGTTTTTTGTTTTGTAAAACTGCTTTGTAACTATATTTGTTGTGAAAGTGCTACGCAAATAATTTTTAATTGAATTACGGTTCATAAATCTAACAGTACTTTTTGGTAGAAGGTTGCTTTAGTACAATGACACTATAAAAATATAATTATTTTTTATAGTAATAATTTAATTTTACAGAAAATATGTTGTTATACACTGAGTTCCAAATTGTAATGCAAGTGACGCATTCAGATTTGAGTTTTTCAAAGCAAACAGTTTCTTTGTTTTATTCCTCATATCTTTTTAGATAACTGGTATCAATCTCAGACAGGTTTGTTAAATAGTTTGCCAGGTCTTCTTAGGTAAATGGAAAACCTGCTTGAAGAGGTTGTTTCACATTAATAAGCAAGTCACAGTTTTCATGCAATATGGGGAGGAAGAAAGAACTGTCTGAATATAAAAAGCGTGAAATAGTTCAACGTCTTGTGAAAGGCATGAAAACAAATAATATGTAATATCATGCTTAATATTTTTATATAGGAGGTCTTTTATTTAAAAGGGTCTCCCTCATAAAGGGATCACCTTATTTGTGGGTGTCAGGCTTGTGTTGTGTTTTGTTCCCCATGTGCTCCATGTGTCCCCAGTGTTGGGGGTAACGCATTACAAGTAACGCGAGTTACGTAATCAGATTACTTTTTTCAAGTAACTAGTAAAGTAACGCATTACTTTCTAATTTACAAGAGAATATCTGAGTTACTTTTTCAAATAAGTAACGCAAGTTACTTTTTTTCCCCAATTTATTGACTGACAGCTCTGGTGTTACCATGGTGACAGAAATCAGAAGATGTTACTGTAGTTCTAAAATAAATATGAATATGCATTAATTCATCTCACTCACAAA
>NW_015555728.1:1212150-1216827 GCF_001515605.1 Sinocyclocheilus anshuiensis
CAAACCTGCAATAATTAAATGTTAAACAACACAAATATGCTTTATGTATTTAATCCCATTCTATTAACCAATGTCTTTGCTTCTGACCTTCGATGATCCAGTTCAGCCGTACTAATAAGCACAAATTACTGTAGACAAACATTTGTGTGTCTTTTTTTATTGCTGAAGTGTGTTGAAATGTCTTCTTCTGCATTCTACTGTACGGACGTAAATGTACTTTCCCTTCAGCCTGAGGCTTATTCATTTCACTTTTGGTGTGAAAAGGCTTTTATATTTGCCAAAAATATAACTTTTTTATTTTAAAAACAAACAAGCAAGCCCTGTCCAGATTTAAAAAGTAACACAAAAGTAACGTAACGCATTACTTTCCATAAAAAGTAACTAAGTAACGTAATTAGTTACTTTTTTTATGGAGTAACGCAATATTGTAATGCATTACTTTTAAAAGTAACTTTCCCCAACACTGTGTGTCCCAGTGTTTATGCCCATATTTGGTTAGTTTCCAGTTCCTGTCCTGATTATGTTGATTTAATTCCAGGTGCTCCCCGTTTATTTCCATTGATCCCAGGTGTGTCTCGTCATCCCCTCATCTTGTCATGTTTAAATAGTGTTCCCGGTTGTTAGTTCTGTGTCCAGTATTGTTCATGTCTACGTGAGTTTCCTTTATGTTATTAAACGTCTCTGGATTGATGTACTCCTAGTCTCCCTCCGTTCCTTGCTCCGCACTCCACTCAGTAGTGCAATCGTTACATCGTGCCTTGGCATCAAAAAAATCTCAGCCATTTAATTTATTTTCTACCTGTTGTTTCTTGCCTTTTTTCCATTGTTAAATGTATTGAAACAGAGGTTCGTTGCTACACATACATCATATCTTGTTTGTGCTGTGTTTTGGTTTTATTGTTGTACTTTTATATGGCCCTGTAAAACTTAACTATGCATCTGTCACATGAAAAGGCATTGCAGTGTTTTATATTAGAAAGAAGATTAGAAAACCTGAAAACAGTTTCTTTGTCTCTTGTTTCTCACCTCCCTTTTCTCGCTCCTGTGGTCGTCTGAGACCGACAACCACAAACAACCACAAGTCATTCACATATTCAAATTATCTTGTGGTTGCCAAGAGCTCATTTACTCCTGAGCCACTGATTAAGCAAAGACACAAAAACCCATGTTTCTTTGATGTCATTTGCAAACATTTGTAAGTGTGTGTTGGTGTGTACATGCTGCATGTGTCTGGAACTGTGTGTGCTTACATGGTAGTAGAAAGATGGTTGTGATTAGAGGCATATTTTGGATGAGCTTTACATCCACACATGCTTATTAGAGCCACGCTCTGCAGCAGTGCTGTAGAAACTTATAGGATAAAAGGATTAAGAAGAAACCGGGTGACCGCGGGGGTGTTGTGTTACAGTGGAACTGCAGTGATTCCCAATTGTGCATTGAGCGCTGTCGGATTGCATCTATATTTTCTGAATATAAATTATGTTTGGCTGAAAATGGTGTTCTGAGTGTTTTTAGCATGTTGCTATGCAGTTTCTAGGGAGTTTTGGGTGGTTGCTTACTGGTCCAAGTGAAAATAGCCCTTGTGCACTGTTTTGTATGATGGCTCATGCCCTCCTTCATGTATCACAAATATATTTAGCAGCACAACAGTGTTTTCAACATTGTTATAATTAGAAATGGAGCATAAAATCAGCATAATATAATTTCTGAAGGATCATGTGACACTGAAGACTGGAGTAAAGGCTTCTGAAATTAAGCTTTTCCACCATCGGAAGAAATTACATTTTAAAATATAGTACAATAGAAATCAGTTTTTTAAATTGTAACGTTATTTCAAAATATTACTATTTTATTGTTTATTTTGATCAAACAAAATCAGTCTTGGTGACCACCTTACTGGACCCAGAATTTTGAATGGTAGTGCATATCAAAATTTATATTGATTTTTTTTTTTACACACTTTACCATTTAACTGATCATTAAAATTAGAATTTACCCTTATTCACAGAAAGTATACTATATCAAAGGAAACTTTTTTTAAATTTGTGATATAAAAAAAAACAAATGTTTATTTTTTAGAAATGTTCTATTTTCCTCCACATTTTATTAGCTGAAAAAAAACAAACAAACGATCCATGACAGAGCTCTGACAGTAAATTTACACTCCTCACACATTGTATGGTGAGTGAAATTACTGTACATGCTTTAATGAATACAGTACATTATTTTAAGTAAGCTTTTGTGTCCTGCCACAACACGTATAAATACCTTAGTGCACAGTTTTAAATGCACTTGGAAAAGCACATTTTCAACCGACCTGATTTTTTTTCCCTAGCAGGATAGTAAAACAGTATATGTGTCAGTACAATTGATGAAAGTCAGACGTTAGTGACTATGTGCTGATGTTAATCTGTTGTGTTGGGTTTTTAGCGACAGCATTGTTGCATTAAGAGATGATGGAGGTGCTGGTGCTCACAGAGGGATGATGGAGTTGCAGTATGCTGTGTGCATTAGAGTTTTCTGCCTGTGGTTTTGGCCAGGAGTGTGCAGTGCTGACTTAATCTTAACAGACCATATCTGTGTCAGAAAAGAGATCCATCATGAAATGCAGCAGGAAATTTAAAGTGAACTGATTTCATGCATGTGCTTGATGATCTTGTGTGTGACTAACATAAAATGTGTGCATGCCTGTATAGTAGTAATATCTTCAAATATAACTTGTGAAGGTGCCTTCTTGTCATTCTAACCCTGTATAAGGCACACAGGATGCGTGTGAGAAAATAATTTTTAATGTTGTCTTTTAACTAAACATAAAAAAAAAATCTTTTGAATGGTAATGCATATTTAAAAAGGGAGTCCCTTCAAATTGCGCTTTGTTAGTAGCTGTAACGATTCAGTCCACTGAAGGCGAGTTGAAGTGAGAACCCAAGTGCAGTTTATTTACAGTGTGATCCAAACAATAATCAGAGACTTGACATGAACAGACTAGATGAGGCATGAACAGACTAGACGAGGCATGAACAGACTAGACGAGGCATGAACAGACTAGACGAACCGACAGCAGGTTACAACATCAATACACGACGAGAGACAATGGCAACATGATGGCTACTTATAGCAAACAAGAGGGTCACATGACAAGAACAAACCAATGGGAAACAAGACAATGACTAGGACAACCAATCAGAACATGACACATACACAAGGCAGAGATACATGAGGGCAAGGGAAGCATGACACTAACAGGGTGAAACAATTACAAAATAAAAGACATGAAAACATGAACAAGACAAAACCCAAACACCACATTACAGTAGCTTGCATCTAACTACTTTTTAGCTTGACTGTAGTTTAACTACTTTGAATTAAAGTAGTTACTTGACAAGCTACAGTTTCAGATTAGCTTCCTTTTTTACACAAACTCTCTCGCTACTGCAGCTGCCACTCTTTGATGGCAGTGATGGTAGTAAATCACTTTAATAGACTGTGTGTTGTGACATAATGTGTACGGAGGGATCTGGACTCCGTCCTGCCACCAGCCAATGAGAAGGCTCGCTGAGAGCTTTCTGAGATGCCAATGGATGGGACATGAGAGTAGAGGCGGGGTTATTCAGCACTGGTAGGATGATGACTGGGTCTGTTATTTGGGCTGGACGTGTTCCAGGGCATCTGTCTTAAAAACTGCCTCACACACACACCTGAAGTAGAGGACAGTGTGAGTGTGCTTTACAGAAGAGTTTAACCATTTCTGGAAATGAACCAGTCTAGCTGGAGTCATGCTGGTCTTGAACTCTTGTTGTATTTATAGGGCTGATGTTGAGGCTTTGAACAGCTCAGCTTTTCCCACGCCAGAGTTTGAAGTATCAAGCTGGCTAGACAAAAGTATCTTTCATTTGATGGCAGTTTCTGTTCCTGCTTATCCTTTTGGATAAACCACTGGTTCAAATTTACTAGAGGCCAAGTTATAATGTTTAAAAACTGGATAAACAAAAGGTCTTGTTTTGGTAAAGATGAGTTTGTTGCATGCCGCAAGGTCCTGTAACTGCCATATAAACGATCGATTTTAGTTCCAGATGGAAAGACAGTGTGATAAAGGCTCCCCGTCTGTTTTTCACTGCATCACTTTTCCCTCTCTGTCATCACAGAGAAAGAGCATGATGAAGGATAAGCGAGTGAAAGGCTGGGGAAATCCAAAAATACACGTTTCCTACGACTGCTGCCAGGTATCAGGGCCGCAATAAGTCACTCACTCTCTCTTTTTCCCTAACACTCTAACTCATTGTCAAGGTTGACATTGTGTTCACTTTGGCAGAGGCTCCTAAAGGGTTTAGATTGCAGTTCTGTCCGAGTCTCTGGTGAAAAATTATTATTGTAGGGCACTTGGAATGAAAGAAAAGCAGAGAGAGAGGAAGAGCAACAAAGAAAGATAGAGCTTTCAGTTTGCTGTGAGGAAGGGGAGGTTAGTATAGACACGTCAGCGATCATGTTTTCTCAACATTATGGAAGAGTAAACAGACACCATGCTAATATTTAGAAACATTTAATAATTTTACCTTGCTGTTTTTTAAAATTAAACAGTTTCACTATAAAAACATACTGTAAGTTTTAGAACCCAAAACTCTAATGCAATAAGTAGGGATGCTCCGATCCGCCTTTTTCGCCTCCGATACCGATTCC
>NW_015555728.1:1216837-1217227 GCF_001515605.1 Sinocyclocheilus anshuiensis
GCTGACTGCTGGCACCGAACGCGACCATGTTTTAAAGGCTGAACGAATGACTGACAGCCGCAGTGGAGAAAAGAGTTTGTGTAAACTTTAATGTAAGGACTTAAATATGCATATGTAGCTCACATTAACCCTTTCACACGTGAGTTTAAAATATTCTAGCTGAGCCCCCAGCGTGCGGTTTTTTTAGGCGACCGTTATTTTAGAATGTATCGCCTTAATGCTTCCATGGCGATGCGTCATGCTTGTCATGTGACACAACGCAGCCACAATAGATCTGTGTGACACATGGATCGCTTTTATTTAGTTTTTCCGGTTTTATTCAAAATATTCACAAACATGCTCACTATATTATGAAATATCTGATATTCCGATTCTGAAATATGTGCAAGT
>NW_015555728.1:1217342-1218983 GCF_001515605.1 Sinocyclocheilus anshuiensis
TGAAACCTAAAATAAGCATTATATGGTTGAAAACACTGAATATTTGTGATAATATGACAAGCGCTCAGCGCGTCCAATCTGGCTCCGCGCCAGCCAAAGCGCGAAAGCGGATTTAAATTCAGCGGTTGATGACGTGACGCACTGAAAGTTCTAATCACACCAGAGTGATCGTATGCTCCAGGGACCAGCCAAGTCTGATCACACTGGTGTGATCGTACGCGTTAAAGGGTTAAGCTATCATATGGCTTCAGAAGTAACACAGAATAATTCGCACAATCGAAAAAAAAAAAAAAAATCTCGGATTTAGATCGGCCCTCTCTGACCGATACCCGATCCGAGAAAAATGGCACTATCGGAGCCGATACCCGATATGAATATCGGATCGGCGCATCCCTAGCAATAAGACCATCTATTGAAACTAAGCTATAAAAACAGCTCATTGCAAAAACATTGGATCTCTGCTGTCAGACAGTCAAATATATTAACATACAGCAACTTACATTTGCATGTCTATTATTACGTCAACGCTATTGTTCCACTTGGCATGTAATCAAGTCCACATGGAATTTGTGCCTGCAGAACTAAAGAGAAGAATGATGCAGTGCCATTTTTTCCTCATTATCTTTTCTTTTATTTTTGATGTTTAATGTTATACATTGTTTAAAAATTTGTTTGTTTATTTGTGTTTTTATACAGTGCAGTTCAAAAGTTTGGGGTCTGTAAGATTTTTTTCATGTTTTTGTAAGAATTCTCTTATGCTTATTTATGCTCATGCTCTTTTCCTGCATTTGTTTGATCAAAAATACAGTAGAAACAGCTCTATTATGAAATATAATTACAATAAAAAATAACTATTTTCTATTTTATTATATTTTAAAATATAATTTAGTCCTGTGATGGCAAAGCTGAATTTTCAACAGCCATTACTCCAGTCTTCAGTGTCACATGATCCTTCAAAAATAATAAGTTTTAATTCATATTGACTGCGACATGGTAGGCTTCAAGGCACAATATTGGAAAAACAGTCTATTTATGGTCAGGGAGTGGGTAAAACTGAATTATATTTTTGAAGAAACCTCAGAAAACAAAAAAATATATATATGAAATGAGCCTTTAATAATTTCGATGTTTAGAAACTTGAGTCTTTTGGGCAAAACAATGTGGCTGTCAGATTGCCACAAACGGCTATTTGTAACTATGACAGGTGGTCCAAACAAGCCCAAATATAACTGAACACTGTCATAACAGTCACTTGCACTTTTGGGCTAGGCAAACCAGTTTTTATGTTTGGTGGACGCTTCCCAAAAACAGAGATTAATTTTTCTTGTGTATGTAGAGTACATATATAGTTATGGTTTGAGTGGCCGCTATTTCTGTCAGGACCACTATCGTCAAAGATGATTGACAATTAGCATACAGTTTGGATTGGCGGTATGGTTCCGTTCTGGGCAAGGACTCATCTTAGCATGGCATGGATGAGAGCAGGGGAGAGCAGCGATAACCCCCCTAGGGTAAACAGAACAGAACCAACATAAATGTATTGCAGATATCGTTAAAGTTATATAATGTTATGTACACATTTTAGAATTAGTCTGATTCAAAGGAGAATCAGAAGGCTGAATCCTGACTGACAGAGGAGGA
>NW_015555728.1:1219116-1223756 GCF_001515605.1 Sinocyclocheilus anshuiensis
TGTCGTATTCCCATAGGTTGATGGGGATCAGCTGAGAGTCAGCTGATGCGAGCTTGACTAACGTGACCTGCCAGAACTGACGCTACGCTAGATTTCTGTAAGAGGTTTGAGTGTTATGGGAACACTATGTCTGTTTTGGGCCGTGTTTCTCATTTCTTTCCACTAGACCCAACATGTGAAAGAGAAGTCAGTGGTGAACCTCTGAGTGTCTGAATGATAGGGCCCAGCCCGCATGGCCTTTACACTATCATTAGAGCAGTGTAGATTAGTTTGGTTTGTGAAATGATTTTAGATTCTTGGAATTCTATACTTGTACAGGACGATGCCAATGGATTTAGCCTGGGATTTGTTATAGAATATGATTGAGAATCTTTCTAGTGTTTGTTTGTCTTTTCTTCTACTATATATATAATATTTATATTATTGTCATTTTCTTTTTTTCTTGTCTTCTTCACAAATCATTCTAATATGCTGATTTGGAGCTTAAGTAACAATTCTTAATATTATCAATGTTGAAAACAGTTGTGCTGCTTAATAGTTTTATGGAAACAATGATATATTTGTTTAAGATTCTTTGATTAATAGAAAGCTCAAAATAACAACTTTTTTGTAACAATGTAAATGTCTTTACTGTCTATAAAAACTTTACTTTAAAAAAATCTTACTGACCTCAAACTTTTGAATGATAGTGTATAAATAGACGTACCATTACTTTATGGTTTTCTCTGCACATTTAAATTTTTTTTAGAAATTATTTTATTTACATTTTTTTTTTCAATTGAGCAGACAAACTGTACATTCTCATTTATTCATTAATTAATTCGTTTCTTTATATTTTATCATGCAGACCATGTTTGCTCAAGTTTACTGCACCTTATCAAAATCCAAAACCTTTTCATGATCTCTTTCAGTGTTTGTTTTATGAGGGTGACTGTAATTTCCCTCTCCCACATTAATCTGCTGATCTCATTCACATGGCACTAGTGCCAGCCTGTAGTCTCATCTCCCACACATTGGCACCACACCCGGCTCTTCTTTCAAACATGCTTTTCTCGCACAGAATGGGGCCCCTTTTTGTTTTGCTGTAGAGGGTTGTGTTATTCCACCATGGAGGGGTAGATTAGAGATGTTCCGGTGCATGACATGCCTGTGCAGAGAATGCAGTCCTAGTTAAGTGCAAAACGTTAAATCTCAGTGTCTGAAATGTGCATTGTGAAAAGTCCACTTGAGTGCTAGACCTTTTGAGGAGATTATTCCACCAGAAACAGTCAGGAACAGCACCAACCTTACAGTTCGACTTCTTTCTCTGAGGTTGTCTGGTTCAGCTCTTTCTGGAGCTTTTATAGGCTAGTAGTCCATCTAACCACAACCACAAAGTCTGACACCCACAATGAGTCACATCAGATCCTCAGATAAAACACCTTCACCCACATTGCTCAGACATCCAGTAGCTTAGTGCTGCATATATCAAGTCTTCCCTAATTACGATAACCCAACAACCCCACACACAATATATGGAAAAGACATTTTCCTGCAGAGACAGCATGATTTCATTTTCCATTTGCCCAAACTGTCTCATTATCTGGCCACTGGGTGAAGTCATTTGTATTCATAAAGCTTAAAGGCATCCATAAGTTAGTTTGAAAGGCCTAACCACCCTGTTTTCTTAAAAGCTTTTATGAGTCGAGAGAGCCGACTGCCAGGAAGCTGATCAAATGAAATTTGCTGAGTAGGACTGAGATATTATTTTCCTCTGTGCAATTATTCGGTATTATGGGCTCATGCTTCTTAATTAATATTGCAGCTTGAAGAGGATTATTAGGAATATAACAAAACTGTATTATTTTAGTTATTGTGAAATAAAACATTTTATCACAACATACCTACAAAACACACTTTAAAGGGTAAAAATATCAATATATATATATTTATTCCTACATTAATATGGAAAAGATATTACTTTTGTTTTACAACTGAAGTCATGAACCAAATCATATAATTATTGCATTTTTATTAACCTTTGGGGTCAGTGTCTGCTAGCCACACTGTCTTGTAGTTTTAAAATAGTCTGCCATGTATTTTAAATCCCTCTAGAGCGTTAAAGTGCTGTTCCTCAGTGACCTGACTTCTGGTGACCCTCCGGTTTGGTTCACTCGTGTATTTTGACTTACTAATGACAGAGAATCTGGGTGTGTTTTGATCCAGGACTCTCTCATAGTGAGATCAGTGCTGTTTGACATTCTTCTTCTCTTGCATTTGAATACCCCCTCATTGCTTCGCTCACATGTTTGTATGTGCCTGTGTCATAGTGAGGACAGCTGAGTGGTAATATTGAGTCTAATTATTTTCATTAGATGGAAACAGACAGGCAGATGGGACAAACAGGAATGACAAGGTGATGATATGCTGCCCTGTCAGGGTTGAATGGATGAAGGTTCTTTTAGCAGGAATGTTAAAGGTCTGAAGGCCAGAAAGATTTAGTTCTGCTGGCTGAAACGGAACTCTCTGTTGCAGTAGCACTATCAAACGCTCCCTTAACAGCCTTTGTGAGTGACTCTTAAACTTCAGAAAAAGAGAAAAAGTGCCTTGAAGTAAGTGTGTGTGTGTGTGTGTGTGTGTGTTATAGTAGCAAAAGAAAATGATGAAACATTGAAGAATGTTTCTGTTTTGTATATTTGTAAGTTTGGGATTAGTTTGGGATTTTTTTCCCCCAAAAGTACTTTTATTCAACATGGATTCATTAAACTATTATAATGTTACAGGTTGAACCGATTGAACATATTGCTGTTCTTTTGAACTTTCTATTCATCAAAGCATCCTGAAAAAATATATCACAGTTTCCACAAAAATATTAAGTAGCGCAACTTTTTTCAGCATTGATAATAATAAAAATTGTTTCTTGAGCAGTAGATCAGAATATTAGAATGTTTTCTGAAGGATAATGTGACACTGAAGACTGGATTCGATACCAGCATGGCGCCGCAAATGGCAGCAAGGACGCTGAGCTCCGCGATTCTTCTATTGTTTTTGTTTGTTTGTTCTGTGTTTTGTCATTCTTCTTCTATAAGTTTTACCAGAGACGAACTCCTTAACATTAAGCAGCACATCCCGGAAACACGCCGGCGCCCTGGTGAAGCTCCGCGCGCGCAGCTTTCGGACTGCGCTCCCAAGCATTCATCTTGCGAATGTCTATTCCCTTCTAACAAAACGGATGAACTTCTTCTCCTCACCCGCACCAACAAGGAGTAGTACATTATTACATTTTTCTAAGTTTTCTTTTTTTATTATATTAGTGTTATATTACATCCCTACTGTGTTATTCCTATGTATGTCTGCACTATCATGTATATCTGCACTATGTTTGTACTTTATTCTACACTGGAAGCTCCTGTCGTCAAGTCAAATTCCTTGTGTGTGTAAACATACTTGGTAATAAAACTCTTCTGATTCTGATTCTGATTCTGATTCTGGAGTAATGACTGCTAAAAATTTAGCTTTGCTGGAAATGAATAACATGAAATTAAATTAATTAATTTCTACTTTTAAATAATTGTTTAGCTATTTTAATAATTGCATTTTAACATTAAAATTAAATTAATTAAACAATTATTTTAAATTCTAATATTATTTCACAATATTTATGTTTTTACAGTATTTTTGATCAAATAAATGCAGTCTTGGTGAGAATAAGAGACTTCTTTTAAAAACATTTTAAAAATATTTTGAACAATGTTGTTCATATGAAGAAAGTCAGCGGGTGTCACACTCGCTGCTGGAAGGAACGATGGAGACGTGGATAACATAAACGGTATTTAATTAGAGAATCACAGGGGTAAATCCACAACAGGAACAGGGGTAAACACACGTAATCCAACATGTAGACCCGACAAAGACAGAACGCAAAGGCTGGGACTTAAATACATGGGGTAATTACAACTAAACAACAAGACACACCTGAATGAAAAGAACCATCAACGAGAGGGAGAAACTGGGTCACGGAGCACATGGGGAGGGAAAACACAACAAATACAGTCCAGGGGCGTGACATTACTCCCCCCTCCCGGAAGGCGCGTCCCACGCGGTAACAACAACAGAAGGAGGGACAGGTGGGAATTTGGGAGGAGGCTCAGGAGGAGGACGGACACCCAGGAGGGGGCCGGCAGACAGAGTCCAGGGAGGTGACGACGGAGGGAGGAGCCAAGGAGGAAACAGGAACAGGAGGAGCCAGGGTGGATCAGACGGAGGGAGGAGCCAGGGAGATGACAGGAGGGACTTGGAGCAGGAGGAGCCAAGCGGGACCCAGGCCACAGCCATAATGGCGACCCATGGTGGAGCTGACGGAGGGAGGAGCCATGGAGGAGAAAGGGCTGACGACTCCAGGGGGGCGACCACAGGCGGCGGAGCAGGTGGCGGAGGAGCCGATGAGCCAGGGTGACGAGGAGGATCCGGAGGGCCGAGGTGGAACTAATGGCCCCGGTGACCGACGCGGAGGTGGGGATCTGAAAGGCCGCGGTGGAGCCGGAGCGACAGAGGACCAAGGAGGAGCCCATGGGATGGAGGAGCCTGACAGAGCCGGAGGGACGAGGTGCAGCCGGAGGAGTGGAGTCCCGAGGCGACGGATGGTCGATGCCAGACCAAGG
>NW_015555728.1:1232778-1242176 GCF_001515605.1 Sinocyclocheilus anshuiensis
CGGAGCCAGTGGACTTATGGACCACGGCGGAGAGGAGGGAGCTAGGAGCCATGGTGAAGCCGCTGGGTCGACAGACCAATTCGGAGTCCGGGGCTTAGAGGCTGGAGGCGGAGGCGGAGGCAAGGGATTCTCCAGCCACGGTGACGATGGAGGATGGCAGACCCGCGGAGCTCGCACCGTACCAATGGTGGGCTGAGGGTGAGCCAGAGGGGCTGCCAGATAGAGGCTCTGGCTCCGTGGCGATCCTCAGCTCTGTCGCACTCCTTGGTGATGGCTCGTCGGTCGCGACGGGCTCGGGCTCTCCATCATCGGTGGGCTTGGGCAGCGGGGAGATGGTGGGCTGGGCTCTGGGTCTGGCTGTGCTCTGGATCGGGGATAGATGCTCTCCAGACACCGGATAATGGCTTCCCTCCAGCTCAGTCCAGAGGTGTCTGGGAGGTCGACGGAACGATAGTAATTTGCCCCGATCCAGAACAGTGAGCTGGCTGAACTCAACCGCATACTCCAATAGGGAAAGGTATTTGCGGGCAAGGGAGGTGAACTTTGCGGTGAGGAAATCAATGGGGAACACGGGGAAAAACAGAAAACAAACACTGTCGAAACCACGGAAAACAAATGAGGGAAAACGCAAATAAAGTTACTTTATCTTGGTCGGGTCTTCTGTCACACTCTGCTGGAAGGAACGATGGAGACGTGGATAACATAAACGGTATTTAATTGGAGAATCACAGGGTTAAATCCACAACAGGAACAGGGGTAAACACACATAATCCAGCATGTAGACCCGACAAAGAGAGAACGCAAAGGCTGGGACTTAAATACATGGGGTAATTAGAACTAAACAACAAGACACACCTGAATCAAATGAACCATCAACGAGAGGGAGAAACTGGGTCACGGAGCACATGGGGAGGGAAAACACAACAAAGACAGTCCAGGGGCGTGACAGCGGGATTTAAAGCAACATTTCACCCCACTGGACTTTCATTGCATGAACACAAAAAAACATTGAGACATTTTATTAAATGACATTTTATGTTCCATTGAAGAAAGAAAGTCATACAGGTTTTTGAACGACATGAGCGCGAGTAAATGACAGAACTTTTCACTTGCAGGTGGTATATCCCCTTAACAATAGCAATATTTAAATTTATAAAATTGCTTTATTTGTAGTTTTGCCTTTGCACAGCAAAATTGATTGGAATTTTAAAGAGGCTGACAGGAAAGGTGGGGGGAAAGAATCAGGAAATGATGTCAACAAGCTTGTAGAACATATTCAGTATGCCATGTGCAGTAACAGAAATATATGTCTGCACATGGATAAAAATGTCTGCTAAATAAATTAATGTAACTAATGTGAACTATAGTTCAAACTATGAGCATTTAATTGAAGCAGTTATGTGTCTCAGCTGTCCAGTTGTGACCACTAACCACATCAGATGTGAATACTACTGTAGGTGATAACAGTCACACCGCAGGAGCATCCTTTGTTGCTGAAGAACTGACACTGACCGTGTCCGTCCACCTGAGATGCAGACCAGATGCAGGCGTGGAGTAAAACAAGGAGAGAAAGACAAAGATAAAGAGAAGAAGGTTAGATGAGGTAAGATAAGAGATAATTACACCTGTCTAGATAACACTGAGAACAAGAGTTTGCATGTGTGTGTCCTGATGGCAGAAAGAGGGGGGAGAGATAAGAAGCCTGTCCTTGTGATAACAAGAGCTCTTCTCACACACATACAGAGTTCTTGACACACAGCAGTTCGTTCAGCTCCAAGCACTCACAACCTCAGTACTGTCTTGTTCCTACTCATCTCTGAGTGCCTGTCAGTCATGCCAGTAGCCTGGAGAGTTGGGAAGGGATTGACCTCGGTGATCATCTTATGTGATGCTTACTAGAGATCAGGGCTGTTCAGCTGGCGTTCCATGAGCCAAATCCAACCCCTCACCCTTTTGATACACAACTGATTTAGCAAAGCATCAGCAGAGTTAAAAAGTGAATTAATTGACTGTTTGGTTCTGTAAACTATGTCCTGAACATCATCAAATCACGTTCATTCAGTGCAAATAGCTAAACGTTGCACTGGTAATTGTATTGTTTTTTGTATGTAAAATGACAGTTCTGTGTTAGATTATGATTTTTATGTGGGTTAATATTGTAAAAGATTTAAAAGGCTTTAGAAGATTTTTTAATTTTTGTAATTTTTCAAAAAAAATTTCAGGTTGTAACCATTAACCGTAAAATGATCATGTATGTTTTTATTTTCATAGTAAAGTTTATTTATTATTAAAACTCTTAAAAAATAAGTTTTTTTGTTGTTTGGCTAGTTTATAATGTTACGTCAGGGTGTCATGGTAACTTGTTACTTACAATAAAAATATTAAGAAAATGTCCCTGAAAGTAGCTAAAATGCTCTGTGGTCTCTAATTTTGTACTGTGAAATAGGGTAAGCATTCATGTCTTACTGCCATGCCTTGCAGTATGAAGTATTTGTACTGTGCATATTTTCTGTATGCATAGAATACCCAGATGACTGCTATATTTGCCAAATTGCGTATTAACTATATATGCATACTGCATATTATTTACATGTTTTATAGCTTATATTTAATTCTTAAAATTGTTATATAGGTTTTTCTTGAGTGTTGCATTCTGTAGTATGCATTTAGTACGCTTCTATACTCTATCTATACAGGTGTCTATGCTCATCAAGCTCTCACCAGGTGTTATTTTAGTGTTAGGCTCGAAACTCAAGCACACGGTTCAGATGAGGTGTCAGAATTCCTGCACGCACGCAAGGATCAAGCTCTGTAAGAATGCCTGTGAGTGTGTGCATATGTGTGTGCCAATTCACAGGATGTGGTTCTGAGAGTCTTTGTTTTGACATTTCACATTAACTAGCCACTAGGGATGTTAAAAGTTTAAGCTGGATGATTGTTGCTCGTTGGTTAAGATTCTGTGCTTAACACAAAGATCACAGGTTTACTTTCAAATAAGATGATAGGAAGAGGTCAAAATTTGATCCTACAATTGGCTACATCAGCTTTTGGACATCATGGTTATGGTACAATTAGTCCTTTTATTAAAGTCGCTTGAAAACCATCTGCTGAATTAGTTAACTAACTAATAAAAAATATCAGTCAGTGTGAAGTCACCCATTCCTCACAATTTACTGTAGTGATTAATGCGTTTTCTGTCAAACACATTAAACATAATTAGAAAATGACTTCAGACATCATACTCGGCAAACAATTCCCATTGCGTATAGCTTTCACTGTGACCTTTGACCTCTGGAAATAAGACATCTCTAATCCAGAGAAATGCACAGAATGTACAGTATTCCGAAATCCATTCAGGACCCGATTATAAAAGAAACTGCAGCTGCAGCTCTTTATTTCAAGCTCTGTAATGTCTTGGCTTTGTATGTGAGTGTTTTAATTGGGTTTTTACTGACTTAAACACGAGGAAACAGTGAGGTATGATTGCTCATGTGACTTACTATGGGCAGCCGCAACCACAAAGGACACTGCAACTGCTCCAGTAATCGTCTATGGCCACCCTGAAGTTCACCGACCACTTAGACTCTCTTTAACTCTGACTTTGAAACTAATTATATACACACCGGTATGCACACATGCATAGACACACTAAATGCCTTTGGCTGACTGGGTGAGTGGGGAACAAATCTTCTCGTGCACATAGTGGAAGTTAGCTTTGGCATTTAAAGCATTGCATAGTGAAAGGTCCTTTTTAAGAAGTTATTTTAAATGGAGTGATAGTGATTCTTGACTGGGTATGTTTCCGCTTTATGAAAAATAATAATAAGCGAGGAGGCAAAGTGAGAATGATTGGTCAGTTATTGTTAGTCCTTCCAAATCATGCTAACATTTCCAAACGGCAAAAAATCTGTATCACATTTGGACAGTAATACTGATCTTAACCTCATGTTGAGTGAAATTCTAATCTGTTTGCAAAAAGAGGTCTTCGGAATAACTGACATCTCAGAAAAGAAGTTACATGTGTTCTGAAGCACAATTACAGCACATGTCATTAGATTATATAAGCCCCAATTTTTTAATGCTTTCAAAAACATTCATCCTTTTTAGTCTCAGCTGCCACCACAACAAAGAGCATCTTCTGTTTGCAAGATGGCTGGCGTGTTGTCTGTACAGTATCAGTTTTGGGGCTACACTCAGTGTATATGTCTGTTCTGTTTCAAAATTCTTTGTATTACTATTGCTGTTAAGTTGCATATGCTTTTTTTTTTTTTGTAAAAAAGTCTGTGGTGTTTATACTGTCTGCACACCATCATTATCCAGAGGGACTAATAACCAAATGCTTTCCAAATCTTCTAGACAGTTTTCTCACCTTATTTCGAATGACTGTGGAATTCTACATTTCTACAGGGATTGCGTTTTAAGAGTCTTTTCACTCTCAAGGTCAGCTATTTTATCTTTGCTTTAAAATACCTTTTGACCTCTGGCAGACTAACCCAAAACTCTCCTCTCAGTCCCATTTAGGCCTTTTGTAGCATAAACTTGCTGAGTAAAAGTCAGATTTTCCAAACACTTCCAAAGCAGATTTTCGAAATTCCATCATGTGAATCCAACTTTTTTTTGTAAAGGAAGTTATCTCAAATTGTGAGACAGGTTTTGTAGAGTTAGATGCCAAAATTTGGATCATATGCTGCTCCATGGCCTAAAGCAAAGGTATTCTTTCGAAGAGTGAAATGAGGCAGAGGAAGGCTCTTTCCACACAGTTTGATGAGTGAGCGTATATTCATAAGCACATTAATGCAGGTTTATGATCTGTGATTAAGACAGGAGATGCTGCGAGGAATATTGGAACATGCATTTTGTGCTGGCAGGGAGAACTGTAATGTTATAATGATATAGTTCCTGGACTTGACGCAGTAGTTATGGCGTTGGCGGGATAACACTGTTTTTGTAGTGGACCTCAAAATGTTTTTGTTATTTTTGGGGGGTTAAAGGTAGGATGAGATTTGGACATCTTTGCTGCGCTCATATGGCCTGCAGGTCTTATTAAAAATCATGCTGTACTTACAGTGCAGCTGGTGGCCAAAAATACTTTGTGAATTTGGTCTGAACTCACTGTGAGCGAACTCAATAAAACCTCTGCAGAATTTAACAACACAGACTCTAGATTTAGTGGAATCATTTTGGTTAAGATCTTTTTTTTTTCTTGTGGAACAAGCAGGTTCCTCCGAAGATCTGAGTCTGTGTCATCTGTTTTGGCTAGTGGTTCAGAAGGATGTGCCACATTTGGAATAGTACTTCTGACCTTGATCTTCACACAAACCACAAAATCTCTTCTTTTCTCTTCCTTAATTAGAACAATAAGCCACTTGAGGTTATGTCCCTTAGCTGTGGTTAAATCACTATAACACACAACCTTGCGTGGCTTATTGCTTTTTATGTAACTAATATATGGCATCAATATATTGTGCATTCCTATGTTATTCCAGATATTAATATTAATAAATGTCACCGTTTATTGAAAATAGGTGCCTTTTATCAAATTTTCCTTGTCGCCATTTATTTGTATATTTATTTTTATCAGTATCATTCAGTGTTGGATATATTTGCGTGTTTTGGATATTGTGCAAGATTATTTTTACATTTAGATTATCTATGCAATCAAAGCTAAAGTTAATCTGTAAAAACATGAACAATTGAATAGCACTATTAAAATTAATCTTTGGAAGTCTCAAAATGAATAACCGTTTTTCATGCTGTTCATTATAATGTTATGATATTTTGTAGTGTTTACTTTTAATTTATTTTTAACTTCTAATATAATTTTAATATTCTTCACTTACCTGTTTATTGGTTATAAAATGAAGAAAATAACTGATCAGTATCAGCCAGAATTTTAATATCAGTTCAGCCCTAGAATAAATAATTATTCTACCAAGTAATAGTTCATAAGCCTGTTCATAAAACTGTTCTTAGGTTCATAAAACTTTAGGCTGTTTTTGGTTGTCAAGTAACTTAAATGATTATTACTATTTCTGGCACAATAGGACAACTGCAGCTCCTTCTTCTAATTTAAAGTCTGTATTGGTGGTACGTGCTTCTTTTAGGCTCTCCTTTACTTTTTTAAGGCTCTGTCCTTGATGTCTGTGTTAATTTCTTGCATGCTGAGGAGCTGATTTTGTGAGGTCCAATATATTGCAGGCGTTGTTTTCCTGTGCTTGTTTTGTGAATCTCTTGCGGTGGCGTGTCCGCTGAGCTGAGAGGTTTTTAATGACTGCGGAGAGTTTGGAGTGGTTGGTGTGGGTAGCTGAGATGATTCCTACCTTCAGACAGAACCTTTTTTTGGTAGCGCCCACTGTTGTTTCTTTTAGGAGACAATTGGAAGGAGAGGGGGTGTCGGCTACTGAATTGCAGAAGTGAAAGAGTTTAAGGAAACTGTGTGAGACAAGTAGGGCACAAGTGACATGGGCACACGTCTGGCACGAGGTCATGAGACAAAGACATGAAAGGGGTTTGCGTTTTATGATGGGAGGAAGATCTGTATGTTTTGTGTTTCTGCCTAATAAAGAAGGACAAGTGGGCCAGCCTTCTTACTGTTTAACATCTGTTTTTTAGTGTGGGAGGAAGTGTCTGTCAAAGAACCAAGAGGCGGTTCTGCGGTGTGGAACGTCTCAGGAGCTTACAGTACGGCTGGTCTGTGGCCTACATGGTTACACATGCTCATGGGGCTTATTTTAGAACTTCCACAGACACCACATGACTGTTTGTCTCCTGTAGAAAAGTGTTTCCATCTTGTACCCTTTAAAATGTGTTTCCACACAGAGGCCAGAGGATATCAAAGCAGATGGCCGGCAGCCTCCTCTTTTAGAATCTTTTTGAGAGAAGAGGCTTAAGTGGTTTCATAACCTGACACTGTTATTCAGGAAACCGCTTTTTAGACACCATTTATTAGTGGTGTTTACTAAAACAAGCAGGCAAGGATCATTTTGAAACATCCCAGAGCACTTTAGCAACCATTTGGAAAACAGATAGTGTATAAATTTATTAGAATTTCAATGGATTTTATTTGTTTAAATTTGTAGTTCTACATACTGTTTGTGGCCACAATTCAAGTGCAATTCAAATTCAAGAATTGAATTGGAATATAAATGGCACTCCACAGGTGAACACTAACCACTAGGGCTGTGCGATATTGAAGAAAAATGCGATATGCAATAACTCATTAAATAATGCGATATGCGATACGATAATGCTTAAAGTGCCACATGCTCAGATGAAACAGTTTTACTCAGCTGTTGCCGAGTCAGTTCTGTGAACTTCTATAATTATCTTGTGTCATATATATATATGGTTATTTTTATGTATGTATGTACCAATAGTTCCTATAAAACCACAACAAATTCCTTGTGTTTGCGCACACTTAAGTGCTGAATAAAGCTCATTCTGATTCTGATTCTAATAAGAAAGCACCCCTACAACAACTTCTGAAAGTGAACGGTAGTGTTTTACTCAAGCATTACCTAAAAATGTAATTTTAACATTAGTGTAATCATTTTAAAATAAGTTTAGGAACTGAATAATAAAAAGGAAACATAAAACACTGCGTAGTATTTACTCTTTGAATTCAATATGCACTGATTCTTATTTAAGCTACAAAAGTTATTTAGGTAAGAGCAGTGAGTGATTTTCTCTTTGTCTTTTGTTCATGGCCCCAAATATTGCAAGCTGTAGCGATATGCATATTGAGATATGTACATTTGCAATATTTCGATAATTTCGATATATTGCACAGCCCTACTAACCACTTTTTCTAATTATAGAAAATAATTACAACTAAATAAAATTTTAATATTTCTTACTGTAGTTTTCATTGGAGATACTGGAAGAGAGCTCATTTTTTTAGTATGGAAAAGAAAGAGAAACAAAATCAGAATAACAAGGTCATGCACTCAGAAAGAAAACAAAGCCTTTTGTTTTCTAAGTTTACAGTCTTCATTGCGTCATAGAGTCACAGTTGTTAGTTAATTAAAAATGAAGTCCACTTTGTTGAACATGTGTGCCAGAGAGATTTGCTGTTGCTACAGGATTAGTGTGAAACACTTTTAAGGTTTACATTTTCTTAGAAACAGTCCCAGCAACACTGCCTTAAATAAAGCCTTCACTCCAGGAGTGAAATGAAAAAGTGACGCAAATTGCTAAATCAAAACCATTCAAAAGCACTATTTACTCTTAGTGTGTAAAGTTGCTACTGCATCTAGGGTGAACTAGGGTAAATGTATAGCAAAGAGTGAGAAAAGGGAGATATTAGAGTTATTTCCCTGTAAAAGATTTAGGGCTGTTTGCAAGTGCACATCTGGATGCTTATGACAGGCACACATTTAGAGGAGGGACGATTAACTGATGCAAGATGTAACGGTTGTCACACAGAAGACTGTGAAACACTCATGTCTGCAAGCTTTGTAGTACTTGAATGTCAAGATGGGCTCCAATTCTGGTCTAATCTTCAAGTCCCATTGCATTATGGGTAATATGTGCAGCCAGCCTGCTGCTTTCTATAGGTTTGTCTTGCAGCAGTGGCAGTAGGTGTAGTCAGAGACTAAGGTATAGAGTGTGATTCAATATGAAGTGTGTGGGTGTGTGTGAAGCCAGACTAAAGTGTGTGTTTGTGTGATCATGAGGGAATGTTGACTGATGAGGTGAGATGTATGTATGTAGGAGGTGAGTTCGCCCCCCTCCCCTTCATTTCCCTCCGTCACTCCCTCTCTCCATCTGTTCTAGCTTGGCTTTGGTCTGTTCCAAGACCTCCAAGGCTGCACCAAGTATTCATCGTATGTTTTTGGGCCAGGTGTGTGCTGCTTTTTCTCTATTTCTGTCTTAAAGTGATAGTTCACCCAAAAATGAAAATTCTGTCGTCATTTACTCACCTCATGTCATTCCAAAACTGTATTACATTCTTTCTTTCCTCTGTGGAACACAAAAGAAATTGATTTTTGTCAATACAATGAATGTCAATTGGGTCTATTGTTGAGTCGGACTCTCATGAATATGTAGGTTAATGTCCATACTGCTCAAGATTGAATATGAACATCAGCAGTTACTTTCGACCTTGAGCTATGGACCTTATTTTGAATAGCTCAGAAACAATGTAGTCTGTGTGGAACAGAAAGAGAGAGAGAGACATGAGCTCCTTTCCCCACTCTGTCTTAAAACACAGAGACTGCTTTCTCAGCACAAGCAACTCCCTGTAGACTCGACTTTCTATAGGGCGGATGCGGATCTTGTGAAAAGAGAGCGAGCATGACTTAAAGGGGTCATATGATGCTATTTTAAAGATCATTATTTTGTGTATTTGGTGTAACAGAATATGCTGACATGCTTTAATGTTCAAAAAACACATTATT
>NW_015555728.1:1243785-1245055 GCF_001515605.1 Sinocyclocheilus anshuiensis
TTGGATTTGAGACTTTAGTCTTTGCAACTTTACAGATCTTCTTTATGCACCAAGAGCTTGTAACACTCCAAAGAGAAAGGAAAACTTGAAATCGCATCATATGACCCCTTTAAAATTCTCCATCCCACACACACACACACCCTTACGCAGGCATACACACCCACCTCACCTGCTTTCATCACTAACACCTGGTCTCTAATGAGCTTGTGATGCTGAGGGCAGCAGTCTTTGCTGACAGAGATAAATGGAGACTTATTTTTCCATTTTTTTTGTCCTGTTCATCTACAGATGTGTGCTCTTTTCTCCTCTCTACTATACTCAGATTTTAATTAGGTTAAATAAAGTCTCTGTTTAGTTTGGAGTCAGTTGGACTCTAAACCCATTAATAGTGCTCTAAACCCTTCAGATGTTCAGTCAACACAGCAAAGTATTGTCTTTGTAAATGGACTGGATTTGGATGTGGTCTTGTTTTAGATCAGCTAATGCATCTAGACTCTCAAAGCTGATTGTAGTTCAGTATTAGGAGTATGAGTGAAGAGGAATGACATAATCATCACTTTCCATAATCATCTGTTTCATACTGAATTTGTCTTGCAATGCAGATAGTGGCGCTTGACTCTTTAAATATGAGACTGTAACCACCCTGAGGGAAATTTAAAAAATTATAAAATAAAATGTATAATAAAAAATATAAAATAAAATTAAAATGTTTTTTTTTATAAATTTCAATGTGTAATTAAAAAATAATTTTAAACATACTTTTTAATGTATTATTTAATATTTATTTAAATTAATTTTTAATTTTCTTTACAAAGTACATTTTCTTTAAAAACTGAATAATATAATTATTCAAGAAACTCCAACACTTTTATTTGCAACATGGCAAATTCTTGTTTTTGGCCACTTTTTAGGACTAGGTTTAATAGATTTGTCCCCATTCTTATCGACCTTTAAAGGGTTAGTTCACCCAAAAATGAAAATTAGGCTGCGTTTTACTCACCAGGCATCTTAGGTGTATATGACTTTCTTCTTTCAGACGAATCCAGTCAGAGTTATATTAAAAATTGTCTTTGATCTTTCAAGCTGTTTGATGGCACTCAGCGGGTGTTGCATTGCTTCAGTCCAAAAGAACTTAAATAAAAATCGCCTATCCATAAAAAAAAGTGTCTCACACGGCTCCGGGGGGTGAACAAAGGCCTTCTGTAGCGAATCGATGCGTTTTTGTAAGAAAAATATCCATATTCAAAACGTAATAATCACTTTAATGTAG
>NW_015555728.1:1245692-1256165 GCF_001515605.1 Sinocyclocheilus anshuiensis
TGGACTGAAGCAATGCAACACCCGCTGAGTGGCATTAAACAGCTTGAAAGATCAAAGACAATTTTTAATATAACTCCGACAGGATTCGTTTGAAAGAAGAAAGTCATATACACCTAGGATGCCTCGGGGATGAGTAAAATGCAGCCTAATTTTCATTTTTGGGTGAACTAACCCTTTAATTTTCCTGTTATTTTAGTAGGCAATAAATCACTGCTCTAGAGCATGAACTTTCTGTGCCGTCCTGTGACCGTGTGCCTAGGTTTATTTTTATTTTGAGAGGAGAATTAAGGGCTGACCTTGGGCCATTAATAATTTCGGGGCTAAGCAAGGAACAATATTCCTGTGAGTTATAGTGGCCCGCTGCATACCCATAATTCTCCAGGCACACTCCTATATTTCCTCTGCTGCTTGAATGAAAGATCAGTAATGTCATCGTCCTAATGCCCTTAACCTGAGACTGAAGTAAATGATCTCTGTATGACGACTCTCTTTCTGTCCATTCTGGACAGTTTGTCAAAATAATGCACCCACAAGTAACTTTACACATATTCCCACACACTGCATCATAACTCAGGCCTCAGACACACACACACAAACTCTAGGCACTTCCTTCCACAAACTTCTCTAATTGTATATAAGCTGATAAACAGGAAAACCTCCCAGGATAAATACTCCTACACTTCATGCTGTTCCTGAAAGCAAAAAGAGAATCCACTGCCTTTTTTCAGTGCTGGGGATCCTCTTTCCCCTTTGTGATATTTTAGTATAATGAACTTGCCGATAACCTTGTCCAGCTTTTTCCCAAGCATCTTAACAGGAAGTGACCTCGCAATGGTGTTAAGAGCACTCAACCTTTGAACTATGTACCATACACACACACACACATTCACATGCACCTCTTTTGACCTCTCTCTTTTGACCTCTCAGAGCTGAGAGAGTTAGATTTTATCACATGCTCTGATGTCACCACCCCCTCTGCTCCTTAAAGACTAAGAAGGAACTTGGTTATTTAAAAACCTGCCGATAAAATCAATGGCTACTCCCACCTGTATACATACACACACACCCAGGGGTGAGAGGTCAATCTCACATACATTTGCAGGTTGACGTGACTCTTGGCACTCTTAAGGGGAAGTACAGTGGTGTGAAAAAGTGTTGGTCCCCTTCCTGTTTTTTACATTTTTTGCAGTCCAAGAAGGGATATTACAAACCTGGGGGTGGTTGAACTCTCACTCAGCTCAGTATTCTTACGTTGAATGTGAATGTGATATATTCAGCTCAAATATTTCAATTTAAATATAGATTTAGGATTGCGTTAAAGGAATAGTTCACACAAAAATGAAAATTCTCTTATCTTCCTGCGTCTAATCCATGCACAAAAGAAGATATTTTGTGGAATATCAGGCTGTTCTTTCCCATAAAGCAACAATAAACAGCAAGTTCTAAAAATGACCTAAAAGCACCATAAAGTAAATTAAAACTGCTGCTTTTTTGTTCTTTGTAGACAAAAGTTTGACAGCCCCTATATGCATTTGTTGTATGGAAGAGAGCACTGTGGACAATGTTCAAAATGTCTCTTTTTGTGTTCCACAGAAAGACTCATCTAGTGCCATTGCTGGGAGATGAAAGGCTGTTAGCATTTGCGTGTGGTTCGCTTAGCTTTTTGGGTAGAGTTGCTTTTGGAAAAAGACTTTAGAGAGGTGGAAAGGTCTATAAAATTACAGGGACATTTGGAACAAAACATAACCATCGGTAAGAGCAATGTATTATTGGAAATTTCCTTTCTGTCTCCTCCACACACAAAAAGTAAATCAAAGGAGGTTCCTGAAGGGAACATTTATCCCAGGTTTCACGGTTTAACTGCAAAACCGTTACCATCCCCTTCTCTCTGCTGCTGAGGTCTGTTTAACACAAAACATTGCGTCTTTCTCTTTGAATTCTGTTTTGATTTACCCACCAGGGTAGCTAGAAAAAAAAATAAACATTTTCTTTTTCCGTTGCGGTATCTTTCTTACATCTTGACTTATTCATGTGAACCCATTACATTTTCACTCGGAGACTCCAAGTCCAGGATTCCTGTACCAGGTCTGAGAGCAAGGCAGGTGCCACATCATTGGTTCTGGTTCTGCTGCTGCTGTGGTTTAGCTATGTCAGAGCAGCTGAGCAGACTTCCTGTCCCTAGTCAGTAATGAAGCTCTGAACTGGGTCAGTTGTTTATGTCTGGAGCACCTGAGCTAGCCACAAACTGCCTAATATAAGATACGTTTGCTGAAGTAATCTGAAACAGGTCAGTCCATGGAGTATTAAAACTTCTCACTACCTAAAAAAAGAGGAAGAGAAAGAGAGAGAGGAGTTGGGGAAAAGTGAATTCAAGTCCATTTAAACAGTACAAGGAAACCATTGTTTTTAAATGTATAATGATTTTGCACAATAAAGTAGAGTGCTGCACAGATGACATATTTTTGTAGGCCAAAACCCAGAAATCAGTTATTATTTATTAAAGATGCGTTTCTCATATGAAAAGTGATTCCTGGATCCTCCATGCACATTTGTATCTTGTTCAGCCCACCCCTGTGGACCCTTCCCCTCGTGCCAGGGTTCTGTGTGGGCTTACCTGTCAGGGAGGCCCCTCTTTGCCTTTCCTGTCTCTGCAGATATGAAGCAGCATTATTAGTGCTTTTCAGAGCGTAACTATCCCAATACAGAGCAAAAGCCAGGAATTAAATATATACTGCTGCTTGGTTTCAAATTCGATCCCGAGCACAGAGATTCTGAAAAAAACTTTGGCTTCTAACAAAGTGCGCATCGTTTGTTGTTGGTCAGTTGTATATTGGGATATTGCATGATTATTCATGATGATTTTCATACCTAAAGTGGTCTCAAAGTACAATATTAGCATTTCATTGTATAAAAAAACAATATCAAACCAACAAAATATCATGTTGTATCTGCAAAAAATTATGCTAAACTTAATTTATTTTTTCTACCCATTTTTCTACCCAAGTTCACACAATCCTAGCAAAGTAACCACAAGTGTTTTTCATCAGATTAACTGTGGACACATTCCACTAACGTTAACCAGTACATGTCCAAATATGTTTTTGTTTGAATTTTGAACAGCATATGTATTGAATTACTGTATGATTGGAAACCTAACAAAATTATGTAAATGTTTTACTTAGGAAAAAGTATAGTAGCGTTAAAAAATGTGGGGGTGTATAGATTTTTTTCACGTTTCTCATATGCTCACTAAGGCTGCATTTTTGTCATATGCTCTTTTTCATATGCCAAAAATCTGAACAGTATTCATACATTTACAAGTGTGATTTCACTGTCCAAAAAACGTTTTTGGAGACACTGTTTATTGTATGACAATACCATGTTTTTTGTTTGTTTTTTATTTGAGGTCTTGTCTTCATTTTTTCTTCAATCTCTGTATGCAGGATCATCAAGTAACCTGGTTGCCCAGGAGGCTGTAAGAAAACAGGCTACACTTCAGAAAGCTGCTTCTAAAACAGGAGAACATATCTCAAGTAAGAACCAAACCTCTAATCTCCATTATCAACTCAAAATATGTTCCACTTGACTTCAGCAATGAAAAAGCCCAATTAAGACCAAAGCATTCATAAAACACTTTTTAAAGGAATTTGTCCATCTGGAACTGTTATAAATTGTACCTAAGGCCCTTTGTTGCAAGACTTAATGATGAAACTGGCTTGTAACAGTAAACAGCCCACTTGTGTTGGCTATTTTGAGTTTGCATGCACAGTTCTTTTAAACTGCATATTTTCGGACTGATTCCTGATTAGTTTTTCAGCATGCACATTTTGTTTATTCTTCATCAAAAATTGATAAGTGCTAAAAAAAAATTCATACGGCAGAAAACAACACCACCACTATATTTAAAAATAATTTGCTTTGGAAAGAACACTGTGAAAGCTGTTATCGATCTAATTGATTATGATATGTCTTTGTCCCCCACCTCTCTTTCTATTGTCCCTTTCTCTCAGACTGTCTGAATTGCAGTCGTATCACAGCCCTCACAGATCGTGTTAGCTCTCTGGAGGCCAAGGTAAAATGGCATCTTTCACTTTGAGCTTCTTTCAGGGGAAATTCGCTAAGAATGAATTGCATCCATTGGTAGCTTTATTTATTTCTACCTCAGTGTTTTATCATGCTCTGTCCTCATCACTCCAGTACTCCTTTATCACTGAAACAATCCCCATTGAACACAGTTTAATCAATCACCCTTTGTGCCTTCTCTCTCTCTCTGTCTTCCTGTTGCTCTTTCTTCCAGGTGCAGCTTCTTACCGCCCCTGCCTCCACCTCTCATCGACAGACGCAGTTAAAAAATGAACCTGACTCCTCCTTCCTGATGGGGGCACCACCTGCCAACGGTTCTCCTGGGGCCCAGGGTCCAGCAGGTATGTTTATCACTTTGTGTTACAGAATAAAGTGCAGTTTTATTAGGGGTGTTTTCTTTAGGACTACATGTGAAGCACACAGTCCTGTTCCATTGATTTTAATGGAGCAAAGATTGATGTTCATTGGACAAAAGGCCACTGTTCCTGTAGTTCCGTGCCAAGGTCAATGGTTCAAAGCCATGCATTTGACCATGGCTAAAATCACATCATTTTGAAGTGTATTCTTAATGGCAGTTTAGCACTGGATCCACTTACATCCAGTTACGGAGAAAACTTTTTTAGCCAATAAGCATGTGGAGAAAATCCCATTCCCTATAACAATAGTGATAATCCCAGAACCCACCCACATTTTCATTTATCTCCCAGTACAGTTGTTTGGGATTTCACTGGGGAGAGATTAGAGTAGATGTGTGTGTGTGTGTGTGTGTGTTGGACGATGTGAGCACTGATGGTTGTGGGTGTTTTTGGGTGATTGCCATGGTGCATGTGGCTTTGAATTGCACCAATTCATTGCCAGTTACCATAGAGATGTAGAACTGAGACATTAAAGAGGCTTGTGAGGATTTGAAGGGGCTAATTGTATAGTAAAAACTGTAGGACTGCACTTGACTCAATATCTTTGTTACTTAGTGAAGAAAAGGAGAGTATCCTTACCTGAATAGAGCTGGTCACACTTGCATGTTCTCTTAAACTAAAAAGAAAAAAGACAGGAAACCAATTAGCATTTGAAAGTTATAATTTATAGACATTTTAAGAAAGAAATTATTTACCTGTTGAGAGTGTGTTGGGACCTTATTGGTTTTATAAATAACCTTTTTAATGATAGTTTTTCATTAATATTACTATGTTAATGTCATTAATATTAGTATTATTATATATTATTTATTAATATTGTTTTTACCCCTCTATCTACCTGGTCTTATAATATCTTGAAGTGTCTATTAGGGTTTTACATAAAATCAACAATGTGTCAATTATGTACTTTTTTAATGACGTGAAATTGTAGCAAAAATTACAGAGTTCTAACAACAGTTATTAGCAGAATACATTAATGAATGACAATTGACACAGAACATGAATAAATACATAAAGAAGTAAAACAGAAAATAAGAACAAGAAATAGATGTGATGAAGACCAAGTTTCAGTGAAACAATCACAATCCAATCAATATGATGCCTTTAAGTCCATCATTTTGGTGTGATTAAGAAGCGATTTAAACCCAAGTAATAATTAAAAATGTCTAACAATATGAATTATAAATTCATTGTCTCTTTTACTTACTTAGTGGAGAAGAGGAGAGTCGTTTCCACAGCTTAGCAGAGCTGCACACACTTATATGTGACCAAAAACTTTAAAAAAATAATAAAAGAGATAAGAACATGTTTGTTTGGAAGCCAGTTACATTTTTAAAGTTACATTTGTATTTAAATTTGAAGAATGAAATCATTTACCTGTTGAGGGTGTGTTGACAGTCTGTGTAGTTGGATCACTGAACTCCAGAAAATCAGTAATGAGGTGCTTTGTCAGTTTCAGATTTGAAAAACCAAAGGGCGGGAATAAAGAACCCTAAGCTCTAACACAAAGAACCATTTCAGCATGAAAGGGTTCTTCAGAATGCTATGGTTCTAAATAAAACCATTACTGCATGTAAAGAACCTTTAAAGAACCATCTTGAAAGTGTTCTTTTCGTCATCAATGTTGAAAGGTGCTGCTTAATATTGTTTTGGAAATCATGTTAATTTTTTTCATGATTCTTTGATGAATAGAAAAATTAAAAGAACAGCATTTATTTGAAATAGAAATCTTGTTTATTTTGAAACAGTCTTTACTGACACTTTTGAGCAATTGAATGTGTCCTTGTTTGAATGAAGCGTGATATTATGCAAAGTTAATTAACTAGCTTTTATATTGATATTGTACTGCAGCCAAAGCAAAATATTAAAATATTGTCTGGAAAATGTTGACTTTGTATTTTTACTATCCACACTCAGAGTAATATTAGATGTATAAACAATCTAAAGTGAAAGAATAGAAAACAAATAACAACAAAAAGATGTAGCACATCATGGAAGTGAGTTGTTACTTCTGTGCTCTGCTGTTGTTGTTCTAGTTTCGACGGTACTTCTCTGATCGGTGGATCTCTCTTTAGGATCATGCATAGTGTAGTTCTCCCATTTGAGGCCTCTTATTTCTCCATCTGAAGGCATCAAATCACACTTTGTGAAAAATGGTGAATCATCTCTGTCAGTTTGTGTGTGTCAGCAATACATGCATCCTTCATGCAGCAAGACCATATCCACTCCTTAATTCCCCTTAACCACTCCACGGCTATCCCTCGCTGTCACTGCTTTCATCACTTGAAGTGTGAAAGAGATTAAAAGGCGGGTCCCTAGAGATTTCAGAAATGACTTACCAGGCAGACTGTTACGTAAAATTCTGAAAGCCCTCATCTCACTTATTCAGTGTCCCTTCTCCTTGTGCTGACTTGGCAGAACTATTCAACAAATCAGAGTAATTCAGTTCCTTCAACACAGAACACTGAATAGATCTGCTGCCCAAAAGTTCTCCACCTCAGCGCAAAGTCGGTGCTCTATCCGTTCAAAATACCCCAGCTGTGGAGGATTGTGGTGGAAGGATGAGGCACAAATTACCCTTGAGAGGATTATTTCCATGTGCTGTGGGTTACATAGATGGAGAACATGAAAAGGAATCTGGTGCTTCCGTGGCAGGAATGAGCATTTGTGTGAAGCTCTTAAATTGTGTGTGATGCTGTGCAGGGCTTACTATAATGCACACTTATTGTTTTAGTCTGATTGAAATAGAAAAAGTGGATGCAAATTAGACATATGCAGGGATTCGGTAATGCTGTTTATTGCGGTAATGAGCATGTACGGTATTGTTATCTAGGGCATTTCAAAATACGGAATAGTTCTAGGTACCTTATTTTATCCAAATTGATCAAAATTTTAAAATGCACCATAATTTTTTTTTCCATCAACATGTAAATGCATGTATGCTGCATAACAGGATGAATGAAAATGCTAATTTACTCTCTGACAGTAGGTGAAAAGCTAAAACAATTCAGTATTTACATGTTTTTTATTCACTATGGTGTTTATCAAACACTAAATACTTAATATTTATATTTAAACATTTGTTTATACTTGAATATTTTTTACATTTTAATCTGAACTAACAAATGCCAGCCCCGAAAAAAATATCTAGATATTGGTTAAAATTATTCACATTTTGTTTTTCACAAAGAAAAGTGTTCTTTTGCACTTTAATCTGTTTAATCCATTTATTTTTTTAATAAGTTTTTATTAAGATGGCAGCAATGAAGTTTATCTTTTCAACCTGCATTTGTAAAGTATATACCGTGATACTATATCACACGTCATGTAAATCATACATTATCAATTATCATGTTAAAAATGTCATCAATTATTTTGATAAAATGTATATACTTTGTGTATACTGTATATAATAATATCACAACTATAAGAGGTGTTTTCTTTGTAATATTTTATATTTTTTATCTCTTCTAATTCAATTTATACTGCAAACTTACAACTTAAAAAATATAAATAAATATATAAACAAAATACTTTTACAATGGCGCTGTAGATTCAGCAGTGGCACAGTGCCAGAACGGTGTGTTTTAGACCAGTGTTTCCCAAACTTTTTTTAGTCGCGGCACCCTTTGGAAATTTTAACAAATTTGTGGCACCCTACAAAATTTATTTTGTCACAATATTTGAATTTCTAATTTCGATATGATACTTTGAAAAGTGTAGATATTCGGTACAGCAGGGAAGAACTGCAGAATATACTGTCATACAGATATGTTTAATATTATTAAAAAAACAATTGTCCATCAATGGTGGCAATCAGTAGGCTAATTTCTAATGAAAAGACCAATTTATATGACAGATTTTAATGTAGGCTTTTATTCATATGTAAACATTGTGAGATAGCTAGTTATAATGGTAATTAAACAAAGTTTTGCTCACAAAATCAAAGTTTTGCTTGATTTTACAGTTGGGTAATTTTGTTGCAGTAGCACGAGATAGCTTGATTTCAAACTTTGAATTGAATAAAAAATGACAAGGAGGCTAAGCAGTTAATAATAAAATAAGAACAAATAAAGAAATTACTAATGATAGCACAAATCAAAAATAACGATAGGCCTACAAGTGAAATAAATTGCTTTAAAAATTTTCAGGTAGGTCTAACTTAAGAGATTTTTTTCTTTACCAATTATCCAAATAATGTTTAATCCTAGAAAGCTATTATTATCAGAGGACACGTGAGCATAACGGTTAGCAGATAAATGAATGAGAGGGCAGCGTTACCAAAGTTGCCCATTTACCACACCTTGTTACAACACAGTAGGCTATTGCAAACAGAAACAATACTGTACTACATAGATGTTTCCTGTCAGCTCGATTTTTGAGTGGACTTTGCGGTTCCGATGAGCATGAACTGGCTCTCGACAGACGGCACCCTGGTTGGGAAACACTGGTTTAGACAACCAGTTTTCAGTGGAAATTAAGGTATAGCAATCGTCGGTTTCCCACTTGTTCCTGGCTCTTAGCTCATCCAGCTTGTTTTCAAGTGAGCAGACATTGGCAAGCAGGATGCTTGGCACAGGGCGTTAGTTTGATCAAGACATTAGCTGAGCATGAAGCCGTACCCCATAAACTCTCCTGCACCTCAGTCGGGACTCGGGAGTCCAGGGAAGCTGAATGTTAATCCGTGTTGGATTTTTCCATGTCCAGTAAGGTTTGTCTATCATAAGATATCCCAAATGAGAAAGGCAAGAAGGCTCAAATTACAGTCTCCTTTTCCTCCTTGCCTGGTTGCTGATATAGATCTAAACTACAAAGCCTTTGTGGCCCCCTTCATGTTATCCTCAAAGGGCACAGTTTTTTTGTAATACAACAGGTTTAAAAGGATTGTTGAATTTGTGTTACTCAGTAGGGACGTAACGATTAACCGCGAGCCGGTTGAAAATCAATTCAAATATGTGACGATTCAAATCGGTTGAGATGCCAAACAAATCGCGATTCAGTTAGGGGTAGGAGTTTATATGAATGTATGTCTGAGGGGAACTTACTGTCTTTCGATGGTATTTTTTCTTTTCCTCTTGCCTCTGTATAATGCATATCAGGGCTCCAGACTCATTCTTCCCACTGGTCGCTCGTTTGCGACTAACTTTCTCAGTTGGTAGCATGAGCACATGTTGTTTTTTTTGTTTTTTTTGCTACAACATGTGATTAATCAATGCATGCTGATGAACTGTTATCATAGTTTATAGTTATATGGAAACGAAAGTGGTTAACATTCAACCCGTTCTTTATCATCAGTAGTATTATTCGTGATTTGTATTTTGTGAATGGGAGTTCCTCTTTAGCTGTGTTATAAGCAGGGCTTCGGATGCTTTCACTCGAATTCACGATCTCGTTGTCACTGTTTTGCTTGCATACATCTACACACCTTTCATTTTTTAAGACTAAAACAAAAGATGGATTCATTGTTATTCTTAATCAAAAAGCACAACAACAATAAATCGGTAAGATACAATGCAAATTAGCTAACAAAACGTTTATAAACAAAAACGAATAAGATGAGGCATGGCACACACCACATGCTGTATTATATACCGACTAATAAATTACAGAACGTTTAGCGAACACTGAGGAATCAAAAATATAAATAAATAAAAGAGAGCCTCCATAGCTTAAGGTAAACAGCAAAGATAAGTTTTTCAAAAATGAAAACAAAAAGAAAAGTAAAACGGTGACAGTGCTTGCATGTTTTTCCCCCCACAAGAATACCAGCATGTTCACCTTCTCTGGTTTAAGAAGCGGTCTTTTACTTGACTTTCGCTTGAAAACCAACCATCGTTTCTTCAATATGCGCGTCATTTTTGCTGCGCGCAGCTTCGCGCTCGTGCTGACGTGGCGAGTATACTCTCTAAGCGCTGTTTCGTTATGCTTTCAGTTTCGTTTGCCCTTTGATGTTTCTCATATGCAACAGAAATTG
>NW_015555728.1:1256175-1257287 GCF_001515605.1 Sinocyclocheilus anshuiensis
ATTTATTTTATTTGTGTTACTTATTTATTTGATTTGGGGCTTGTTTTAAATGTTCAATTTAGTTTTGTTATTTACATTTACATTAAATTTTAATTTTGTTATTTAGCAAACGCTTTTATCCAAAGCCACTAACAAATGAGGACAATAGAAGCAATCATAACCAACAAAAGAGCAATAATATGCAAGTGCTATATTAGTATATTATTATAGTGTTATATTCCAATTTCACAAAGAAACGTACAGTATTTTGTCCAAGCAATAATAAAAGGACACATTTAATTTATAATTTGTCTTAAATCTCATTTTGTAAAAAAAAATATTGTGAATCAAATCGAATCGTGAAATCAAAATCGTGAATCGGATAGAATCGAATCGTGAGTTGAGTGAATCGTTACATCCCTATCACTCAGTACTATGTTCCTGCAACATAAACTGTGTGGATGTGTTCATGGCCAGATGCTTGATGGGAGAGAAACATGAGGAGATTTTATTTTATCATAGAATCTTTCTGGGGGAGAATAACATGAGTGACTGTGTAAATATATCGATGTATCAGTTCATAAATTATTTCTTTAGGGAATCCTGTCTCTGCAGTGATGTCACAGTTGATGATCTCACATGATGAGTTCGGTGTTATTTAGATTGTCTGCCAACAAGCACTTCACCGATCCACAGATTTTTATCAGGCTGTGGGACTGTTCCAATGGCAGGCCTGGAGTATACTTTAGTGTAGAAGACTGACTTTTTTTAGACTAGAGTAGAGAGTGCTTTAAGATCTGGAGAATCCTTATACTTCCTGTGTAACGGTAAATTTGTGTGTGTTTGTCCCAGGTCCACAGGGCGAGAGAGGCCAGGATGGCTTACCTGGTAAAGAGGGTGAGTTGTTTCATGTCTTTTCACTGTTCAGTCCTAACTAAAATACACACTCAAACACACACATACACACTTCTGCACACTCACATTAGAGGTCTGCTGCCCAACTTTGATTCATTCATTCATTCAGTTTGTAAGGACTAGAACCTTTCTAAAAGCAGCAGGTTTCCCATGATCACTACATGCATAAAACAAGAAATGGAGATGTTCTTAGAGATAATTCATCACCCCCCCCCCCC
>NW_015555728.1:1257297-1259708 GCF_001515605.1 Sinocyclocheilus anshuiensis
ATAAGAATTATACTGTGTATTGACAAAATATTTCTTTAAACAGTTAAAATATTTGAAAAATCTTATTTTGTGTTCCTCAAAAGAAAGAAAGTCATACAGGTTTGAAACGACATGAGAGTGAATAAATCATGACATAATTTACATTTTTGGGTGAACTATCCCTTTAAGTAGGTCTTCGTCATTTCCTGTTTTATCTTCATTTTAAGTGCTATTTTATGAAGCATTTTATGCCTTTGTTAGTGGAATGTAATAATTGCTATCACCAAAGCGTAGCGTAACCAGGTGTAAAATATAGTAATTTTCACAATTTGGGCCCACTCATTCTGAAAGCGAAAAAGAAGAGCAGTAATTCACACATTACATTATGTTCTCTGTGTCTGTAGGTAATCCAGGGTCTCGAGGTCTGCCAGGATCCAAAGGTGATGCGGGCAACAGAGGTCCAACTGGGGCTCCAGGGTCTAAAGGAACAGCTGGTCTTCCAGGTACTTTAAACCAGAGGTGGGGGACTCGAGTCACAAATTTAAGGACTTGTGACTTGCTTGACTAAATAAAGAAAATGACTTGACTTGGACTTGAGATCCAGTGACTTGACTTGACCTTCATGACTCGGCAGGACTTGACATTATAACAATGACTTTATAACAACTCTAATTATTATTATAAATCATTGCAACATCATTTGGTAAACAAAACGCAAGCCACTGAACCAGCGGCAGAAGTGATCAGAGTCTGCGCAGTTCATGACACTGCACAAGCACAGGAACACAGCGCACCAAATACAGGGAGCAAGAGAATCTCCCGGGATGTTTGGATAAACACTTCGAAACTGTCAGCACTTCAAAAAGGAAAGGTATGTAAGCTTGTTCGTTAGTTGAAAACAGCATTGGTCTTAAAATTCAGCTTAAGTCTGTCATTAAATTAAAGTGATTATAAATGATTAATCTCGTGTTTGTAATTAACGACGTCAAACTTTAAATTTGCTGGCGTTTGCTTCTCAAAACAGTGCTTTAGTGTCAAGCATCCCTCTTTGTAAATCAATATATGGAATTGTACCACGGAAACCACTGTTTTTTTAAATCGATTAGTGATGTTTCTCTTGCACCCAAAATCCAAGATATGTTGTCAAAATGGCCCTAGTATGAGTTTTTATATTTATAACATACGATATTTAGTAATATTTTCAGCGCGAGTTCCATTCAGCCCACAGCTAAAGAGTTACGTGCCTCTCTAAGCAACACACTGAGTACTGAACGAATCATTGAGTGATTCAGTGGCCCATTCTTGCTTGTTCATGAACGAATCAACTGTTTTGAATGAATCAGTTCAATGAATGCTTCTGTGATAAAGCAGTGATTTGCCATCACTTACTGGCGGCATGAATGTGATGGAGTAGGCCTATCATTTCATATTTCTATATTCCATTTTTTTTATTAATATTTTAAATTCCAACAGAACAGAAAACAAAAATGAAGCAAAACAAAAAGCTTAGGCAGACCTTAAATGCACAGCTGTCAATTTAGTTCTTAAGATAAAATCAAAGAAATCGATACGTTACAAGGGAAGATACATAAACATTAACAGCAATAGGCTTCTTGTTTTGAGTCATTGTAGTTGTAGTCATCTTGTAGTTTTCAAGAACAATGTAGGCGATCATGCAAAGTGAAAGAAACAGTCCAAATAGGGTGTCTATATCTGATAAAAAATTATAGTCAGCATATTATTTTAAATTGAATAGCATGTTGTGTTACACACTGAAATTCTTTAGCGTGCTCCCAGACTGAATCCCAGTCGTCGCTGGAGATATTTAGTGCAAAATCATTTTCAAACATCTGTTAAATATAAATATTATCTGTGTCTCCTAGGATGGTCAAACTCAATATAACAAATATGAGATACATATTTTTATCTTGTATTTTTATCAATATTTTCTCAATTACGGACTTATCGGTATATAAAGTAGTATTTTGCCATTATTATTATTTAAAGCTGCAGTCCATAACTTTTTTTGGTTAAAAATGATCCGAAATCAATATTTGAGCAAGTACATAACCAGCCAGTGTTCAAAACTATCGCCTTACTTTAGCCCGATTCACAACGGTTAGCTTATAATAATGTTTTCTAATTTGAGTGGTACGGGTAGGTTTTCATGGGAAATTCAAGCATGGCACTGCGTCATTACGTCACGTCTGTAAACAAAGAAGTTGTCCCAGCTAGTTGGCTATATCGCATGTGAGGATCCTACAGGTGGCGGATCGTTTATAGCAGGGCTGTCCAAACTCGGTCCTGGAGGGCCGGTGTCCTGCAGAGTTTAGCTCCAACCCTAATTAAACACGCCTGAGCCAGCTAATCAAGCTCTTACTAGGCATAGAAACTTCCAGTCAGGTGTGTTGAGGCAAGTTGGAGCTAAACTC
>NW_015555728.1:1259718-1294442 GCF_001515605.1 Sinocyclocheilus anshuiensis
GGTGTCCTGCAGAGTTTAGCTCCAACTTGCCTCAACACACCTGACTGGAAGTTTCTATGCCTAGTAAGAGCTTGATTAGCTGGCTCAGGCGTGTTTAATTAGGGTTGGAGCTAAACTCTGCAGGACATCGGCCCTCCAGGACCGAGTTTGGACAGCCCTGGTTTATAGCCTTTTCTCACAGCAGCTAGAATAATTAATTTGATCATTTTGATGGCGGATTGTAATCCAGAAAGGATTATGTGTTAATGAAACATGTGAATTAAATTAAGATGTATTCCAGTTTCAAATGTGCATCTGATTACAGATAGCCTGGGATTACACAAGATCTGTATTTTAAAGACAACCAGTTCGAAGGGAGTATAATTTGCTTTTTGGGTTAAAAGAATTTCTTAATATGAAATTCGAATGGTATGACAATTAGAGATTAGACTGTACAGAAACTGAAATCACACGCTGATACACATTATACACAGTCACAAAATGCTGATGTTGTTAACATTAAGAATTTGAGAATAAAGTTTAACAATAATAATAATAAGCATGGTTTGATGTGAAATGAGCTCATTTGGATTAAATCACCATTGGTAGCGCAATTTATTGTAATTCTTTTTTCCTCAGTAGGTCAGAACAAACGTGGCAGACTTATTTAATTGTTCAGATGACAATATGCGGTGAAAACTCTTATTTGGGTCATATATTCCAAGATATAGGCTAGAATCTGTGACTGCGAAGTACAGTAAATATCCACACTGGTGCGGTGGCTGACAGCCACACATTCACCTTAAAACATTAGATTCATCTGCGCTGGAGCCGTGCCGGAGCACAACCCACGCAAGGAAGATAGTTCCGCACACAGCTGCAATTGCAGGTTTTCAAACCGAGATACCGACAAAGAGGCAAAATTTATGGACTGCAGCTTTAAAATGTATAATTAAGAAAGTTAATTTCTGAGGAAAAATTAATAAGGTCATGTGGCAAAAATATATTCGTTCCTGTTTGATAGTGTGACTTGACCCTTAGCAGGACTCGACTTGACTTGCTTGAGGTGAGCCACTGACTTGACTTGCTTGATTTGTTTGTACTGTGACTTGAGACTTGATGGTAGGGACTTGAGACTTGAACATGTGTGACTTGCCCCACCTCTGCTTTAAACAAATCAAGCCCACAACACCATCACAAGTTGATGTCTAAATCACTCTGTGACTCAAGACAAACGTCGTGGCAGAGTAGCTAGGTCTTCTTAACACATCTCATTTTGCTGTCTAATGTATCGAACACTTAAAGGAATAATTCTCCCAAAAATGGGAAAATGCTAAAAATTCCCTCACCCTCAGGCCATGCAAGCTGTAGATGAGTTTCCTCATTGGAAAATATTTAGAGAAATGTAGCATTACATCACTTGCTCACCAGTGGGTCCTCTGCAGTGAATGGGTGCCATCAGAATGAGAGTCCAAACGACTAATAAAAACATCACAAGGATCCACAACTAATCCACTTGACTTTAGTCCATCAATTAAAGTCCTGTGAAGTGAAAAGCTGCATGTTTGTAAGAAACAAATCCAATAAGACATTTAACTTCAAACCAAAATATGAGTCCTCAATCCATTATATTGCTTTATCCAGTAAAAAAAAAAAAAAGTAATTGAATCAGGAAAGAAATTGTCAGGGTTTGGGTAGAGGGATGAGGCGAGGACTCACTGATGCAGGAGATGGGCTTTTATTAATAAAACAAAACAAAAACAACAACAAAAACTACCCCATGGGGGAAAAACAGGCTGGCAAGGTATGATCAGGACAAGGCTGACAGGACACAACAGGATACATGCGATGACAAACTGGAACAGGATTGCAAACACAAGGAGAATAAATAGGGAGCAAATGAGGAGGGTAACAAGGGAAACACAGGTGGGGCAAATTAACCAATAATCAGAATCAGAATCAGAATGAGCTTTATTGCCATGTATGTTTACACATACGAGGAATTTGTTTTCGTGACATAAGCTTCCACAGTGCAACAGAATGACAGTTTGTTTTCGCTTCCACAGTGCAACAGAATGACAGTGACAGAACAAAAATACACAGATAATAAAAAAAAAATAAAAAAGTAAATAAGGAATAAAAATATACAAATCGACAATCGTATGTACAGGTATATAACAATAGACAGTTGTATGTACAGGTATATTATGTGCAAATTGAAATGTAGACTGAGTATGTGTGTTAGATAAATAAGTGTATGAGTGAATAAATAGTGGGTGTTCCACAGTTATTGTCAAGTGTTCATGAGATGGATTGCCTGAGGGAAGAAACTGTCCCTGTGTCTGGCCGTTCTGGTGCTCAGAGCTCTGTAGCGTCGACCAGATGGCAACAGTTCAAAGAGGGAGTGTGCTGGATGTGAGGGGTCCAGAGTGATTTTGCCAGCCCTTTTGCTCACTCTGGATTAGTACAGTTTTTGGAGAGAAGGGAGGGTTTTACCAATGATTCGCTCAGCAGGGAGCACGCCACGGAGGCAGCCATCAGCGTCGGCGCCATCGCGAACTGGCGCCGGTATCAGGTAATCAGGTAACATGATGGGTGGGGTCAAGACAATTGACATGAGAGAGCACATGGCACACAGGAAACAAAGACAAAAGCCATGTGCTCACACAAAACAAAAACACAAGCACATGGCCAGCAAAACAATCACAAGCCATGTGCTTGAACAAAACAAGACACGAACACGCAGCTAATGAGAATACTCATAAGCCGCGTGTTTACACAAGACAAGACAGCACACAGCCAGCGAAAACCAAGCTGCCAACCAACCCCGACACGAAACCGAAACTCAACAAGACATGAGTGCTGGGATCCGAACACCACGCTCCAACATGAAACAAGGAAACAGGACACGCAGACGAGAGCGCACGGCTCGAGCACTCTCGAAGCCACGTGCTCACATGAAAACAACGGCATGACGGGAGTGTCAGGGCTCTGTCACAAAACCATGAATAACACTAGACCGAAGTGACAGAACCCTGACAGAAATATGCACAGATAAAGAACCATTTACAAGCGAGTCCAAAACTGTTCTAAACAAATTATGTCAGTGGATTTGATGTGAGAGGTAAAACATGGGAAGAACTTTTTCACTGAAGGAAGCTTTATTGTCGATTATGGGCTGGTAATTTGGCTAGAAATTATGCTTTAAAGTTAAAATGACTCGATGGATTTGTTATTACAAACATGCAGCTTTTCGTGGATTATTTATGGATTATTGTGATGTTTTTATCAGCTGTTTGGACTCTCATTCTGACGGCACTCATTCACTTCAGAGGATCCAATGTAAGTGATGTAATGCCAAATTTCTCCAATCTGTTTTGATGAATAAACAAGCTCATCTATATCCTGGATGGCCTGAGGGTGAGTACATTTTCTGCAAATTTTCATTTTTGGGTGAACTAAACATTTTTGTTTTCATCTTTGTCTTAGACCAAAAGTTTTCTTCGTATATCAGTTTATATAATTGTATCCACTAGCAAAAGAGCCCTGATTTCTTATGGAGTGCAGACCTATGACTTGCAAGAATGTGGTTTCTCACCATGCTGACTTTTCTGCTGTAAGAGACACTATATGGAGGTGTTGCCGAGTTAGCATTGAGCCCCAAGTCCTCTTGCCAAAATATTTGTGCTTGGACCACACTATAAAAAATCTTTTTTTGTTCACAGCATGTACTGCTGTTCTGGGGCTTGCCTAAAAGACACACACACACATCAGCTAACATACGTGTCACTTACCCCAAGACTCAAAGATAGTATGGAATTTAGTTAGCATATTTAAAACATGGCCACAGTTATGAAGGGTATTTTACCAGAGCCATGACTGACTGAAGGGGCTTTAAGTGACCTTAGGTCTTTACCCAGGCCCTATTGAGGGGCTCCACAGCCATATGAATCCAATCTAAATTGAACATGAAATATGTATACAATACTTGCTTCTTATTTCTTCCATATGTTTGCCATTGTATTTTTTTCCTTGGATTTGCTGTTTTCTTTACGCCTTCATGTCATGCACAATGAACTGTACCTGATTGCTGTATTCTCTCAAGATAGGTATGTTTACATAAAGCAAGGTAGATCTGTAGGAAAATAACATCATGGTATATGGGTAGGGTAGCTGACATGACATGCTTTGGGGTAGCTGACATGTCCTGTGGTGTGACAAGCTGTACTTCATCTAAATGCAGTTTCCGATTGAGAGACTACATAGATTTTGTATTTTTAATTACAGTACTTTTAAAAATTCATTCTTCACACCACAGGACTATTAAAATGAACTGGTTAAGCTAAAAGTGATTTTTACAATGATGCTCATTGAGTTATTCACTCAATTAGCATTCCACAAAGCAGCAGACTCCACATGACGTGTGCTGTGACACTTCTCTAAGAATTAATTTTGTACACTGGTAAGGCTGTTTATTTACACATGCTATCTGCATTGTTTCATCGATCAATTCTCTATGGGTATTATGCTAATCAAGCAACAGAGATAATAATAAGCCCAATTTACATAGAAAGGAGGTATGTTTACGGTAAAAAGATTGACAGTACTCATGGCACAGCAGTATTTCAGTACATTTAGCACCTGTTTAAGCTTGTGAGTGGCTAGTGAATAATAATAAACCGGTTTTTACACTGCAAAAATGACTCAATTGTTTAGTGAATTTGCCCCCAATTGTTTAATGAAAACTGGTAACTCATATTAAAGGAATTTGATCCAACTTCTCATCCAACCTCTTTTCCAAATAACTTTAGTAAACATTTTGCAAGAGAAAAGAAGGGACAGGAACAGAGAAAAGAAACAAAGACAGGCAGGTGAAACTCTTGTTCTGTTTGTTTTGCAATCACACTGTCATGCACATCAGCCATGACATTGCTTTTCTTTCCTTCATTTTTTTCCCACTTAATCAAAACTAACAGGCAACAAGGAACCAGCTGGAGAGATCTTGTGTAGATGCACATGTTCACACACACATACACATCCAGAGAGCTGTATGAATCGGCTCAGTCACCTACCAGGTTTTAATTTATTACACACCAGAGTTGCTAATATGCTCCGGCATTTAGCAGTGTTTATTTGAGTTTTCCCAGCTCTCCCTGTTAGAGCCCAGCTCATGGCCATTATGAGCCCCCTCCTGTTAATTACAGCCCACACATACACAGTAACACACAACTACACACCGCTCTCCTGCGCCCCTTATTAACCCGTTTCCTAGAACAGCCATGTATCGAAACCAAATACCTCATTCTAACTCGGTCTGCACTCTCTTTTACTTCCTCTCCTCTTTAGGATGTTAAGCATCCCGTAACTTCTTTGGAATCCTTTTATCATATACTGTAGGTGCTCAACATAGTGTGCAAAAACACTCTAAACATTCTCCTAGTTCCTATAGCTTTCTGTTGAATAGGACAAGAGTGCCTTATAAATGACTACTCAGGGGAAAGATAGCTTGAAAGGTAGCACTTTGTGTGTGTGTGTGTGTGTTATGTTGAGCTTTCTCATACTTTTCTCTTTTTTTGTGCTTTCTCTTCAGGTCCGCAGGGACCACCGGGCCTCCCAGGAGAGAGGGGCCTCCCTGGGCCACCCGGCCCTCCCGGGCCCCCCGGACCACCAGCCCCTGTACCTGAACAAGATGGTATGACTACTAATCATTAAGGGGCTTAAATGATAATGTACAGTCATCCTGTCATTATCACAAAATAAAAACCAGAACCCAGGGTGATTAGGTCTTGTATGACCCTGAAGGGGTTTATTTTGCAATAATGGCTGACTGATTGTACTTTTCGACACTTACTATGCTATTGTTCAAAAGTTTGGGGGCAGTAAGATTTTAGTTTTATTTATTTTTAAAGAAATTAATACTTTTATGCAGCAAGGATGCATTCAATTGATCAAAAGTGACAGTAAAGACATTTATAAAAAATATAAAAGATGCTGTTCTTTTCATCAAAGAATCTTGGGAAAAAAAATTATGATAATTTTCACAAAAATGTTAACATTGATTTTTGTCCAAATAAATGCAGCCTTGGTGAGTGTAAGTGCTGTTATGCAGATGTTCTGTATATTTGTTTCATAATTAATTCTTTGTAATTAACTCCATAATTTCTTGTATTAATTCATTTGAGGTTCAATTTAAAAATGTATATGAGTTGTAATGTGATGTAAATTAATTTGGTGTACTTTAAAACATAAGGCGCGAGAATGCGTCACTTTAACGGAAATTACGTGCTTGTTAGTCGCCCTGATGGACTGATGATGAGCGGACGCATCACAAGGCTCTGCTAAGTTAAATACGTTTAAGTTTAAAATCAGTGCTGTCGCAAGCCAAAAGGACAGTAAAGAAGATTTTCATAAACTCAAAGACCTCTTTTCATGACAAGCGGCCAATGAGTTCTCACGGCGTTGTACGATTTGACGAGGATACAGCGCATCAGATAAGCACAACCCATACAACAGTGTCAGCATAAAGATTGCAAGCAACGGTGATTAGACTGAGTTGAAAGTGCAACATTTCAAGCTAAAATCAGAAAGTGCTCTGCCACAACCGTCAAGTTAAGGTTGTTAGAGAAGTGATTACACTTGGAAATTGCAACAAGGACTTAAATCTAATTTCCTTGCTTACTGTGCTCAGCCTACATGTTTTGGGGACGAATATAATGTGCTGATGTTTATTTGTTAAATGTAAAAAGGGTCTGATTACAAAGGAAATTAAGATTCTACAGGTTTGTGTTTATAAGAAGTAACTAAACGTAAGAACAATTCAAGTGAAGTTTAAAGGTAACTCTACAAATGTGAAAACTTTCTTGTGCAAAGATAAATGATTCATTAATTAATTCAGTTTATACTCTCTGAAGTAAAGATTTTATATCGCATTATACACTGTCATTTACAACAATTTATTTCTTGTTTTGAAATTTAAGACATTTTGAATTTGTTTAAATAAGTTTAAACGCTGATACAGTTTTGGATACAATATTTATGTCTGTATTTTGACCATTTTGATTTCCTACACAAAATTCTTAGTTATTAACTTTGACTATTCACATTTAAACATATAGTAGCTTACAATTACACAGACTAATACGTTTAATTTAAGCTCATTAGTTGCATACATTCTACAGCCATTCAAGATATCTCAGCATGTCTGACACACGTGCAGAGGCTAGCAGTAAACATGTCAAATCACCTGCTCTACCTGAAGTTACAGATTCCATACCTGTGGAAATAGGAGGGCAGCGAAGAAGTGAAAGAGTCAGAACTCTAACAGAAAAGGGAAGAGAACTTCAAGAAATAAAGTTAAAGGGTGTACAACGACAGTACAGAATGATCTATGAGAAATGGAAGTATCATGCAAGACTAGGCAAGGAAATATTGTCGGATGATGCTTCCCAAGATGAGCTGAATGTGCTAATTGAGAACATAGAAAGCAGCTGTTCTGAGTTAAAGGCCATTTATGAAGAGCTGCGTCGAGTGCAGACTCCTGAACAAGACCTGCGACGCAGGATTGATGCATGCATATCGCTTTCAGGATTCATTGTTAGAAGAGCACAAAGGCAACGTGAAGGACATGCGGCAGATGTAGAGAAAGAACCTTGGCCTGATGTTGGATCGATATTGGACTCAACAGGCTCCTTATCAAGACCACTGTCTCGGCAATCAAAATGCAGTTCAACCCATTCCAGCATTCACTCAGTCAAAAGAAACGAAGCTGTGGCTGAAGCTGCTGCATCTCAGGAAGTTTTGGCAGTTTTGTAGGAACAAGAAAGGGAAGCATCAGAACTTCAAAGGCTAGAGGTTGAAAGTAGACAACGTTTAGCACAATCTGAATTTGAGGACCTGGCTAGACAACAAGCAATGCAGGACAAGCGAAGAAAGCTTGAACGCTTAGAAGAAGTGAAGAAGTTGAACGCTGCCAGAGCTCGAGTAAAGGTCTATGATCAAGTGGAAGGAAATTTTGATGCGATTGATTCGCTGCATGATGCTGAATCAGCTGGAGAACTTCAAATTCCTACTTTCACAAGTCCTCCTTTTATTCCTCAGTCTCTGCCAGCCACGACCCAAGTGCTCCAAGCCTCAAGTCCTCCATTCATTCCTCAATCCTTACCAGTTACAAGTCAAGTTCATAATGCCCAATCTCTGCAACGGGCATCTCAAACTCCTTCAGCTTCAATGCTCAAAACATTCAAGAAACCAAAACATTCAAGCAAAGACACTGCGCACAAACGTGGCACAAAGCACCATCTCATCATGCATCTTTTGTAAAAGAGCAGGACATGTCTTAAGTAAGTGTAGAAAGTTCATTGAGAAGACTGTTCAAGATCGTGTCAAGTTTGTACGTTCAGAGTGGCTTTGCTTTGGATGTTTGCAGACTGGTCATCATTCAAGAAGATGTGATAATAAGAGCACATGTGAAAAGTGTCAGAAGAGACATCCTACATGTCTGCATGATGACAAGTTCAAAGGAGTATCAAAGTATCAAAGTCCTGAACATTCTAAAGAAGATGAAAGTTCAAAGGAAAAAACTGATGACGGAGAAATAGCTGCAGCAGCAATTACCAATGCAGTCCGACAAGTAGATTCAAATACACAAACATCTACAATCATACCAGTCTGGGTCTCATCCACAAATGAGCCAGATCAAGAAGTGCTTGTTTATGCGCTCTTAGACACAGAGTGACACAACCTTTATCCTAGATGAAGTAGCTCAAGAGCTAAATACTAACAAGGAGAATGTCAGTCTGCAGCTATCCACGATGTCAGCAAGAGCAACAGTCATACCTTGTCAGAAATTGACAAATCTACAAGTGAGAGGATACAATTCTGATAAAAGGGCCCCACTGCCATCAGTTTTTACACAAGAGTTCATTCCGGCAAACAGGTCACATATCCCAACTTCGGAAACCGCTCTAAAATGGCCTCATCTGGAACAATTGGCAGACAAGATTCCACCACCATTGGGTTGTGAAGTAGGCCTTTTAATCGGTTACAACTGTCAACAAGCCCTTCTTCCCAAGGAAATCCTATCTGGAGAGGAAAATCATCCATATGCACAACGAACCGATCTCGGCTGGAGCATAGTTGGCTGCTCATACACAGCAAACAATTACGGTGATGCAATAGGAATCAGTCATAGTACGTTAGTGCGACAAGTGGTGCCTACAGTGAAGCCATCATTTGAACTGAAGAAAGAAGTACATTTTGTTTGCCGGACTCTTGTTAAGGAAGTAATTTCTACAGACGTAATTAGGGCACTTGAATTAGACTTCACAGATCACAGTGCAGATGATAATCCAGTTTCTCAGGAAGACATTTTATTCTTGTCCAAGGTGAGGGAAGGTATAAGACAAAAGGAAGATGGCCACTTTGAACTCCCACTTCCTTTCAAGACAGACACACCTAGTCTCCCAGATAACAAACAATGTGCAGTTCATAGACTCACCTCATTGGAGCGGCGACTGAGAAAAGATAAGCAGTATTATGAGGATTATGTCGATTTCATGAATGGCATCATAACTCGAGGAGATCCTGAGAGGGTTCCAAGGTTGGAACTTGAGAACTAACCAGCATGGTATATTCCGCACCACGGAGTCTACCACCCCCACAAACCAGGAAAGATCCGCGTGGTTTTTGATTAAAGAAGATTTTCATAAACTCAAAGACCTCTTTTCATGACAAGTGGCCATTGAGTTCTCACGGCGTTGTGGCGTTAAGATGTCAAAGGCGCGAAAGACATAAAGAAGACGACCCTAAGAATAAACGCCCGTTCTAAAGAACGTCTGTCTGTTGTCGTGAAGAGAGCTACAGTGAGCATAAGAGACTTCTTAAACTCATGAAAAATCATTCCAACCCCAAGAGTTTGAACAGTATACAGTACTCAATACTCAAACGTTTGAAGTCGGTAAGATTTTTCATTGGCTGCTTATCAAATAACAAAATAAATGGACATGAAATGCTGCTTTAAATTGAAATCATTTATGTAAAAAGAAACAGACCACGGTGTGATAGGAGAAATGTTGGAAATCATTTCCCTGGAAAGGCAGTCAGTTATACAGTTTTGTGGTCATTATACAAAAGTATTTGACCACAGGATGCCACAATTGACCAATCAGAATCAAGTATCATGGAGAGCTATGACATTTGCCCGTATTTGCTGTTTTTGGACCCTTCTCTCTCTCTCTCTCTCTCGCTCTCTCTCTCTCTCTCTCTCTCGCTCTCTCTCTCTGTCTGACTTCAGAAACTAAAATGTTTCCTGCACTCTCCCATGTGGCTCTTCAGATTTTTCACAGCTTTAGAATTGAGTTGTGAGGGAAATTGCTGTAGTGCAGAACCAGATGGATGCATGTGGACAGACAGACACACACACTCACACACACACACACACACACACACACACACACACGTTGTAGTCAGTTGCTTTCAATGTAAAACAGGTTCAGCTGTGAGTGTAGGCCAGTTCTGCAAGTCTAAACCTCATTAGTGAGTCATGGGATAGTCGATTCAAATTCAGTCTACTTTTTAGAATAAAACTTCCTGATTGTGCAGTGGGAAGCTTCAAATGAGTCCAAAATGTAACGTAAATAAAAAAAAAAGGAATGGGTCAAGGAATTAGTCTAACTTAGGGGCATCTCTCTCGTTCCTGCTTTTTTCCTTTCCCGCCGTTGATTAAAATGGCAGGTTTCAAGAGGTAACACAGGCTACACTCAATAGTCACATGCTGGGAAAAAGACCTGTCTGTCTGCTGCTGATGTCACTCAAACATTTCCAGATGTGCACGGCCAAAACAGCAGGGTAGAGTGGGAGAAGTGTGTGTATGTGTGCTGTCTTGAGACTTACACTAAGTTAAACTATAAGCACGAGGGATTGTTTTAGAATAGAAGCAATAATATTTTAGTGTGTGTGTGTTGTCACTCTCAGAGAGGACTGGCCCGTATAGAGGACTGACTCTTCACCTCAGCTCAGTTTTATAACTGCTCCCTGTTGGAGGGGATACAGGCCTTTCCAGACCTCATAAAGTTTGAGAATTTTACATTTAGGGGCCTTAGAACTTTATAACTCAGTTAAGGCTGTTATTCCCATGATTCTACCTTCAAAGTAATCAGGACAATTAAAGGGTCTACAAGAGACTTCCATAGAAAAACACTGTCTTTATTGGAGTTTCCTGTCTGGGTCTGAGCTCTGGGATGCCCTGCAGCCACCGAGACTACAGTAGCAAACTCACCTGCTGGGGGAGACAGACAGACAGACAGACAGACAGAGAGTAATTTCAAAGGCTGGATCAGTACTCAGCCTTTTCACAGACCCACTGTGAGAACATTGCCAGCAGTTACAAAACCAATCAGAGGAGACAAGACAAAACATCTGTTAAGTCTACTGTGAGTAGACTTGCAACAGTCAACTTCAGAGTACTTTATTGGCACGATTGTGATACAGGACATATAGTATTTCCAAAGATTCAACACACACGACAAAAGCAGTGACAAGAAAATAAAAAGAGAAAATATATTAATAATAAAAATAAGGTGCCAGTAAAATATATAAGCAAATACGAATTCAGTAATACAAAAAGAGACAAGCATTTTTTTGTACTGATCTATAGTATGTTTTTATTGGTCGATTTTATTCATGTATAAAATGTATGCTCAGGGTTTCGGGCAGAGGGGTAACAAAGGGGGAAATTACAGCCCACACAAGAGCAAGAGACAAAGAAAATCATTAGGCTGTGATACAAAAGAAAACCGCTGGCTTGTAATTTTACGGCATTTTTGTGATTTAATTCACTTTTCGTGACAGAAAAAAAACTGCACATCAAAATGCCACAACCAATATTATAATTTATGGTGCACTAATATTTTACAACCGCTACAAATTACATCACTGTTTATTCTTGTATAAACAGCGCCGTCTACAGGCAAGTAGCCATTATGACGCTCTGCATCAGATCCTGGTCACTCTGACTGAGATACATTCATTTTTATTAGTGTAGCGTCTGCGTAGAATCATGCATGATCTTTGGGTTTTATGGCTGACACTGGGCCGAATACCGAACACGGTTTTTTGAGGTTTTTTTTCCCCCATGTATTTTGCCAATTTTTTTCACCATTGCATAAATTAAATAGCCAAAATGTGCTTTTTACTTGATTCCGTTTGCACCATGGTCATTATTTCCTGTTGCTTAAATCTGTGCTGTAGTGCTATAAAAAATAAAGTCGACCTGACTAGGTTAAAGGGGACATAACACACACAGTTTCACCCAATCTCATGTTAATCTTGAGTCCCTATAGAGTAGTACTGCATCCTTCATATCTCCAAAAAGTCTTGTTTTATCATATTTATAAAAGATATATACAACTTTACGATTCTCTCTGGAAAAAGCCGAGCTCCTGGAGGCGCGCCGTGGGCGGAGCTAAAGAGTGACGAGCACTTGAGCACCGAATGACAACAAAACAGACATTTGATGCTGTTTCACTTACCGTCTGCAGTTCTGAATCATGACCGGGATCTTTTATAGCTGGGACCGCTCCATCTTTCAGTATCAAACGATGTGCAAATCCAGCATCAAACTGTTTTACATAACGCTGGGTTCTTTAGGAAGCTGAACAAAGTTATCTTTCCCTTACAACCAAAAACACACTTCTTTGGAGACATTCTTCCTGACCGAGTCCCGTGCAGCACTGCCGCCGGATGAAGCTCGTTGGTGGGCGCGATCTTGCTCTAGCTCTGGTCGATGTGAGCGCGGGCGCGCTCTTCTGGGAGAAATGCCCATATAAGGAGTTCCACCCTCGTCTACGTCACGAAGAGCCACGATCGAAAAAAACTCTCCAAAACTTGCACGAACCCGGACGTACGATTTTTAGCACAGAAATTCTCTGTCATATGTCCAAATTGTTTTTTGAAACTTTGTCCATGCTTAGCATGAGAGTCCAACTCTTTAACAGTGTAAACAACAGCATTGTACCCCAACTTTAAAATGAATAAGATTTTAAAATCTTTATGTAAAATCATATTTCTTGAATAAGGCATGTATTTTTTTAAATGAAAGCAGCCTTGCTGAGCAGAAGAAACTTCTTTTAAAACATTAGAAAATATTACAGATCCCAGTATGAACACTATGTGTGAATGTTATAATAAATGTATTACTAGAGCTGTTGTAATTATTATTATAATTATTATTGTCTTACTTTTTATTTTATTTTACAGAACAGGAAAATTACAATACTAACGTTTACGAATGTTGATGGAGTTCTTGCTTTTTCTCAACTTTTATTTTGGCGGAAACGCACAGGAAGACCTCAGTGCTTCTTTTTGTTGACAACAGCAGATTTATAAATGAGTCTCATTACGAATATGTCACACGCCTTTTAAAAATACATAAAAATGTGACTGGGCAACTGACGAGTAACACTGTTTCAGCGCAGATTTCCCTCGCGCTTTGGACTTGAACCCTGGTTAACAAGCAGATAGCGCCGTGAGTTTGTGCAGCACTGTCAGAATGCATGCAATGCGTGCGTGTATTAGAAAACATAACGTTCTGCAGTTTATTTACTAACTGTTTAAGGCCATTTCGGGATTTTAATCATCATACAGTAACCAGCAACAATCACCCTGCCTCTTTCTCAGACAGTTTTAAATGCTTCCACACTGCTGACATGTGTGCTGCGTTATAAAGAGTGCGGGCCTCTCACTCTGTGCTGGTTGCTATTTGATCGCGTCACCTCATTGTTCGGTACAATTTATTCGGTCTTTTCGCTTGTTCGGCCGAACACCGAAAGAGGTTTATTTTTTTGCTATTTTCGGCCGAAAAATTTCGGTTGCCGAACATTCTGTTTTGTTGTTACAGGCCTGAAAAAAGACAGTCTGCTTCATAACAACTTCCCCGACCTCCGAGTGACCCCTTCACATGGACCACCAGGTCCAGCTGGACCCACGGGTCAGTGAATCTGAATGATTTTTTTCTTGTTTTTTCTCATGTAATCAAGTTTGGCTTATTGACCCATTATTGACACACCGTTTAACACTGTTTCGCTGCTTTGGCACAATCTGTATTGTATACAACACATAAATACATAAATGCTACATAAATAAAGGTGACGACTTGTTTTTTAAAGTATTTTTCACTATTGCACATTTATACCATGGATGATTACTAAGTTTAAACTAAGCTTTTGAAAGCCTGATTTGAAAACAAAAAATACAAATCTGATGAATTTATGCCACATTGTAACGAATCAGTCCACTGAAGGCGAGCGTAGTGAGAACCCAAGTGCAGTTTATTTACAGACGTGATCCAAACAATAATCCAAGACTTGACTTGACGAGGCATGAACAGACTTGACTTGACATGAACAGACTTGACATGAACAGACTTGACGTGGCATGAAATGAACGGCCTCCTTGGCCGTGGCAGGACATACAGTGAGTTCATTAACGGCCTCCTTGGCCGTAACAGGACGGGCAGTGAATTAATGGGCGGCCTCCATAGTCATGACAGGGCAGACAGTGAGTTCATGGACGGCCTCCATGGCTGTGACAGGGCAGACAGTGAGTTTGTGAACGGCCTCACAGCAGGAAACAATACAAAATAAAAGACATGGAAAACATGAACATGAAACAAAACCCACATTACACACATACTCACTGAATTTAAGTAACTTCATTTTTTATTTTTTATTTTCAGCCATTTATTCTTGAGCATATTGGCATATTTTACTTTTCTACACACTGTAAAATGAATATTGAAAACATCACACAACAAAAATGTCACTAAACTCAAAGTTGCCTTACTATTTGTGGCCTGTCTTAAATTACTTATTGTTTCAGTATGAATGAATACAATGAATACAAAATGTGTGGGATGTGAAATATTGTGTGTGTTTGTGTATAATGAAAATTCTATGTTTTATTCTGTCTCTGGACATGAACCAAGTATCATTTTTCTTCTGTGAAGCGATTTTTTCAAAGTCTTAAAGCCTTATAAATATATACAGGTGCATCTCAATAAATTAGAATGTCATGGAAAAGTTCATTTATTTCAGACATTCTAATTTATTGAGATGCACCTGTAAATAATGCTTGCTGGGTGATAAATTTCAGTTAGAGGTTCCTGCATCATTTCAGACAATCATATATCCATAATTTCAAAACTACTTTATTGAGTAGTTTATTATTAATAACTACTTTATTTCTAATTATCAGTTGTCCTTGTTTTATGTTAAAACACGTTTTCCCCTAGGAGCATCCATCAGGTATACTGATATCAATCAAATGTGATATTTCAATTGTAGAAACTTGTTGCAGAAAATTTTACAAGTCAAAGTAAGCCTCTAGCAGTTTGATTTGGTCTGAATGGACCGTTTTTATCATTATTCTATAATTTGAGTATCACGCTGGCCATCACAATATTTTCCATATGCTGTTTCGAGCTGCATGTCAGTGCAATGCCATAACGTGAGATCATGAAGTGTTTTATTCAGATATGTTAACTGTGTCTTTTGCAGGTCCTCAAGGACCGATGGGACCCAGTGGACCACCAGGCCCTATGGGACAAACTGTAAGTTATAGGCTATTTCTTATGTGAGTGTGTGAATTTGTGTGTGTACTAAACACATCATCCTTTTCTCATGTAATCAGGGAAAGCCGGGACCTCCTGGTTTGCAAGGCCCTGTGGGACCAAAGGGCGAACGAGGCGAAAGAGTGAGTGCACAAGCATAAACCTACCCAGAGTGCAACGCTGCCTGAATATATTGTGCAATTCTCACCCTTAATTTACCTCCACAGGGACCTCTTGGATATCCAGGAGAGAGAGGGTTCAAAGGAGAGCCGGTAAGACACACACCTTCTACCTGATCAAAAAAGAATAAGGACAGCACTACAAAAGTAGACCATATGACTTTGTCACAAGTCTTCTGAAGCCGTACATTAAGTTTGTGTGAGAAATCGATCATTATTGACACCTTTTCTTCCTAGGGAGTGCCTGGACCTAAAGGAGAGCCGGGGGAGAAAGGTCTTCCGGTAAGACAAACCCATCAGGAGTCCTGTTAGTCGCATACTCACTCCCTGCTCCTGCTAAACCTTTACAGGAGGGAGTGTGGGAGAGGAATGATCAGTCCCTGAGCCTCACGAGTGCAGGGAAAATGTCATTCACTTAAAATCTGTTTAAATGCATTGATTTTAATGCAGAAATAATCTCTTTCCTTATACCTGCTTATCGTTGTTCTAGAGCGATTTAAACGTAAGGGATTCTGACATTTGCCATGATGTTTTTGTCGTTCTTGGTTTTAGGTTTTCATTGCTCATCCTGCCATTCATCTGTGTTTTAACATCAACGATCATGCTAAATCCATCAGTGGAATTTTCATCTTGAGAAATGGGTGCAGACTAGTGATGCGCGGATGGCGGTTATATCCGCGGGCGCTGCGGATAATCCGCGGATCGGGTGGGTCGTGTAATAAAAAAATGCATTCTGATTATTTGCGGGTGGGTCGCGGGTGGATAAAATAAATCATTAATGATGCAAGTATTAACTACATTTTCTAAATTATGAACGTGTTTTAAATAGGCTACAGAAATTGAATAAACTGTAAATTAACATTAAAAGTTATTCAACAAAACATTATTTAGTCAAGAGCAGTAAGTTTTGTTGTTTGATTAACGTTAATAAAAGACGGCACAGCTAGGCTGCTGTCACAAGACCTATTTCACGATCTGATTAAACATAATTCTATCATACAGAGAATTGTGAAATAGATTTAACACATTAAACACTTTTTGAGTTTATTTATTTTTACAAAACTTTCTAGGCCTGGAAATTGCTGTTCAATGACTTTTCCAGGTTTTTTATGACCGTACGAACCCTAATGTGATGATCGGGTGCGGGTCGGGTGCGGTTTTCTAAATCAGACAAAAATACAGGTGCGGGCGGTTGGCGGGTGGATAATTTATTTGAAGCTGCGGATTCGGGTGACGTTTTAGCTCATCCGCGCATCACTAGAGACTGATTTTCTCATTTTAAATTTGTGAAAAATCTAAGCAAAATTAAAGAGCGAATGAAAACTCCACTGAAAGGATTTGCTCCACAAATGCTGTTCATTGCTTACTTACAGTACTCACTGTTAGCACATTATATGTCTTGGTCTTGTGTGCACTGGTATTGTTTCCATATGTTTTTGAACAAGAGGTTGCCCCTTATAGCTGATCTGAGACCAGTTTTTGGCTTCTCGCTGTCTAAAGGGGGGTTAGGGGTTTCTGAACTAGTTTCAGGTTAGCATACAAGGGTATATTCTATTCAGAATGTGCAGTGATGTTGTTAATGTTGTTGATTTTGATTGGTTGGGGCTGTCTCGGAGTGTTTCCCGTCGTCTAAATCTGATTCCTTTTCGTTACTGTCTCCATGGCTGCCTTTCACAGCCACCAATCTCTTAGCTACCAACTCTGGCATATACCCAACACACAGAAAAGTTAAATCTTTGCTTTGTCGTGCTGTTACGACAAAGAAGAAACATTGTACTGTTGATATAACCTTTGTGTACACCATTGTAAATTGATTAATATGGGCTGTCCAGCAACCAAACCTCTGGGTCAAAACCACAGGAGGGGGAGAAATAAGAACAAACATCTTTACAAGACTGTAAGGTCTGTGTGTTGTGTATATGCTCCATTTTAGCATTTGCAGGGATTTGGTGTGTGGATGGATACAGCTATCCCTCAGTGTCCCACAGTGCATTGCTGCATGATCCCATCTCATTGCGCTGCTTGTAATCTTCCTTTTTGCCTCCTTAACTTACATCTAACCATTCGATTTGAGTTTGTAGCATTGAGCGATTACTAGTCAAACAAATGTTCTGTTTTAATTGCATTACGTTTTCATACTCAATCTATTGTGAAAGGCTTGAAAAGCCTCTTAGTTCACAGAAAACTGATGTATGGTTTTCCGCAAGGCCTGCCGAACCCAGAAGATTTGTGTTATAAATCATAAGACAGATAATTTCATTATATCCTTTAGGTGTAGCTTCTTTGCTGTATGTAGAATCCTTAGAGATGTATACATAACATGTATAAAGACCATACAATTGTTTGAAGATTAATCTCTTCACATTTATCAACATGACGCTCATATACCTTGGAGAAAGATTCTGGACCATAGCCATTTTTTTTTTTTTAAGTAATGATATTATATTGTTTGTTGTTTTATTTGGCTAGATGAACTACCTCCTGCTCTCACAGGCACTAACTTTTAGATAAGCCTTACATTCATAACTCTTTCCTGAATTCATCAGTAATGCTGTTTTTCTAACGTGTGCTTGAGCTTGGGACTGTTGTGTAGAATGTCCGTTTTGTGACCAGTTTTTTACACTGTTCACGAAATGCCCACCAAAGCCACATAACTAAGCATTTCAGCAGATTTTTTGTAAAATAGCACAAAGGTTTTCCGTTAGATCTGTTTTTGATGTCCAAGTATACTGATTCTTTGTAGGGCTGGGTAAAAATATTGATTTTCCTATTAATAATTCATATTCCTAATAACATCATTCTAAAAACAAAACACTGGTTACGTTAACACTGAAATTTGACAAACAAATGACTTTTATGTGCTGATTATTTTTAGTGAATCCAAAATGTACTGCGTATCATAGAATCTTATGAGCCAGTTCTTTTTAATGAATCGCAAACATACAACACGATCAGTATAATCTGATTTACGAACAAATGAGTCGGTTCTTTATAATGAATCTAAAATGTGCAGCGTGATCAGTGTTTCCCTATTCCTAATACGAACAAGCTATTTCGACATGCTACCGGTTTGAATCAGTCTGGAAAACTGACCTGTATAATTTACAGTATCAAGAGAGAGACTTTCTTGAATATGTAAATGAAATGGAGGTTATGAGTGAACTGAATCGGGAAATCTTTATTGATACCCAACCATAATTCCTTGAACTTTACATGGTCAGAATTCATTAGGTATTTTATATGTATCATATGTAAATGATTTACTGGCTCTGATTGGACACCAGTGGTGGACCAAGTACACAAATCAAGTACTTGAGTAAAAGTACAGATACGTATAATAAAATATTACTCCAGTAAAAGTAAAAGTACTCCTTTTTCAATTTTACTCGAGTGAAAGTACAAAAGTACTTGATTTTTTATGTACTTAAGTAAAAAAGTACTGATAGATAGATTTATTTAGCAATTTTATATAGGCTACTTAATTTAATTTTATATTAGCACATACATTTTATAATCCTACTGCTCAAAATACCTGGGATTTTCCCAAAACAACCACTATATGGAGTCAAGATATAGTTTTGTTGTTTCATATGGACTACGTTGACGAGAGTGATGTAGTAATGTTCACTGTAGAGCTTACACTGCGATGTACCTGAGAGAAAACAGATCTGATCATCTCCGTTACTGTCCACCACTGTTGGACACCAGTATTTGATAGACATGTTTCCAATTTAAACTTATTATGGTGGCTTTGGTGTAAGAGCATCTTTTACCTTGAGATGAGCAGACTAAAGACTAAAGAAGTGTGTCTACATCAACTGAGTACAACAATTGTCCAGATGACTCTTAACAGCTCTTTAGTTTGAACAAAGCTGCTCACCTCTTGTTCTTTCAGTAACATAGTCTGAGTATACTGGGAATGTTAAATGCATGTTTAAATCTAAACATTGTTGGTCTTGGTTTGCTCTAAGGGGCCTTTGGCCTGGCCCCCGGAAAAAAATGCATGCTCTTTTGTAAAAACTTACAGCATGGCCACAGAAGAAAATAATTAAAAAAGACAGGCAGAGCTAAATCTGATGTGTAGTTAACTGGAGTTTTGTAGTGAATGGAGCTGAGAACTTAACCTGCTAACTATGGTAATGGATTGAGATTAATGTAATTGATTAACAGAATGACTATGCATCTTGGCGAGCGCTTTTGTTTGGCTTGTGCCCAATACCTTGACGGCTGTATCTATCTCCACAGGGGGATGGGATACACCAAATCCGCGAAGCCCTGAAGATCTTAGCCGAGAGGGTTTTAATCCTCGAGACTATGATCGGTATCCATGGTGAGTAGGAGGCCAGAAGTAGATTTAGGTCCATTTTAAAGGACTTAGAATCAGGGGTCAGAGATTTCAGTGCATCTTTTACCCAACAACATCTTTGGAAAGCAAGTGTGGCGGAGGACAGGGGCCAAGTACTCAACCTGCCATCCACAAGGCCAACCCCCCACCATGCTTGTCAAAAACTCTTGATCTTTGATAGGACTTTAATTTGAAGAAGTTCCAAGACTTGCAAGCTGACTTAGAGCTGCTGGCTCGCAGGGTGCAGCTGCTGGAGGCGATCATCTGGCCAGGTAATGCCCGCCTCCGCTCGTCTAGCAAGTCAATCTACTGCCATCTCCTGGCCAGTTAGAAGATCAGCACACAGGAAGGATTATATGAATTCAAAAAAAAAAAAAAAAAGACTCCATCCAGGGCCAGAACTCCGGCAGTGTTTCCCAGTTACTAGACTCTCATTAAGTTGATTTTAATTATACGCAGCCACTAGGTATTTAGTAGATGCTTTACCATCCATAGTGACTTACAGTATGCTATATTTACTATGGAGATAAAGCTGCTGCAACAACCCGGTTTCAGTGCCTCTCTCAAGCATGCAGTGTGATGATGGGAACCGCAGTAAATCACCCCAATAGTTCATGAATCAGCCCTTCTGAAGTTTGAACCAGCATCCCTTGAATTACTAGTAAAGATTTTACGCACTTCTTCCTCTGATTGAAGACCCATCATTACCCACCAAAACAAAGCAATACCACAGGGCTAGACTCAAAAATGACTAGGTTGAAATTATCTACTAAAAGGCAGCACTTATAAAAGCCAAATGATTTCTTATTTGTCAAATGAGGGAATTGCTTGATAAAGAAGCAATTGCTCAGAAGTTATATAAACCAGGGTTTTCTAGTGATCACGATCAAATTTGTGCCATATATTCATGCATTTTGTACGAATATTTATTCATGTTTGGGGGAAAAAAAATATTTTTTTATCTTACAGTCTTACAGTCCCATACAAAGTTTCCCTTATAGTTGATCCAACCTTCATGAACTGTACTGTACTAAAGAAAAAAAGAAAAATGTTTGTTATTTTTATCAACAAAGTTTCCCATACAGTTGATTGAAACATTTAAATGGACCTAATATTAAAAAAACAAACAAACATTAAAATAGTTTGTAGAGTATCATTTATTAATTTATAATAACAATATTAAGTATTTAGTTTTTATCAAAGTTTTCTTTAGAGTTGATTCAGCCTCACAGATGGACTTTGCTGTGCTAAACAATAATCAGTAATATTTTTAAAAATATATATATATAAGAATGATTTTTAGAATATAATTTATAAATATTTACAGCAGAACTCTGTTTTGAGACTTCTATAATTACAATTATCTCTAATTATTTCCATATAGACAACCGGTCATTAAATAGACTGATTAAAGTCTCTGACATATTCCCAAAAACAACAACAAAACAAAACGAACAAATCTAATTCAAACCACCAAAAAAATAATTTCATTAGAGTCATTTGTTCATGTTTCGGGCATCAATGCTCACAACAATGTAACTCTTTATGCAACTTTTCATGCATATCTTTTCATTACCATCACTAATAGTTCCTAAATTTTAAATTATTGTCACAATTTATTTTTGCAACAATTTAGTCAGCCTGGAGCCCTGTTACTCCCTTCTTCATCTCAATATGCTAGAACATGATCTCCATAATATCTCTATATGCCCCTTTAGAATTAACTGAATCAATGGACTATTATTCATCAACTGTCTTGATACCAGCCACTTACAAAGTTTAGCACTTAGCAGCCTTCACTCTCTCTTCCTTCAACAGAACCAGATCTAGGATCAGGAGATGGCCTCTTTGGCACACCGTCTCCAGATGCCTACCGGATTAAGAGGGCAAGAATGTCATCTTTCCGACTCAATTCTCCCTTAATCACTGCTGAGACCAAGGTTCGAGGGAAGTAGTCTGCATATTCCAAAGAGCGAAGCCATCGTTTCCATCTCAATTTCATCATCCATAAATCAGCTTAACTGGCAACAACTACACAAGTCTCCTGAGACACACACATTCTACAGATCCAACCGCTTTGGAATATTACGGATAATCAGGAAGGGGGAGACACCTCAGGGAAGAACAAATGGTGCTGTTTAAATTAACCACCTCTAATGGGACTCACGGGTTCCTAGCACCTCTCCTCTGGCAAATCATTGTGGTTTGCCTTCATGTTGTGTCACACTTATGGCATAAGCAACAGAATTAGTCTCAGAAGAAATTTGTCAACCTATTGTAAGATGCTCGTTTTACATGAAAAGGAAACATGTTTTAAAATACGATATACAGAAACAGTATTGGTGCTCGTACAACTATTTAACAAAATTTGGGGTAAGAAGGATACAAAATGTGATGAAGATGAAGAACGTTTTTAGTAGAGCATCAAACCATATTATTAGTCTTTCCAGCTGCTGTTAGGAGCTCATAGTAAATTCAGCAAATGTACTGTATGACAAAAATGCACATAATGATTCTGCTATTCAGCCAAACGCCACACTTTCCCCATTGATAAAAAACTGATTTCATATTCCGTTCCTTGGATTAAATGCACTATAGAGAATCACTTTGTTTTTTTAAGAGAAAGGACAACTTTAGGACATAAACATGTATAGACAATTCAATTATAATAGAATTAGTGGAATTAGTGAAAACAAATTGTTTCAATGTTTTTAAAATCATTTGTTAAAACATGCCCTTGAGCATGATTTTAAGTGGTTCTGACTTCAATTTTAGGATTCTCCTCTAGTTCAGGATAACAATGATTAAGTACCCTTAAAATAAATAAAATAAAAAATGTGCAATTGTGTGAGGAGATTGAACTATAACACAGACAAAATCCGACTGGAGCACAAGGGGGAAGTGGGAAAACTACTCGTATAACTTGAATTCTGTTTTGTATTTCATGCATGTCTTTCCATCACATTTACATGCACATGCATAGGACTGGTTTCCTTCCTCAATACCTTTCCATGTCTTTGTATTCCCATATAAATATTGTTGTATTAATTATTTATAGATTAGCAATTGATGTTTTCCTTATTCTGTATACTAATCCATGTAACGTCACCTGTATTTTTCCATTTCCAGCCTCTTTGTGTGGATTTGTCTTGCCAGTGTGCAGAGTCTTATCAATTGGTGTTAAAACGAAATAAACTTTGTTGTGTGTTTCTATTTTTAAGACGATCCATGTTTTTATCAATACACAATCCTACCTGAACGTTTAATTTGTAATATTTTAATGAAGGATATTCTGTAGCCAAGAAACCTTGACTAAAATACTGACATATGCGCATGACTCTCCTGGACTGACAGTCTGCTCATGTGGGTTTAATGACAGCATATCTGTGGAGAGGTTTCTTGGAATGTCCATGTCTCATCCACTGGGACAGTTTGGTTGCTGTATAGTGTTTTTCCATTCTTTAAACTTTCATCATAAAAGCTGCCAACACCATAATATAAATATATTATTTTCCACACCACCCATAATCCACTGGATTTTTTGTTGCACACCCAAAAGTCATGAAGTAGTAAATACACAGTAACAGTTCACTATGCGGATTGATGCCTTGCTTAAAGTAATAGTTCAGCCCTACAAGATGTAGATGAGTCTGTTTCTTCTTCGGAACAGATTTAGAGAAATTTAGCGATACATCACTTGCTCAACAGTGGAGTGAATGGGTGTCGTCAGAATGAGAGCTAATAAAACATCACTATAATCCACAGGACTCAAGTCCATCAATTAACATCTTGTGAAGCGAAAAGCAAATCAATCAAGACTTTTTAATTTCAAATGAATCCTCTACTCATAATGTTTCTTTCTCCAGTGAAAAAGTTGTTTTGTCTGAATCAGGAGAGAAATAAGCACTGATCAGACAGCGTTTACAAGTGAAAACAGATGTCACTTCACAAGATGTTAATTGTTGGATTGGAGTCACGTGGATGTCATGTGATGTTTTTATCAGCTGTTTGGATTCTCATTCTGATGGCACCCATTCATTGCAGAGGATCCATTGGTGAGCAAAGGGATGTAATACTAAATTTCTCCAAATCTGTTCCGATGCAGAAACAAACATCTAAATTTTGGATGGCCTGAGAGTGAGTGAATTTTCTGCAAATGTTCATTTTTGGTTGAACTATTCCTTAAGTAATGGAATGAGTAAGGACAATGCTATCAGCTTCAAATTGAAGCGGTATCCCTGAGCTATGACGCTGATGATGACTTCTTTCCTTTTGAGATGACCACGGCCTCCTCCCCAATATGGTCATCAATAAGCAGAGAGATTGCTCCATCCAGCTGCCCTGTAGCGGCCAGAGCCACAACAGCTTTCTCTGTGGGGAAGCCCATCTTCTCTAGCTGCTGCAACCTGAAAGTGAGTTTAGACGCACAGCATGAACTTAAGCATTCAAGAGATCATTATAGTTACCCATAGTTGAAGAAACACTCATTTACAGTATACACTAACCTTATAGAGGATACTGAGGACTTGGGTACTTCCACTTTGTCCGCTACACCCTCGGGTGCATCGTGGAATGATGCTAATATCCCTGCTCTCAGCATCTCCTCCTCTAACAACTGTGAATCGGTTGCCATTAAAGGCTCCTGGTGCCACTCAGATACAGAATGCTGCCATGCTGAATGATCTTCCAGTTGGGATCTACTGGTTGATGGCTCAGTCAATGGCACTGGCCTATTACAGAACAATAATAAAGCTCATTCATTCTAGTTACATGATTTGATATAAGAAAACAAATGGGAAATATTAGCATAAAGTTCACAATAACCATATTGAGGTGCTGTGGTAAACTGGCAGGTGTGGATGAGAGGTAACAGGGATGTAGGCCCATTTTGGCAAGCAGGCACAAGCACCCAGTTTCTCTGTCTGCTCCAGTATTTCAATTAACTCATTATTGTCTGTATAATATATTAAGGGCATTACTTTATACAGAGTTTATAAAGAGATCAATTTACACCGCAAAATTATATTAGTGTAAAGTAGTGGTTCTCACCCAGGGGGAGCTCAGTAAACATATGAGGGGGTTGCAGGATGACTTCAAATTACAATTTTAAATTATTTTAAAAACTTAAAATTAATTATTAAAGTATTATTTAAAATAATAATAATAAATATTATGAATATATTACAATATGATACAATATATATATATATATAATTAATTTACTCCACCTTATGTTCTTCCAAACCTGTATGACTTTCTTTTGTGGAATGTTGGCAACTAAATATTTTCTGTTCCCACCAACTTCCATTGTATAGACAAAAAAAATACAGTGAAAGGTCAATGGAAACCAAAACTGTTTGGTTATTATTACCATTCTTCAAAATATTTAGCAAACAGGTTTGGAATCACATGAGGGTGAGTATGTGATGACACACGAAAATAGCCTATATCGGGGGCCTCTGAATATTGTGTTGGACATTGGGGAATCAAAAAAAGTTGAGAAAGGATACAGCTGAGTCCCAGGCAAATGGCATAAAAGTGCAGCAGGCCAGGAGCACTGGGAAGCAGGAAGAGGTCGAGGATCAAGAGGAGCCAAGGCAAGAACCAGACAGGAACAAAGCGCAGGACTCTCCTCTGCTTCACCTGCCGACACTGAGCTGTGAGCAGGGCAAGGTGGGTGGCTGAGTATCCACTGACCCTGCTGGCTTCATCCTCCGTTACAAAGAGAAAGAGGGCATAAATAGGAGGAAGGAGCACAGTGGAGATAAAAGAGAGGGCTAGAAAGACAAAAGTGCTCCATCTTCTCTCCTGACAGGGCCCGATCCACAGCAGCAGTGTAAGGTTGTGGAGAAATGAGGTTAACTCCTCATTACTGAAGGCGTAGAAGATGAAATCTGCAATACACAAGGAACATCAGGAACTGAATGTTTAGAATCTAGAATCATAGTCCTATACATTCGTGAACTGCTTACCATAAAATACAGGAAAATCCCCGCCTGGTCCTAAACTTAGACTGGCGTGAATACCACAGAGCCAAGTCGACAAAATTAATAGGAGTATTAAAAATGTTCCACTACAATAACCTGGACAGTTTGATCCAAACCATATCCATGTCGAAAAGAGACGGTCAAGCATTGTCAGAAAACTGAAAAACGCATCACCTCTTGGGTTGCTATCATTACAAGTATATATCTAGATATATGCTTAGGGTAGGAGTATCTTTATGTATGTATTCATGTTTCCAGTTTCACTTCATTGCCAGTTTACGACGCTAGCATATCGAGGTCTGTTTAACAGACACTTCAACAAACGATGAGCGTACTTACTACAAGGTGCACAAATATCCTATTTATTTTAATTTATTTATACAAGTAAGCTAAGACCAAGGTACACCAATAATCAATGTCATTTGCCAATCCTTTTATTTTGACAGCGAATAACTTCCTCTTACGGGCAAGCGCATTGGGGGGTTAAACTATATAAAACTGTTTTATACCGAATAACAATTGATCGACACAATTGTATAGATAACCAGGCAAATAACATATTAACAATTACAAGCAGACATTTACATCCGCCGCCCTCTACACTTGTTGTGTTGGTACGTTCCATATTGATTTCACGCATGCGCACTCGTCGCGCTAGCACAGTCGTCCACACTGCGTACGTTCTCCCACGGAAATATGGCGTCAGTCTCGAGTGAGTTTTTTTTCTTCCTTCGTTTGTTTTGTTTAAATTTTTAGAATTTCTGTACTTTGCAGTTGCTAGAAATTGCCACAATTGAGGTAAACTTTAAATAATGTTAAGAATTTGGAACAGAGGAACAGTCCTCTAGCACGCGGCCTCAGGTTTGTGTTTTTAGGTCAGAGTGGTCGGTTGAAGCTAACGGATCGTTAACTCGACCCCACCGGTTTTGAAACTTCGTTTATAGTATGTTAAGAGCAAAATTCACAACACCAGGAAATAATTTACTCCAATACTTTTTTGTTCTTTAAGTGCCTAAAACCAGAGCTCGTTGTTTCGTACTTACGTAAAGCGTCGGTAGCTAAGTTAGCAGGCGTGGTTTAAAAACAGCGGGATAGAGAGCGCAGCCACCGCGACGAACACGATGTTTAGTGTTGGTTTCGCACTCTTGCTTTGTTTAGCGTTGTAAAATAAACTTGCACCTGAGATTTGATTTCTTGCAAGTCTTGCTTTCGATGGTATTTCGTCGTCAGTTTTAGAGTTAAAGTAACGCGGCATCGTAAACGTTAAAATGCATGGTTTTCTTAAATTTATCACGTTTCCCTAACTAAAATGTTAGTGTGGTGTTAAAATATCACGGACCCCTGTTTCTTGTGCAGCCCTCTACGAACACCTTGGCAATTGAATCGCCATTGGCTAGTACATTTTTTAGTTTACTCGCCAGACTGATATATATATATGTGTGTGTATATATATATATATATATGTATATGTGTTTGTTTGTAAAATGGCACAGTTTTATAAATGTCTGAAAGTACACTCTTAACATCAGTCAGTCAAGCATTATAATATGATAATCAATATTATTTAATGATAGAACTTTAGTAATTAGAATTAAAACTTGATAACCGTGTATGAATGCATATTAGTCATTTTAACTGAACTTCGGACTGGTGGTGGTGCTTTTTTGGTAATTCTGTGTCTGTAAAAAAAAAAAGAATTGTGAAAAACTAACAAAAATACTGATAAGATAATAATGATACGAATTAGGGATGCACCGATACCACTTTTTCCAGTACTCGCCCGATACCGATACTTTTATTTTTGGTGCTTGCCGATACCGAGTACCGATACCAATATTTTCATTGCATTTGTAAATTTTTTAAATATTGGGTACAGAAACCAAAAGTTAAGTAACTTGTGCATTGTTTTACTTACTTGTTTTTGACGTATCCGACCGAACTACAAACTTTCCAGTGATGTCTGTGAGAAAGGTATATTCACTCGACAAGCTCCCGCATCTGCGCCGCCGCACGCTCAATCCACTCAGCGTGCTTTGTTTATCAGCTCACGCACATCAGCTATACAGGCGTTAATACTGAAAGTTTAACATTATATGCATTGCATACATATACTTCGTAGACATCCTTAATCTCTTATAACTCCTTTCTGCTGTCTGTTGTTCTGTTGTCTGTGTTTCTTTGTCTGAATATGGCACTGATCACATGCTGTGAGGTATCGGCGTTTGGTGTCGGGGCATTTTAATGAGTACGAGTACAAGAGCTCAGTATCGGGCCTGATACCAGTATCGGTATCGGTGCATCCCTAATACGAATTCTACTAAGAACAACGATATAAAACGCACCAAGGATTAATGAGCTACTGGATTCATGAATATTAATCAGGTTGTGTGCGTTCGCTCAAACTGATTTGCTGAAATCAAAACGGGGACGATAATAGGTGAGCGCCATCCAGTGAGATTGCCGTTTGCGCATTAGTTCCGCCCACTACCGGGGAAAGCGGTAGTTCTTAAAAGCTGAAGAATTCCAAAGGAACTCTGTTTTTTGACAGCAAAATACAACAAAGAATATCGTTTACATGTAGCGCGCATAGGTAGCGCGTCAATTCTCTCTCTCCCTCTCTCGCTGCGTGTGTGTGAAACAAAGCGACGGCGAGGCGTGCGCCTTCACACTAGAGTTTACGGGACGTTAAATACAGGTGCGTTGCACATCCATTCAGATGAACTGAAAAACAGCACAGATCGCTTGATGGAGAGTGAAACTCTGATGCACTCAAGAGTGTTCGGCGAGTGAAAATATATGAGCTAAACTTATACTTAGCCTCCAACTTACACACTGGCGAGTAAAATCTGACAATTTATTAGCAATTGGCTAATATTAGACATTTAGTCGCCCAGAGTGAAGATTTAGTCGCATATGCGAGTGATTTACTGGCAATGTAGAGGGTTGCTTGTGAATGCTTAAACACTTTAAACAACTAAGCCTGTCCTGTTGATTTAAGCTTCGTTCCAACTGAATTGCTGGGATTCAGCAGGGGCTGCACTCAGTGTCTGTGTTGAGGCGTTTGCTCAAGTCATGCATGTCTCCCATCGTTTTTGGACTAACGTTATAATAAAACTCTAGATGTGCAGTCAGTGTGCATCTTTTTTTCCCCCCTGATGTTGTACAGCTGTAACAGTGTTTGCAGGACTTCTAACCTTATGTAATAATTTACTTCCCTGTAGATTATAGCAGCTACAACCAGGCTGGTGCACAGCAGTCGTAAGTCCACCTCCACAAAATTCTGTATTTCTCAACACAGTGCTTACTTGTCATTATTAAAATAATAATAATAAATAAAAAAAATACATAAAATGCACATTTTACACAGGTATGGCTCATACACCACCCCTCCTTCTCAGGGCTATGGACAGACTGCACAGGTAAGCCTAACACTTACTTCAACTAGTGGAGCCTTGGGACTTGCAATGTCAAACTCCCACACACATGCTGTGTACTTGTTTGATAACGTTTAAGCAATCCTGGTTGTATCTAATGTTTTGTGTAAAAGAATACAGTGGCATGTAATTCGGCAATTTCTTTTGTGACAGGGCTATTCTCAGCAAGATTATGCCTCATATGCTCAACCCGCTGCTGCACCTGAGTCCACCTACAGTCAGGCAGCGCCCTCTGCTGGAGCGTATGCACAACAGCAGTATGGATCCTCATATGCACAAGCAGCAACAACTGCAGCAGTAGCAGCGCCAGGTCTGCAGGCAAAGCTTATTCACTGTTACGCCAGTATATTTTCCTGTTAGTCGTAGTGACTGGAGCATGACTGCACACCTTTGAAATGCCCCAGACTTAAAGCAGTAGTTTCCCCAAAAATGAAAATCTGCTGAAAGTTTACTCACCCTCAAGCCATTCAAGATGTAGGTATGTTTTTCTTAATCGGAACAGATTGAGATATTTAACTTTACACCACTTGCTCAACAATTAATCCTCTGCAGTGAGTGGGTGCCATCAGAATGAGAGTTTAAACAGCTGATAGACAGTCCAAACAAGTAATCCATTTGACTCGAGTCCATCAATTTATGTTTTGTGAAGCAAAAAGGTGCATGTTTATAAGAAACAAATCCATTGTCAAGGTGTTTGTCGCTTCTGACCAAAATGTGAGTAATAACGCTTCCTCCAGTGAAAGTTCACGCCCTGTTGTCCTCTCGCATCAAAAACCACCAACATATCGGTTTACAACTGTTTTGGATCATTTTCGCTGTAAATGGTGCTTCATCTGTGTATTTCTCTCCTGATTCAGACAGGATGATTTTTTTTTTTCCACTGGAGGGTGCCGTATTATAAATAGATGACCTGTACTTCAGCTGGAAGCAATGGTTTGAAGTAGGGCTGTGCGATTTTATCGATTAATTCAAATTTAATCGCGATTTTGAATATAAATATTACTAAACATTAGAATTTGACACTTTGACAATATGCCAGTGTTAACAGTAAAGAGAAAATAATGATCCAACAGCATGTCTGCGCATGTGATTAACCACTCACGTGTGAAGCGTTCTGTGAAGGACCATAAGTAAAATATATCACTAGGTGCCATTCACACAGAATGCACTTTTGTGTTGGCAAAGATGCGACGCGGGCAGTGGAATAGGAAAAAATGCAGGAAGATGGGAGCGGCGTGTTTTTAGAATGCTGTTTCATGTATGAGGCGCTGCAATAGACGCGTGCTCAACAGTCAGACACGTCCATGTTTATATAGAAAAACCAGTGGAAAAGCAGCTATCGAATAAAAACCTGTAAAGAACAACTAGTTCATGTTTGCATTATGGTGACAGGCTGAAAGCTGCTGTTCATTGTTTTTACAGATAATTTATAGCCTAGTTAATAAGTCAACTAGTATTATACCTTCAGTCGTTTTGAATTTGAATTACTTTGACTTTTGAGGTTTTTTTTTTTGGTTTTTTTTTTAAGTATTTTCCTTGTATTATTTCTGAGCATATATGTATAAGACAAGTTTGAAGAAGATGTAGTTTTAGTTCATGCATCTTTTTTGCAAAGATATTTAACGTTAACAAGTGATTTGTTTAACATTTACAGTGGGGGAAAGTATTTATTTGATCCCCTGCTGATTTTGTAAGTTTGCCCACTTACAAAAAGCCAGTCTCCAGTCATAAAATCCTATAGAAAATCTGTGGAGGGAGCTGAAACTTCGAGTTGCCAAACAAAAGCCAAGAAACCTTAAGGATTTAGACAGGATCTAAAGAGGAGTGGATCAAAATCCCTCCTGAGATGTGTGCAAACCTGGTGACCAACTACAAAAAACGTCTTACCTGTGTGATTGCCAACAAGGGTTTCTGCACCAAGTACGAAGTCATGTTTTGCTTGGGGATCAAATACTTATTTCAATCACTGAAATGCAAATCAATCTCTAACCTTTCTATAATGCGTTATTTCTGGATTTTTTTGGTTGGTATTCTGTCTCTATACATTAAGTTCAAGTTCAGTTATTTATAAAGCACATTTAAAAACAGCCACAAGACCAAAGTGCTGTACATTAAAATCAAACCATAAACCCATAAAACAGAAAGAATAAAACATATGAATTTAAAACCAAAGGAATGACAGATAAACAAGACCATAATACAATGTAATAAGAATGGGATATTAATAGGCCAGATCAAACAAGTGTTTTTTTTTTAAAGAGACTTATAAATGGATAGGGAAGGTGCCACTCTAATCTCAAGCGGCAGATTGTTCCATAACTGAGGCCCAACCACAGAAAAAATAAACCATAAACGTTAAAATAAACGTACCATAAAAATTACAGACCCTTCATTTCTTTGTAAGTGGGCAAACTTACAAAATCAGCAGGGGATCAAATAAATATTTTCCCCACTGTACATGTTGACAATTAATGTGTGGTGAACTTTAAAATAGAAATTTCTTTAACATTTTCAAGTTGACTAGTTAAAAATCGAGAATCAGTCAAGCGTTCTGAAAAAATCTAGATTTTATTTTTTTGCCATATCGCCCAGCCCTAGTTTGAAGTTCAGTGTATCTTGATGGATTTTACAAACATGCAGCTTTTCACTTCACAAGAACATTATTTGATGGGCTGAATTTGTTTGGATTATGATTTTTATCAGCTGTTTGAACGCTCGTTCTGATGGCACCTTTTCAGTGCAGAGGATCCATTGGTTGATGTAATTGTGAAATTTCTCAATCTGCTTTAATGGAGAAACAAACTCCTCTACATCTTGGATGGGATGAGTAAATATTCAGCAAATTCTTTTTTTTTTTTTTTTTTTTGGTGCACTATTCCTTTAATGCACAATATTCTACACTTCATTAAGTGTGATTTCTGTTTGATTCTCAGAGAAATGCAGAGACCCACAAGCTTTACGAGGACATTTGCAAGCAATGCAAAGTGTCTTGGTGTATTGCAGTTAAAAGGATCTGAAAAAGTAGATTTATTGCAAGAACTTTGAATTTGAAAATGTGTTGACACTTGTGACTTTAATACTTCCCACGCCTTTTAGTTGTTAGGCTCGGAAATTCCTGCTTTCTAAAGTGCACCATTTTATTTCTTGTCATGCTGTTATTCAAGTGCACATAGAAAATGATTCTCATAACTGATGTTAAATCATTATTCTCCCTCAGCTGCGTATGGAACAGCACAGCCAGGAGCTTATAATCAGCCTGCGCAGAGTTACGGGGCCAGCAGCTACAGCACCTCCACTGCGGCCCCTGCCGCCCAGGCCTCCTATGGCTCCCAGCCCGGATACTCCACCCAGCCGGCCTATTCTGGTTACAGCCAGCAGCCTGCTGCCTCCGCTCCTCAGAGGTAACTGGACCGTCTCCTAGAGCATCACATCAACAGGATACTATTATGGAGCCTCCCACAGTATTTCCATATGCTGTTCTTACTTCATACTTCCGGAGCATGAAGGCCACTTTAAATGCATAGTTCCCATGCAAATCCCCTTTGTTTCTTTCTGTAGTGAATGTGTAAGGGCATAAACAACCTCTTTGATAATATGCTGATATATTTCTAATATGCTGATTTGATGCTAAAGAAACATTTCTTAATATTATCAATGTTGAAAACGGTTGTGCTGCTCCATATCTTTCTGGGAACAATTTTGAATGAATATGAAGTTCGAAAGGACAGCATTTATTTAAATATTTGTTTACATTTTTTGTAACCATAAGTCTTTACTGTCTGTTTTGATCAATTTCATGTGTCCTTTTAAACAGTACGGTGTGTGTGCACATCTTTCAAATGCTTTTAATTTTTTTGGTATTCCTTTATTTTGCAGCTATAGTGCAAGTGGCCAGCCGGCCTACAACCAAGGTGCCTATTCCCAGCCTGGAGCTTATTCTCAGCCTCAGGGTGGATACCAGGCTCAGCAGCCAGGCTATGGGCAACAGCAGCAGAGCAGCTATGGGCAGGGACAGCCAACTCAGCAGCACCAGCAAGGCCCAACTGCTGCCTACCCCCCTCAGGGGAACAGTTCTTATGGTCAACCTCCGTACGGGCAGCAGAGTGCATCACAAAATCAATATAACCAGCAAAGTCCTTATAGTAAGGGTGCTTTCACATTTTTTTTACCATTTGTACTATGTTTTTGTTAATTTTCTAGTAAGTTTCTTATCAAATTAAGGCTATATGCTTAGTGTGTGATCTCTCCTGTAGACAGTTACAGTCAGAGTGGTGTGAGCGGAGGCTACCCAGGGTCACAGCAGCGGGGTGGATACCCAGGAGATTCTGGCAGAGATGGTTATGATCGTGGAGGTCCTCGGGGGCGTGGGGGTATGGGCCGCGGAGGCATGGGGTAAGTTCAGACTTTCTTAATGTAACTAACTGTTCAGTGCTCTTCCGCTCGCTCGTTTCACTGAGCGGAATCACTCACCACACGCAGGGTTTGTATGTACAGGTGTCTAAGAAGAGTGGAGTTTCTTGTGTAGTTCATCCAACCATTATTTGATTTGTAGAGGTTTCTATGATACCACAAAGGTATTGTTGCAGGGATGTTTTATTTTGGTCTTACATATTGCAAACATTATTTTTACGATTACAATTTTGAGGGGCATTTAATGCTTATTCTAAGACTGAGGAATTAATTTATTTGTTCTCACAAAGCTCACAGCTTACTGGTCTTTGCCTTTTCTTTACTATTTCACTGAGCGGAATCACTCACCACATGCAGGGTTTGTATGTACAGGTGTCCAAGAAGAGTGGAGTTTCTTGTGTAGTTCATCCAACCATTATTTGATTTGTAGAGGTTTCTATGATACCACAAAGGTATTGTTGCAGGGATGTTTTATTTTGGTCTTACATATTGCAAAACGTTATTGTTACGATTACATTTTTGGAGGGGCATTTAATGCTTTTATACTTATTCTAAGACTGAGGAATTCATTTATTTGTTCTTGCAAAGCTTACAGCTTACTGGTCTTTGCCTTTTCTTTACTACGGTTATTTCAAGTGTGGCGGTGTGTCAAAGATTTGAGTTTTTGTTTGGTGTAAAGGTCTCTTATTAAACTGATTTCTTTTGTTGCAGTAAGCTGCCTACTAAATTTACAACATTTTGGTTTTTCCAAAGCTGTATGAGGATCTGTACAACTGTAGTTTGAAT